>NC_141535.1:186135000-186435000 GCF_021556685.1 Rattus norvegicus
GATAATACTTTGAATTTTAGTTGTCACTTTTCTGTCATTCTGCTTTCTGGTATTTTAATTTTTTTTGTGAATTTATATTTTGTATTTTGATCATATGCCTCCCCCAGTCTTTTATATTAAATTAAATTTTTTTGTTTTACTTTCTATACTCTTCTTTTAATTAAAAATTATGTTTTCCTATTATTTTAATGGATGTGCTTATAATATGCACATAAACAATCATTAAAATGCAGGCAGTGGCTGTGCACACCTTTAATTCCAGCACTTGGGAGGTCAGAGATAGGCAGGTCTCTGAGTCTGAGACCAGCCTGGTCTACAAAGGAGGACAGCCTGGGCTACACAGAGAAGCCCTGTATGGGAAAAGAATAATATAACAATAAACCAGGCATGATGGAACATGCCTTTAATTCCAGCCATCAAGAGGCAGAGACAGGCTGACTCTCTAAGTCCGAAGCCAGCCATGGCTACATAGACAGACCCTGTCTCAAACCCAAACAAAGCACAAAACTAAACAATTTTGACTGCTTCTTTAGCTTTTCAAGATAAGGTTTCTCTTTATAGTCCTGGCTGACCCTGGAACTTGCTCAGTAGATCAGGCAGGTCTTGAACTCAAAGATCTTTCTGCCTCTGTCTCTCAAGTGCTGGAATTGAAGGTGTGTGCTACCAGACTCTGGGTCTATTCTTCTTAAACAATGTCTTACTCGCTGTTCTATTGCTGTGAAGAGACACCATGACCAAGGCCACTCATACAAGAAAGCGTCTAATTGGGGGCTTACAGTTTAGAGGAGGAGTCCTTCTCTGTCAGGCCGGCAGGCTTGGTGCCGAAGAAGTAACTGAGACTGCTACATCTTAAGCCGCAGGCAGCAGAGACAGACACGGACCCTGGCATAGGCATTTAAAACCTCAAAACCCCAGAGATGGGCTTCTTCCAACAAAACCACAACTATGCCACACCTCCTAATCCTTCCCAAACAGACTACCAACTGGCGATTACACACCCACATATATGAGCCTATGGGGTCAAGTATCACCCTAATCACCACCACAAGCAATGTTTGTGGTTTGTTGTTTAAGACAGGGTTTCTCAGTATAGTCTTGGCTGTTCTGGAACTCAGAGATCCATCTACCTCTGTCTCTGGAGGGGTGGAATTAAGTTAGCAGTGTGCGGTGTGCACCACCACAGCCGACTAGGATTGAAGTGTTTTATTGTTTGCTTTTTGTTTGTAACAGGGTTTTTCCTCTGAAGCCCAGGCTGACCTTGAACTTCTGACCCTCTTGTCTCTTGCTGATCATCACGTTATATACCACCGTGAACCCAGCTTTCATTGGTTTTTTTGGAAGGCAAAGTAGCCTTGTATACCTAACTACAATTAGAAGAACATATTTTTTTTTCTCTTTAGCGATGAATTATTTTTTGCCTAGATACATTAACTCACTAGGAGTTATAAAATGCCAGCATTATGATTGTCATGTTTCCTTTATTTATTTTTGAGATATGGTCTCAAAATAATATTTTAACAGTAAATACTTAGATTTGCCGAAATCTGTTTCTGTGTCTAGTGTCCTAGTAGCCTAGGCCTGCGTGGACCTCTCCAGCCTCCCAAGTATGGGACCTCTCCATGCAGTGCAATATCTTCATTTATTTACTGAATATTTCTAGAATTTTCCCATCATTTTAGGATAGTTTTCATAAAGAAGTCAGAATAAAGCTAGGAATGGTGGCTCACACCTGGAACTCAAGCGTGTGGGAGGTGGAGGCAGGGGGATCATCCTAGGCTACATTTTGGATTGGAAGCTCTATTAGGGTCTCTAGAGTCACAGAACTGATGGGTGTCTCTATAGTAAGGGAATTTGTTATGATAACTTACAGTCTGTAGTCCAACTCCCTAACAATGGCAGCTTCGAATGGAAGTCCAAGGATCTAGTAGTTGCCCAGTCCCGCAAGGCAGGCAGGTGAAGAAGAGTGAATCTTCCTTCTTCCAGTGTCCTTATGTAGGTCTCCAGCAGAAGGTGTGGCCCAGATTAAAGGTGTGGACCACCAAGCCTGGATCTGGGGCTTGCTTTGTCCCAGATGACCTTGACCTCAGAGATCTCTTTGCCTTAGTCTCCTGGGATTCATAGCCACTTTGCCTCAAGATCTCCATGCCAAGATCCAGGTCAAAAACTTGTGTCTCCCAGCCTCAAGATCAGGATCACAGGTGAGCCTTCCAATTGTAGTTCATTCCAGATATAGTCACGTTGACTACTGGGAATGGCCATTGCAGAAGCTAACCTTTGAAACTTTGTCTTCGAAGATGCAGAAAACAAAGGGGGCTGGTGAGATGGTTGGGTGGGCATAGTGCCACTAGGCCTGACAACCTTTGTTGAATCCCCTGGACCCACACAGTGGAAGGAGAACCAGGTCCTGCAAATTGTCCTGTGACTTCCACACCTATGCTGTGACACACACACCTACTCCCTCCACCCACAAGTACATAAATAAAAGGAAGGAAAATTTTAAAACAAATCAAAAACAGTTAACTATTTGGTTTTTTCCATTTGCCAGCGGTTCTCAAAACGGACGTGCTTTCTCCAATAATAGCCAGTCACGTTTAACTTTTAAGTATAATTGTGAACTTAGGCTTAAAATGTTTGGTGTGTCAATCCAATATATTCAGTTTCTATTTTGATAACTAATTTGTCCTGTCTTTGGCAAGGGGCAACTATTTTCTTTTAGTTTGCTTGCTTGGTTTGAGACAGGACCTCACTCACTATGTAGCCTTGGCTAGCCTGGAACTCCTTATGTAGGCCAGGTTAGCCTGAAACTCATGGAGGTCCATCTTTCTCTGCCTCCTAAGTGCTGAGAATAAATGCCCAGCCTGATACAGCATTTTAAAGCTTCCTTGTTTATTTTGGATAATTCCTGGCTCCAAATGGGAATAAGTTATTTTTCTGGTTTCTTGGAGTGGGAAATCATACTCGTGTTCCACAACCTGGACACTAGGAGTGTTCGCTAACACGTGCTCCCTGCTTTTAGGTATTTTCATAATAAATTAGGAACACTTAAAGGCAAAATGTAATGAACACACAGTCATCTTTGCATTTAAATTTATTTTTTTAATGTGTAAGGGTGTTTGTTTTACCTGCATGTATGTCTCTGTGCATCTTCATGCAATGCCCAAGGAGACCAGAAGGGGGCTCCAGGTCCCTTGGAGTGGTTTAGAATTACAGAGTTTTTACTTAACTTCATCAACATGAGTCAGCATTTCTATCCCACATCAAAGATCATGGTTCTCAAAAAACCCAGTATTAGCCACCTGTAATTATAGCACTCAGGAAGTTGAGGCAGGAGGATTGCAAGTTTCAGGCCAGCCTAGGCTATATGGTGAGACTTTGTTTCAAACCAAACCAAACCAAACCAAAAACCCACCATTATTACTTAACTTAAAAACAAGATTTTTTTTTTGAATGTGTATCTGTGTGTGGGTTGAGTGGTTCCCAAAGAGACCAGAAGAGAGCACTGACTCCCCTGGAGCCCCCTCATGTGGATGCTAGAAACCAAACTCAAGTCCTGTACTGACTGGTTTTGTGTGTCAACTTGACACAAGCTGGAGTTATCACAGAGAAAGGAGCCTCAGTTGAGGAAATGCCTCCATGCGACCCAGCTGTAAGGCATTTTCTCAATTAGTGATCAAGGGAATGGCCCAGCCCATTGTGGGTGGTGCAGTTCCCGGGTTGGTGGTCTTGGGTTCTACAAGAGAGCAAGCTCAGCAAGCCAGGGGAAGCAAGCCAGTAAGAAACATCCCTCCATGGCCTCTGCATCAGCTCCTGCTTCCTGACCTGCTTGAGTTCCAGTCCTGACTTCCTTTGGTGATGAACAGCAATGTGGAAGTGTAAGCTGAATAAACCCTTTCCTCCCCAACTTGCTTCTTGGTCCTGATGTTTGTGCAGGAATAGAAACCCTGACTAAGACAGGTCCCTTATAAAACCAATACATGCTCTCAACTGTGACTTTATCCCTCCAGCCTTCGCTAATTTTTTTAAAGCCCACAACATACTCACAATAGTTCCAGGATAATACCAACACCACTGTCAATGATAATGAGGACTGTAAAATACTGTGTACAGTGGCCCCTGCATGTCACCTGTCACCATCAGGACAACTGTCTCAATCATAACGAGTTCTAGACCAGTTGGGACTACACATACAACACCCTGTTTCAAAACAACAACTTCCTTAAAAATACTTATTTTTTAAAAATTTTATGTGCATGTGTGTATGCCTGAGTGTATGTATGTATGTGCAACACATGTGTGCAGAGGCCATCAGAGGTCAGCTGAGGGCATTGGGGCCCCTGGAGTGGAGTTACAGTTAGAAATGAGCTGCCATGTGGGTTATGGAACCGGAATCCTCTGTCAGAGCAGCACGTGCTTTAACCACTAAACTATCCCTCCAGCCTCAAGAAATTATTTTTTTCGCACATATTTTTGGTTTCAGAGTATATGCCACTTTGTATATTATAGACAACTTAGTATGTCTTAAAGTCACTTGATTAGTTTAGCTGGGGGAATTTTACGGAATAAAAGTTCTTGGGATGTGGCTGGTGAAATGGCTGAGCAGGTAGAGGCACTCACTAGCTACCAATTGTGACATTTGGTCCCTAGCACCCACATGGTGGGAGGAGAGAGCGGACTCTGTAAAATTTTTGACATCCACAGTGGTACACACAGACACACAGAGAGACAGACATACTCTAAGTAACTTAATATAAAAGAATATTATTGTAATATGGTCATGTATAGTTCAGAAAAAACTAAATTCATATAAAAAAAAAACCCTGCATGTTCCCACTCTTCTCTTTTGTGGACTGTGTGTGTGCATGTGTGCATGCACGAGAGTGTGTGTGTGTGTTTGTGTGTGTGTGTGTGTGTGTGTGTGTGTGTGAGGACCATGTGGACCTGTAGGCTGTGAGCTGGATGTCGAGCTGACAGGGCTGGAAGCTTTGGTGACACACTTTGTAATCGGTCCTATGCTGCTTTCCCTTGTCCCAGAAGTGCCGCCAGGTGAAAAGACGGGACATGGCTAAATCCTTGGTTATAATAGAGTCTTGAACAGTCTTTCTATGAAAGCATAGTCCCGAATCTCTTCTTTCCCCATTCACCTATCTGGCCCCACTTCTCTGTGGATCGGTCATCTTCAAAACCAGTTCAGCTTCCCACTGCCCCCACCACCCCCGAAACCCGGAAGCTTCTGTTTTTTGTGTTTGTATTGACGAGGAGGAGGGATTGTTGCACACACTAGCGTAATGGAAAAGGTGGAGATAGAATAGACAGCTGCAGAGATCTGATCCGGACAGACAGAATAAACCCTCCTCCGAAACAATTCTGCTCTCGGGTTTCTTCTCCAGACAGCTGGGCCTTTCGGCTTCTGAAATAGTTGGCGGAGATGGGGGAGGGTCTCTGAACTACGCCTGCCATCCATCTTCAAAGCCAGCTACCTCTACGTACCATGTGTGGAAACTCAGTGGCATCCTCAGTAAAGAGAGGATGAGAACGGTGAGTGACAGGCGTCACACAAATCACCACCAGCCGTCTTACAGGCCGGGAGCTCATTACTGAGAACGCTAAAGGACCTGAGTGGCAGGTCATACAAGCTGCAGTTGGACATGGGACTTGGCCATCGTTCTCTCTTTAGGCAGTCCCTCACTTGGTACCCAGCATTCCCATATTCCCTCTTTATTTTGCTCATCATTCCTGCTGCCTTAGCTCCCACACCCTACTGCCACCAACGTTCCTGGAATTTTGGACCTAGCTATTTTTAAAACTGTCAACTCAGGAGGCACCTCCCTCCTCCTCTCAGCTGTCCAGTGCTTGGGCCAACCATATACTCTCCCTGCCCCCTCCCCCCACACCAAAGCTCCTCTGGCTCTCTGACCTCGGTGAGATTGCAGCCAGTCCGGGGGATCGGGGACAGACATGGAGAAGGAGATGGAGGACCCCCTGGCTGGAGCAGACCAACAGAATAGGCAACTATGGCTGGAGAACCGGGTATCAGAGTAATGCTTGACCTCGGGAAACAGTAAGTCTAGATGAAATGGCGGTTGCTTTGATAAGCTTTTGGGTCGAGGCTAGAATTTCATAAAGTTACAGACATCTGTTCTGAAAACTAAGATCTCTCCTTACCAGATACCCCAATCTTCACTTTTGGACCGCCTGCTCATACACTTATTCCAAAGAAGGGTTTTGACAGGAGAAAGGGAGACAGACCCCTCCCAATATCTGTTCCCCTCAAAAGACCAGGAGCATCTGGATTGTGTTTTTCAGTTGGGTCTGGAAAAACAGACGAACCGTTGACTAGGCAGAAGCAAATATTAATTTGAAAGCTTGATTTGTACCCCATCCTGTGAGAGCGGGATCACGTCAGCCCTCTGGAGAGGCTGAGAGATCGCCTGGCTCCCTTTTCACTGGGAAGATGCCATCCTAGACGGGCATCTGCCTACCATGCTACCCTTTGTGCCCTTCTATCACAGTGAAGAAAACAAAATGGTGGGTGGCTTCTGGATGGGAGGGACGAATAAGAAGTGCGGTCTTAAGCATGATCAGGTCCCAGCATTACTGGGACCCACTGGTCTAATTAGGACCCACTTTCCCCAGGGAGCTTCCATTTTTTGACCCATCTGCTATTTCAGGATGGGGCAATAAAGTGGACTCTGTCCACTGAGGTCACTCAACCTTCCCTCCACCACCACCACCCCGCCCCCGTAGGCATATTGCACAAGGGATCCTAAGGTGGCCACAGGAGCAGGGCACAAAGGCTCACCAGCCACACTCACCGCTCACCGGCTGGAAGCCTCCTTCTTTCCAAGATCCAGTCTGCTTACTTTTTGTCTTCATCTCCTCAGATTCTCTACCCACCATCTTGACTAATCTTCAACCCTTCTCTTTCCCCACACGCAGCCAAATTTCTTCTTCCGATCGCAGAAGTAGTACTCGGCGAAATTCACTAGGTAGGAGGCTCCTCATCTGGGAAGAACCGGTGCCTGGGGGGACCTGGCTGGATAGGTATGGGGGATCGAGGCCGGTCCCCTAGTCTCCGGTCCCCCCATGGCAGTCCTCCAACTCTAAGCACCCTCACTCTCCTGCTGCTCCTCTGTGGACAGGGTAAGGAAGGGCCAGGGGCGGGTTGGGCATGTCTAGAGGTTAGGTAGGAGTGAGCACAGAGGGATGGGTGCTATGTCCCAGTCACCTGCCAACTCTGAAAGAGGCCTGTCTTGTTTCCCATTTAACTTGAGGAAGGACACAGATGGCGTCCCCAGGGAAAAGAAGTCTGACTGCTTTACATGTTTTTAGTAGAGGAGAGGAAGGAAGGAGGCAAGAAATAGGAGAATAAGGAGGCTGAAGGTTGGGGTTGGGAAAGTGCCCACGCTGAGTGGGAGGAACGGTGGGATGGCGGATGCCTTTTGGCAGTTAGGCGAGTACTGGACTTGGATAGAACCTGAGTCTCACTTCACTGTCCTCTCCCTTCCATCCCCAGCTCACTCCCAGTGCAAGATCCTCCGCTGCAATGCCGAGTACGTCTCGTCCACTCTGAGCCTTCGGGGAGGGGGCTCACCGGACACGCCACGTGGAGGCGGCCGTGGTGGGCCGGCCTCAGGTGGCTTGTGTCGCGCCCTGCGCTCCTACGCTCTCTGCACGCGGCGCACCGCCCGCACCTGCCGCGGGGACCTCGCTTTCCACTCCGCGGTGCATGGCATAGAGGACCTGATGATCCAGCACAACTGCTCACGCCAGGGTCCCACGGCCTCGCCCCCGGCCCGGGGTCCTGCCCTGCCCGGGGCCGGCCCAGCGCCCCTGACCCCAGATCCCTGTGACTATGAAGCCCGGTTTTCCAGGCTGCACGGTCGAACCCCGGGTTTCTTGCATTGTGCTTCCTTTGGAGACCCCCATGTGCGCAGCTTCCACAATCACTTTCACACATGCCGCGTCCAAGGAGCTTGGCCCCTACTAGATAACGACTTCCTCTTTGTCCAAGCCACCAGCTCCCCGGTAGCATCGGGAGCCAACGCTACCACCATCCGGAAGGTCAGAGATTCAATTTCCAACCTACCTTCTTGAGTCTTCTCAAGCTCCATCCGCCATACCACTCCTTTTTCCCACTAGTCCTCAGCCACCCAGCTCCCTGTTCCTTGTCTTTCCCAAACATTCCCTTCCATCTTGAATGGCTTCCTTCCATCAAACGTTTGCTCTTGTAAATGTGATTCCTCTTGATGGGAATTTCATTCAAATGCAGGTAACACTAAAGAGGAGGCTGAGAACTGGGACTGGCAGAGCTGGGGCAGAGAGAGAGAGCGAGAGAGCGCGCGCACTTCATTTCTTTTGGAAGTTGCTGAGATATATAGATAGAGACAGACAGACACAGAGACAGATTGAGATTAGGAGGTTGAGCAGGGGTCAGGACACAATAGGATCAAGGACCGAGGACCAGGAAGAATCTCTGCATCTCTGCTGGGATCAGATCCCTGACTCTCTGTGCAGCTTGATTGGTGTGCGGATGCTTTGAGCCCTAATTAACTAATTTTCTCTCTTGTCCTCAGATCACTATCATATTTAAAAACATGCAGGAATGCATTGACCAGAAAGTCTACCAGGCTGAGGTAGACAATCTTCCTGCAGCCTTTGAAGATGGTTCTGTCAATGGGGGCGACCGACCTGGGGGCTCGAGTTTGTCCATTCAAACTGCTAACCTTGGGAGCCACGTGGAGATTCGAGCTGCCTACATTGGAACAACTATAATCGTTCGTCAGACAGCTGGACAGCTCTCCTTCTCCATCAGGGTAGCGGAGGATGTGGCACGGGCCTTCTCTGCTGAGCAGGATCTACAGCTGTGTGTTGGGGGATGCCCTCCGAGCCAGCGACTCTCTCGCTCAGAGCGCAATCGCCGTGGGGCGATAGCCATAGATACTGCCAGAAGGTTGTGTAAGGAAGGGCTTCCGGTTGAAGATGCCTACTTCCAATCCTGCGTCTTTGATGTTTCAGTCTCCGGTGACCCCAACTTTACTGTGGCAGCTCAGTCAGCTCTGGACGATGCCCGAGTCTTCTTGACCGATTTGGAGAACTTGCACCTTTTCCCAGTAGATGCGGGGCCTCCCCTCTCTCCAGCCACCTGCCTAGTCCGGCTTCTTTCGGTCCTCTTTGTTCTGTGGTTTTGCATTCAGTAAGTAGGCCAGCAACCCGTGACTAGTTTGGAAACGGTTTGAGGAGAGAGGTTGATGTGAGAAAACACAAAGATGTGCCAAAGGAAACAGTGGGGACAGGAGACAACGACCTTACTCAATCACACGAGGTTGCAGTCCAGGGCTGAAATGACCCTAGAATAAAGATTCTGAGACAGGGTTTTGCACTCCAGACCTTGGTATGGGCTCCCCATGAATTTCCCCATTAGTGATTTCCCACTTGTAGTGAAATTCTACTCTCTGTACACCTGATATCACTCCTGCAAGGCTAGAGATTGTGAGAGCGCTAAGGGCCAGCAAAACATTAAAGGGCTGAGATATCTTAAAGGCAGAAACTAGAAAAGGGGAAACCATGATTATCTATAAGAAAATCAAAAGAGGGGTTTGGGAATTTAGCTCAGTGGTAGAGCACTTGCCTAGCAAGCGCAAGGCCCTGGGTTCGGTCCCCAGCTCCTAAAAAAGAAAAAAAAAATCAAAAGAGAAAAAACTAATTAAGGCAAGCTTTTTGGTTCAGAAATGAAGTGGGCATTGTCTGGCAGAGGAAGTCAGCTTTTGGAGACTGGCACCAACATCTCCACCCTTCCTACTCTGTTATTAAAGTGACGAATTCCCCATCCTGTCCTCTCTTGCCTGTGTTGAATTGCTTTACAGATCTGTGGCATGGAGTAGAGGCTCTGTGTTCACTCCACTGAAAGGCCTGAGAGTTATCAGTTATTGTCTTGTCCCTCTTGGAGTCTACAGGCTGTTGCAGAGAAAAAACACCAGTTCACGGGAAGGAGTCATGAGTGTTATTATTACATTTGATTTTTATTTTCGGTGGAGCCTCATGTGGCCCCAGGTGGCCTTGCATTGCTGGTCCAACTGTGTCTACTCCTCAAGCCCTGGAGTGGAGGTGGGTGGGGGAATGTGTAATTCTTCACTGGATTCTATGGCGTTTGAATTCCTGTGGGAAGATGAGGGTTGAGAACCAGAGTAATGAGAAGTAATAGAAGACACAGAGATGACACTGCAGATGGCAGGATGGGAAGAGTTCAGGGCTTTCTAGGAAGTGAAGACCATCGGGAGTTATCCGCAGTCATGGTTAGTGAGGGAACCAGAGGGACTCTCTATGTAACAAGGAGTTGTGAGACAGATAGGCCGAAGGAATTACACAGCGCCTTGAGGTGGGACTAAGGAGTTCAGATCTCATCACGAACACTTACTTAGTGCTTAAAATCTGCCAGACAGTGTTACCAAAGCTTAAAATATGTAATGTTCTAAACACATTGAAAATGCACGGAGCTGGAGAGATGGCTCAGCAGTTAAGAGCACTGACTGCTCTTCCAGAGTACTCAGGTTCGGTTCCCAGCGCTAACAATGGCCTGCAATTCTAGTTCTAGGGAATCTGACATAGCTTCGGGTCTCCTCTGGCACATACTGCACATAAATTCATGCAGAACACACACACACACAGACACACACAGACACACACACACACACACACACAGACACACACACACACACACACACACACACACAAGCTTATTTTTAAGATGCTTTGGCTACCTCAAAGGCTAAACCTTCCCCTGGTACCCCAGGCCCAGTTGGGGACTTGGCCCGTGGGCACTTACCCTAAATCTCACATGGTCGGTTGGCTTTATCTTCTGCCACTACCTGCATACCATCGGTCTTCCCTAAGTCATGGTGGTACTCCCTCTCTGTGTCCTCACCAGAACAACTAAGGGTCCTGCCCTGTGCCCAGCCCTCGGCTGTTAGTATCTTTATTGATCGATCAGAAAAACAATTGGGGACAAGAACCTTTAGCATTTGGACACAGAGATTCCCAGTTGAATCACAGCATTAGAACCAATCTCCAACACTGAACACACATACACATAAAATTTTAATATATATTTATATATATTTTTAAATTTAAAAATAATATATGTGTATGCATGCATTAAGAGTTAGCCATAGGGGTTGGGGATTTAACTCAGTGGTAGAGCGCTTGGGCAAGCGCAAGGCCCTGAGTTCGGTCCCCAGCTCCAAAAAAAAGAAAAGAAAAAAAAAAGAGTTAGCCATGTAGCTCAGTGACAGAGCATTGGCCCAGCATATACAGGGACCCTGAGTTTGATCAACAGTACTGCAATTTAATAATAATAATAATAATAATAATAATAATAATAATAATAATAATAATGACAATTATGCTAATAATTCTTTTAGCTTGGTGTGGTGACACACTACGGTAATCCTAGCACTCAGAAAGTAGAAACAAAAGGATCAGGAGTTCAAGATCATCTTTAGCTATATATATAGGCTAGCCTGGGCTACATGAAATTCTGTTTCAATCTTTCTTCTTCAAACTAAACTAAGTAATGATAATTATTCATAAACTTTCTAAGAAGGGTCGTCTTCTCTTAATTGTACCTATCATTTATGTCTGTGTGTCTGTCCACACACACCCCTTATCTTTATGTTGGTGGCGTTGGGGGTGTTCTGTGCGTTGGGAATGCACCTGGGCCTGTGTGTGCTGTCTGTACCTTAGCGTATACCTCTATTTCTACTACAAGGAAATTGGGCAACTTTCCCACCATCATACAGCTCGTAAGCAGCAGAGTCAGAGACTGAACGGACACGTTTGGATCTGAGAATGTAACTCTTTCCAGCCGGCATACCCCTGAGGAGAGAGAGCGACAGGGATTGTGATTATGGAGCTGCAGAGGAGAGGGATTGAGACGATGGATGGCACTCTGAAAGCTCTCCTCTTCTCATGTGAAGCCAGAGAGCAAGTGTTGGGAAAGGGAACAAGCCCAAAGCAAGCCAGTGTGCAGAGGAAAAGACTAAGGTCAGGGGTGTGCTATGTGGGGTGTTCTACATAAGCACAGCTCCGAACCAAACGGCAAGGAGGATGGTTCCACACGGAGTGTCTCAGCCTCTCCTGCAGGCACCCAGGCCTGCTCCCCTGCAGTTCTCAGCTCTTCTTTGACGCCTTTCTAGCAACTCTGACCATTCTGAAGCAACCTTTGGCTCATCTAGGAATCCATTCCAATGGGAAAGTGTGTGTGTGTCTGTGTGTGTGTGTGTATATGTGTATGTATGTGTGTGTGTCTGTGTGTATGTGTGTGTATCTGTGTCTGTGTGTGTATCTGTGTCTGTGTATGTGTATGTGTGTCTGTCTGTGTGTGTCTCGTGTGTGTGTATGTGTATGTGTGTGTGTATCTGTGTCTGTGTGTCTGTGTGTGTGTATCTGTATGTGTATGTGTGTCTGTGTGTGTGTATCTGTATGTGTATGTGTGTCTGTGTGTGTGTATCTGTATGTGTATGTGTGTCTGTGTGTGTGTATCTGTATGTGTATGTGTGTCTGTGTGTGTGTATCTGTATGTGTATGTGTGTCTGTGTGTGTCTGTTTGTCTGTGTGTGTGTCTGTGTGTGTCTGCGTATCTGTGTGTGTGTCTGTTTGTGTGTATGTGTATGTGTGTGTGGGTGTGTATCTGTGTCTGTGTCTGTGTGTATGTGTGTGTGTCTGTCTGTGTGTGTCTCGTGTGTGTGTGTGTATGTGTGTGTGTATCTGTGTCTGTGTATCTGTGTGTGTGTGTATCTGTTATGTGTATGTGTGTCTGTGTGTGTGTATCTGTATGTGTATGTGTGTCTGTGTGTGTCTGTGTGTCTGTGTGTGTGTCTGTGTGTGTGTGTGTGTCTGTGTGTGTCTTCGTATCTGTGTGTGTGTCTGTGTATGTGTGTGTGGGTGTGTATCTGTGTCTGTGTGTCTGTGTGTGTACTGTATCCTCTGCTCTACCTTAACTTATGGACACTATGGGCACTTTACTGGCATTTGTTCAGTTTTGGTTTTTACAGGGTCTATGTAGGCTGAGCTGGGCCTGAACTTGCTACTGTAAAAAAAGGCTGATGCTTCTGCTTCCATTTTCCAAGTTTTGGGATTGGCCTGCACCACTGTGCAATTTATCCAGCACTAGGGACTGAACTGCAGGCTTCACACGTTCTACACAAGCACAGTGTCAATCAAGCCGCATCTAAAGAGCAGCTTTATTTCTCAGACATGGGACTTTCAAAGGAGAACTTCAGAACTAGCCGGCTGATGGCCTTGTTTTATGGTAACAGTCATAGAACTCTTCCTTTGCCGAGACTCAGGGCTCAACCCTTTCCCCTATGGGATATTTAAAAATGAGTAGCTCAGATGAACACAAGAAAAGGCAGCCAGCATTATTTTTTTTAAAGATTTATTTATTTATTTATTTTATTTTTTTATTTATTTATTAGACACCAGAAAAGGGCATCAGGTCCCATCACAGATGATTGTGAGCCACTATGTGGTTGCTGGGATTTGAACTCAGGACATCTAGAAGAGCAGTCAGTACTCTTAAGCTCTGAACCAGCTGGAGAAATAAATAAATGTTTAAAAGAAAAATAATGAGATGCAATTCAAACTAAAACTGTGATGAGAAAGGCTGGGAGATGCTCAGTGGGTAAAGTGTTTGTCACACGAGGATCCGAGCTCAGGTCCCCAGCACCCAACTAAAAGTTGTACACAGCGATGCATATCTGAAACTTCCTTCAGTCTGGCGGACTGAGGCAGGCAGATCCCTGGTCAACCAATGTCGCAGAAATGGTAACTTACAGGCTCAGTGAGGCACCCAGTCTTTTTTTTTTTTTTTTTTTTTTTCCTTTTTTCTTGTTTTCGGAGCTGGGGACTGAACCCAGGGCCTTGTGCTTGCTAGGCAAGCGCTCTACCACTGAGCTAAATCCCCAGCCCCGAGGCACCCAGTCTTAAAAAATAAGGTGGAGGGCCAGTGAGATGTCCAATGGCCCCTATAAATGTGATGGGAAAGCCTGTGCTTCTAAAATTCCTTAAAGGGGAGATTAAGTGCAGGTTACCCCTTTCTCCTAAGGTTCCACTGACAAACAAACCAAGGCCTGGTTCTGCAGAAGTTCGCTCTGGGGAGCCAGTGAATCTGTTGGACTTCCTTACAGAGCACAGATAACTTATGAGGTTAACGTGCAGTCTTCCCAAGTCTTCCCCAGTCTCTATACACTATAGCCCTGTGGTTCTCAACCTTCCTAATGCTGTGACCCTTTAATACAGTTCCTCATGGTATGGTGACCCCTCTCCAACCATAAAATTATTTCATTGCTACTTCATAATTATAATTTTGCTAGGGGCTCATTATTTTCTCTCTGCCGCTGAGTCTGTTCCGTGAGCATCTTTTGTTCTAGTATCTTTTCCAGCTTCTGTCTGCAGCCTTTGTTTTCTTCTCTCTGTCACTTATCTTGACCTATAAATCCCTGTATCTTCAGTTCCAATGTTCCCTCTAGGCCACGTTGCCGAGTCTTAAATGTCTCTCTCTGCTGTTCATGTTGCTCTGTGTATTCCTGTATCTTCTGTGCTAGGCCCTGCTTCCATGACTTTAGCTTCTCTTTTTGTTGGAATTCTGATATTGTAGCCTCTGTCTTATTTTGACTTCCTAGTTTTAGTAAATTATCCTCTAGACTCTGCTTCCAAACTTTATTGCTACCCCTTTGCTGCTCAGTCTGATCTTTGAAAATCTGCATCTTTTCCAGTGTTTCCTCCAACCCTTTTTCTAAGGCTCCTAATTCTTTATCTAGGGCCCTGTCTCTTGAGAAGACATAGTAAATCAAGCTACTCAGTATTGTAATAATTATAACTGACAAGGCATCAATTTCCTTTAAATCCAACCCTGTCACACCGTCCAAAATACCATCCCATAAAATCCAAAAGTATTTACTGTGTTTCTCATCTTTATCTAAACCTTATCTTGTTACCTGATCGGGAGCGTGTTGTACCTTTGTCTCCCTCTGCTGTTCTCATCGGGACACTGCAGTTCACTTCTGGACTGTCCTGCTTTTGTTTAGGAGCCTGTGGCGATAGCCCGCTAACCTCAGTCTCAGTTGGTATAGAGCCCGGCGGCCTGGTCTGCGTCCTGTTTAGACTTGGGGAATACAGGGGTAAGCGAGCACGAGAAGTCTCCCTGGGCAGATCAGCCCGCTTTGCCTGTGAGAAAGCTTTAGAAGGTTATTTACCGTTTTTTTCCCCCAACTGTCTAATCTTGGTTGTGAAGTCCTTTCCCTAGGCAATTGCACCCCAGAGTCCTCCCTTGGCCCTTCTTTTAGGCACCGGGAACCCCTAAACATATTAGACACCTGGGTTGCCCAAGTCCCAGCTCGGACTGCGGTGCTGCCCCTGGCAGTTGCGGTCTGCCTGGGGCTTGAGGAGTGAGCTTCTCAGCCGCTCTCTGTAGGCCCCTCAGACCCACTCAGCTTTCAGTCCATACACTGCTGCAGCCCTAGATCTCAGCCCCAGCCGTATATTGGGGCAGGTAGTAGTGGTGATGGTGTGAACTTTTATCTCAACTTAGTTGGGTTCTAAGCGATACATTGGCGTGCCAAATGTTGCATAATTTCTTACTCCAATAAGCCCTATAAAACACACAACTAGTTATTATATTTATAAGCTACATATCTGGATTCGGCAGATCTATCACTGTACTAATTTATCCCCCAGCTATAAGACCCCTTGCGATTTGCAGCTTCTCCAGGCCCTGTGGTTCTGTTCCATCTTCCTTCTACCTCCTCTTCTCCATTAGTCTCTCTCCTCCCCATCTCTGAGACCACCCTTCCCACCTTTCCCTTCCACTGCCCAATCATCAGCTCTAGCCTTCATTTGCCCAGTCAGAATGGGGAGAAGGTTCAGTGAGATCACCTTGAGTACTTCTCTAGAGGAAGCAGAATTAATATCAAAATATAAACAGTACCAGGGCAACCCACAACGCTGCCTTGTGGATGCTAGAAATCAAACCACTTGGGGGCTCACAGCCATCTGGAATGGGATCCGATGACCTCTTCTGGTGTGTCTGAAAACAGCAACGGTGCACTTACATACATCCAAAAATAAAAATCTTAAAAAAAGAAAGAAAGGAAGAAGAAAATAGGAATAGCAAGTGCTCTTTAACTCTAAGCCCAGCTTTTTTTTTCTTTTCTTTCTTTTTCTTTTTTTCGGAGCTGGGGACTGAACCCAGGGCCTTACACTTGCTAGGCAAACGCTCTACCACTGAGCTAAATCCCCAACCCCTATGCCCAGCTTTTTAAATGAAGATTTGGGGGAATCAAAATTGAGGAGCTCCTGCTCACACAGCATTTTATCAGCTAAGCTCTCAGCACCTTGGCAGGTATTTTAAAAGTCATGTAGACACTCTTGGCATCATGGAATCTGACTACAATTCTTAGGCAGGAGAGGCATGAGGCTCCAGGACTGACTAGTCTATCCACATAGATATTCGTGGACCAGCCAAGGGTATATATAGTAAGAATCTTAAAAGAGAAGGAAGAGGGTAAGGGAGAGGGAGGAAAAGATAGAGATAGAGACGGAAAGAAAGATAGGCACAGACATACAGACAGACAGATGCAGACAGACAGACAGACATGGGAGTTGGGGGATGTAGGTCACTTGGTGGAATGCCTGTTAGCACGCAGGAAGTCCTAAGTTCCATTCCTAGCACTGTATAAAAGGCCATGGTGATGAGATCCACTAAGCCCACCACTCAAGAGCTGGAGGCAGAAGGATCAGAAGTTCAAAGTTATCCTCAGCTACATAGGCAGGGGGCCAGCCTGGGCTAAGTGAGATCCTGTTACAAAAGAAATGAAGACAGGGCTGGAGAGAGGGCTCACTGAGGACTGGCTGCTTACCCAAAGTACCTGGGTTGGATCCTAGCACCCAAATGACAGCATACAACTGTCAGTAACTCCAGTTCCAGGAGGTCCGACACCTCTTCTGACCTCTGTGGGTACCTTGTACTTGTGCAGTACACATGTACATGTAGATAAAACACTTATGCTCATGAAATTAAATAATTTCTTTAAATGGAGGAACAGTAATAGTATACATTTGCCACAAATCTAGACATTCCACTCCAGGAACTGATTCAAAAGAAATGATATATCCACCCAAAACTTGCAGAAAAGTTGTCTTTGTGACTGCCAAATGCTTGTGACGTGTGACTTCTTGGGTAAACAAATGTCTGTTCTCTCCAGATAGGACACCCATGACGGAGTGAACCTAATGGATGAAATGGTGAATTTAATGGGGTCACAGACAGGAGCATGGGTGACTCAAATGTTGTCACATCCCTGGAAAGCCATGCCCTAAATGGGTGATGACTTGTGAAAACCTCACACCTGGATCTTACGGAACAACCTGCAGGCACTTCTGCAAGCCTCCCTCCCTAGCAACTGTCAATACTCAGGAGGGGGCCCTGTGCATCTGGAAACTTCTGAACTGAAACCCCATACCTTTCATTAGTTTCTAGAGCCTCCCACCTCCTCCAGAAGGGAATGTTTCCGTTAGGAGGAAATTGCTTACACACAGCCACCAACAAGTAAGGGGCAGACCGTCTGTGCTTACTATGCAGGACCAGATGATGGCTTGGCAGTAGCGTGAGATGATAAACTCTGGGACCACGTGGCGACATCTCAGTGTGATGGTGCAAAGTGAAGGAAACCTGCAACAGCCTTGCTTTCTGCTGCTATAACGAAGTGCCTGAGACTGGGTAATGCCACGAAGAAAAGAGGTTTACTTATCTGAGCACCAGCAATGACTTGGCTCTGGTGAGGAAGCCATGGTAGATGGAACTACTACAGTGTGTGAGAGAGAGACATGGAGGGACAGGAGGCTAGAAAAGTTCAAATTCTAGGGTGGGATCTCTCTTACAGCAAGTCACTCTAGTGAAAACTACCCTGTGGTCCCTGGATACTACCTCAATCTCTCCTAAGAGCAGAGCTCCTCACTGACCGAAAGCTGTCTATCCACTATGGTCTGTCCCTTACAAGTCCCACCACTTCAAGACCAACACCATAAGGACCTTCACCCAAGGGACAGATTGCACCCAAACCAGGGCAGATAGTTGGGGCTGAAGCAGGAGGCTCTCAAAAAAGTTCAAGGTCAACATTGGAAACTTAAACTGAATAAATAAGTTAATTAATTAAGGAGGACCTGTCAAGCTGCCTAAGGTCTAGAATTGCAGCATCTGGGAGGATCATACATCCGTTAGTAGCTGGTTGATTAACATAGAGACATGGGGAGGGGTATTACTACCCTATTACTATTTTCTTCCATTTATATAAAAGGAGAAGATGCAAAGTGACATATAGTTAGAAATGATCAATTGAATCCTTGGAGATGGCCAGAGAGAGGTGAAGGTGAGAGACATTTGGGAGTGGCAGCATACGAATTACCCTGTTGGGCCAATCAATTCATAGACATGTATGTGCACATATATACATTTTTGTTGTTTTTTTGGAGGCAGGGTCTCACTATGTAGCTCTGGCTTGTTCTAGAACTTACTCTGTAAGGCAGCCTAGCCTTGAACTCAGAGACCATGCCTGGTTGATGGACATATATATTAAAACTCATGAAGTTATACCCTATCAATGTATTCAACTCATTGTAAATCACGTACACCTAAATAAACTTGCAATTTAAAGGAGGTGGGGAAACCCCAGCATGGTGGCCCACACATTTGATCCCAGCACTCAGGAGGCAGAGGAAGACGGATCTCTTTGAGAAACAGGTCAGTTTGGTCTAGAGGCTGAGTTCCAGGACAGCCTGGGCTACACAGAGGAATCCTGACACAAAACAAAAACAAAAACAAAAACAAAAACAAAAACAAACAGAATGGTGGTCCGTGTTTTACTCTTCCTTTCATGAATTCAAGAGGAAAAAAAATGGGGCATTCAAGCAAACAAGAAAATCAAAGAATGGCAGGGAAAGAAAATAGAATATCCTGTTATTTCATATTATTTTATGTGGCTTTTTCAAGACATGGTTTCTCTCTGTAGCCCTGGCTGTCCTGGAACTCACTCTCTAGACCGGGCTGGCCTTGAACTCAGCCTGCCTTTGCCTCCTGCGTGCTGCGTTTGAAGGTGTGCATCACCACTGCCTGGATATATTTGCTACTTTACTGTTACCACAAGGTCCATTTTCTTTTCTCCAGAGCGTCATTTTCAAAGTCATATCCAGTAAAAGGGTCTACGGTTTTTTAAAACAAATATTTTTTTTTCTGTGACTTTCCACTTTGACAAATTGCCAGCAGGTGGCGCTAATGACTAAAAAGTTATTCAAAGAAGCCGGGCAACTCTGCCCAAAGAGGAAAATCAAATCTCTTCCTTCCTTCTTTCCTTTCTGACAGCTTTTGTGGCTGCTATGGAATTCACTGTGTAGACCAGGCTGGAACTCGGAGATCCACCTGCCTCTACCTCCCAAGTGCTGGGACTAAGTGTGCACCACCACCACCTGGTGAGAAAAATCAATTTCTAAAGAGGGTCTGGGCCTCCACCCACCGCAGTAATCAGCCGCTGTCGTTGCTCTTGGTCACACAGCGTACTGAAGACATCGTACATTTGGGTTGCAGAGCATGGAGAAATCAAGCTAGGACTGAGCAGGAAACTTTTCTATCTTCAATAGTGCCAGAAGGTACTAGGCAGGCCGCTGTGGAAGGAGAGACATCAAAGGTCTCGTGCTGGACCCCGAGTCTACGGCACTGACCTAAGTGAGATGCAGCCACTACTACAATAGCACAGTGGCCATTTAGGGGGTTGCCACTGTTTTCTGGTTGGACTTGAGGCCTGCTCAGTCGGTAGCTGGAACCATTGCTAAATTTGTGCTGCAGATACTTAAAAATGCAGAAAATAATGCTCACCTTAAGGGTTACCTGTAGATTCTCCAATCACTGAACACATCCAGCTGAGTAAAGCACCCCCTTTTAGAACTCATGACCACATCAACCCATAAATGAGTTCCCCCTGACACTTAGAAATGACCTCATTGAAAAGGAGCAAACTGTGTGTCTTTGATCCCAGCCCCGGAGAGGCAGAGGCAGATGAATCTCTGTGAGTTCAAGGACAGCCTGGTCTACAGAGTGAGTTCCAGGACAGCCAGGGCTGCACAGAGAGCTTCTGCCTCCTCCTGGGATTAAAGGCTCTGTGTGGTGACACAGGGTCCTGAATTAATGTGTTTTATTTTGTGTATGTGCATATATAGTTCCATTTCTTCTTCGGAAGTCAGAATTTAAAGTTTCAGGCTAGCCTGGGCCACATAGTGAGACCCTATCTCAAACAAACAAACAAAACTCATTAAATGGGAAATATCAAGAGATGGACAGAGATATTTCAGTCCATTCCTAGCATCAGCAAAGAAAAAATAAAAAATAAAAAAAACCAAAGCAAACAGACATGGTAGTCAGTTCTTGTCAACTTGACATAATTCAGAGTCAAAAGGGAAGGATGAACCTCAATTGAGAAAACGTCTCCATGGAATTGGCCTGTATGCAAGTCAGTGGGACATTTTCTTGGTTAATAATTTATGTGGGAGGGCTTGGCCCACTGTGGGTGGTGCCAGCCCTGGGCATGTGGCCTTGGGTGGTATAAGAAGGCAGGCTGACAGGAGCCTGGTATAGTTGTCTCCTGAGAGGCTTTGCCAGAGCCTGACAAATACAGAGGTGTATGCTCCCAGCCAACCATTGGGCTGAGAACAGGGTCCCCAATGGAGTGACTGAAGGGGTTTGCAACCCCATAGGAAGAACAACAATATCAACCAACCACATCCCCCAGAGCTCCCAGGAACTAAACCACCAACAAAAGAGAAAACACATGGAGGGACCCATGACTCCAGCCGCATATGTGGCAGAGAATGGCCTTGTCGGGCATCAATGGAAGGAGAGGCCCTTGGACCTGAGAAGGCTCGATGCCCCAGTGTAGGGGAATGCCAGGGTCGAGAGGCAGGAGGGAGTGGGTGGGTGGTTGGGGAGCACCCTTATAGAAGCAGGGAGAGGGGAGATGGAATGGGGGGTTCCAGAGGGGAAACCTGGAAAGGGGATAACATTTGAAATGTAAATAAAGAAAATGTCCAATAAAAAAAATAAGTACACTTAAAAAAAAAAAAGCAAACACACTGAGCAAGCCAGTCAGCACTGCTCCTCCATGGCTTCGTTTGAGTCCTTCCCTGCCCTGAGCTCCCTCAGTGATGGACTATAAATGTAAACTGAAATAAACCCTTTCCTTCCCAAGTTGCTTTTGGTCAAGGTGCTTATCCCAGCAACAGAAAGCCCACTAGAACACCGGATGAAAGCATCAAGAGCTAAGAGCCATTCAGGAGAGGGGCCTGAGGAAGGCTGCTTTCTGAACGCACGTAACAGAGTAATTTTAAAAATATTTTTATTTTAAGCATTTTTATATTTATATTCATTTTAAAAAGAATTTTAAATTATCTTTTTTAAATTTTGTGGACGTCTTGAGTGTGTTTATGGGTGTGAATGTAATTCAGTTGGCGGCCAGCAGAGGGCACTGGTTGGATGCTGGAACAATACAGTTGCCTGCAGTCTGGGTACTCAGCTCCAATCTTCTGCCTGAGCAGCAATCTGCGCTCTTAATCCCCGAACCACCTCTCCAACACCGTGTAACGTAATTCTTAACTTCATTACATTTCATTTTGGAGTGAGACATTTCTACCTTGGCTTGAACACATACTTCCCATCTTCAGCGGTGCTGGGATGAACCAGGGCCTTAGCTTCAGACAGCTAGGTATCCCCTGCAGTTCTGTAGAGCCGAACGCATCCCCAGTCCTCCCCAGTCACCGCCACATCTGTTCTAAAGACAGGTGCTTACACTGCGGCCAAGGCTGGCCTAGAACTCACAGCTTCTCCTACCTCTGCCTCCTGAGTGCTGGGATTAAAAATGTGCAAACCCGGGGCTGGGGATTTAGCTCAGTGGTACAGCGCTTACCTAGGCAGCACAAGGCCCTGGGTTCAGTCCCCAGCTCCGAAAAAAAGAACCAAAAAAAAAAAAAAATGTGCAACCCCCCCCCACACACACACACACTCGACCCTTGAAACTTGAGGCTTTAATTGCTTCACAGATCAACCTGCAACATCTCCCTCCCGACTCCACCCATCCATTCAATTTAGCAGGTTTCCTCCTCCATTTCAAGGAGAAAAGATCATATCCACAGCTGTTCTCAAAATCAGTGTCCAACCCAGCAGCAACATTAAAGAGGGAGGAGGCGGAGCTTTGGAAGGCAAGACTGCTCAGTTCCTGCCCATTTTCAGGACAAAATATTCATGAACATCACATGGCGCTGAAACTCGTGTATGGTCTCTTGCATGTACAGTGTGTGTGTGTGTGTGTGTGTGTGTGTGTGTGTGTGTGTGTGAGAGAGAGAGAGAGAGAGAGAGAGAGAGAGAGAGAGAAAGAGAGAGAGAGAAATTGGAGGAACTATATTATGGAAAGGAAGGGGAAAGAGAAAAATAATCACATATTTTCTCACTCAATCTCAATGTAAATATGTACATGTGTGTGCGTGCGTGTGTGTATGCATGTGTGTGAGTGAGATGAAAGCAGAAGGGCCTGTGTGGAAGAAAAAGAGGAGCCAAGACAGGGAAAAGTAGTGGGGATACAAGATATGTGTTAGAGCTTGTTATACCAATGCCATCATGAAACCTACTGTTTATACGCCACTCAGAATAAACAAGCGGTGCTGGAGAGATGGCTCAGCGGTTAAGACCACTGACTGCTCTTCCAGAGGTCCTGAGTTCAAATCCCAGCAACCACATGGTGGCTCACAACCATCTGTAATGGGATCCAATGCCCTCTTCTGGTGTGTCTGAAGACAGCGAGAGTGTACTTACATATAATAAATGAATAAATCTTAAAAAAAGAAAAAACAGAATAAGCAAGCAAATGAACAACCAGATCAGTGTGATGGAGAACACTTACGTTCCTAATATCCTAATGCTTAGGAGGCAGAAGGGTCAGGAGTTCAAGGCCAGCCTCTACTATGCAGCAAGTGAAGGGGAACCTGTGGAGGAAGAGACCTTTTTTCTTTTTTTTCAAACAAACAAGCAAAACCAAACAGCAGGCAGGCAGACACACGTGTGTGTGTGTGTGTGTGTGTGTGTGTGTGTGTGTGTGTGTGTGTGTGTGTGTATGGAGGATAGGCTCTGAGAAAGCAAGAAAACAGAGGAAGGATAGATAATTAAAGCCAGCCTCAATCCGATATTAATTAAATCGGCCTCAATATGCCATTGTTGACGCACATCGAGGCTGCCTTCAGGACATTTTTCTGTGATTAGCTCATAGAACCAGTGTTTTTAAGACCAAGAGTTTCATGCACTTGTCTTTTATATAGTGCATCTCCTGCCTTCAAGCATTTACCTAAGTCATTTGTACATATTGGTCTGTTCGTTCTAAACAAGGTCTTACACTGCAGCCCGGAGCAGCCTGGAGCTGACTCTGAAGTTTAGCTCAGGTGAGCTGCCGACAAGTGTTGATCTTGTGCCTCCACCTCCCGACCTCTGTGACTGCATGTAAAGGCCACCATCACAGACTTGTTCCTTTGAGACAGGGTCCCTCTGCGTGGCCCTGGCTGTCCTGGACCTCAAGCTCACAGAGATCCACCTGCCTCTGCCTCCTGAGTGCTGGGACTAAAGGTGATCCAATTCACGCCACAGCCAGTCCATTTCTTTTGTTGTTGTGTATAACTTTTAGTAGCAGACAAACAATAAGGTCTCTTTAGGCACCAATCGTGCACATGGTACATTGCATACATGCAGGCAAAAGTATTCATACACATTGAAATGAAGACAATTCTGTATATTTTTTAAAAAATTAAGTTAATCAGTCTCCGTTCTCTCTTCCGCTTCACCCCACTCTAGATGAGATCTGAACGCCCTGTGCTAAAATTAAATCACCTGAAACAGAAAGAGGCTGTGTCAGGGGTTTGGTTTTTCTTCGTGAGCAAACGCATAGCCCTACTTCTGTGACAGCCAACTCTACAGACAATCAGCAGGGTGCACAGTGGGCTACAGACCAGTGGTTCTCAACCTGTGAGTCCCGACCCCTTTGGGTATTGAATGACCCTGTCACAGGGGTCGCCTAAGACCACGAAAACACAGACATTTACGTTATAACTCGTAACAGTAGCAAAATTACAGATATGAAGTAGCAACAAAAATAATATTATGGTTGGGGTTCACCACAACATGAGGAACTGTATTAAAGGGTTGCAGCATTAGGAAGGTTGAGAACCACTGCCATATTTTAAAAAAAAATGTGGGGGTTTATGGATGGGAAACCGGGAAAGGGGATAATGTTTGAAATATAAATAAAAAGATCCAATAAAAAGTGCCTTATATTTGTTACTGAGGTGGCCGGGAGGTAGAGGCAGGTGGAATTACTACTTTCTCAAAGCCAACCTAGGTGACATTGGTTGACTAGGCTAGAATCTAGAAACTAAAATGTGGATGTATTTTATTTTAATCCTACCACACCCTTTTTTTTTTTTTTGAGATGGGATCTTTTGTAGTCCAGGCTGCCCTAGAACTCAGAGGATGCCCTTGAGCTTCTGATTCTTGGCTTCCCATCTCCCTACCCAGGATTACAGACCCGTGCCAACAGGCCCACTTTGGTGCTGGAGATCAGGACTTTGTGCATGCTAGGCAGTGCTGTACAAACTGAGATGCTGCCTCTCTGTCTGTGAGCCTTCTTTTGGTTTCCTGTTTTAAAACAGGGATTTGCCCTGTCCCAAACTGGCCTGGAACTTCTAGCAATTCTCCTGCCTCAGCCTCCCAGGACAGGGATCATACTCATTCTTTAAGATTTCTGAATTCCCTAAACTGTTGGATCATGTGATAATATGGTTCACACCTTGGAGGAGCTCTGTTTAGGGACAAGAGACAGGCACTACCGAGTTGGTAAAAAAAAAAAAAAATTCATATGCATTGGAGGTGCTTAGCATGCCACTATGACACCAAGGTTCCAGTTGAGTCTGTTTGGAGGAATCATAGAAAAGTGCAAAGGATGTGGTATAGTGTCTGAAGGACCAGAGGGGCACTGTGGACAGATACATAAGGCATATGTCAGATGGTGTGGGGGCAAGCTGTGAGTGACCACAGTTACATCCTGCCGATTACTGTGTTCTTTCTCAGACGCATCATCTGCCGGCCTCTGATAAGAATCAGCTGTCTTGAAATTTTTGTCTTAAGACAGTCTCGTTATGTAGACCAGGCTGGCCTAGAGCTTACAGACACCCACCTCCCTCTGCCTTTAGAGTATTGGAATTAAAGTCCTGTGCCCCGATCCCCAGCTTGCAACTTTTTAAAAAGAATTTTTCTTCTATGCGCATTGTTGTTTTGCCTGTGTGTGTGTCTGTGTGAGGTGTCAGGTCACTTGGAGCTGGGCTATAGACCGTTGTGAGCTGCCATGTGGAAGCTGGAAATTAAACGGTTTCTCCAGAAGAGCAGTCAGTGCTTTTAACCCGTGAGCTGTCAATCAATCTCTCTCTCTCTCTCTCTCTCTCTCTCTCTCTCTCTCTCTCTCTCTCTCTCTCTCTTTCTTCCTTTCAAACACAAGCTAAGATAGGAAATACTGCTCATTGCCAACCAGGCAAGAGACGGAGACTGCTGTATATTTAGTTTCTTTTTCTCACAATCAGGCTCAGTGATTAAGAGCACTGACTGTTCTTCAGAGGTCCTGAGTTCAAATCCCACCATGCAGTGGCTCACAACCATCAACAATGAGATCTGATGCCCTCTTCTGGTGTGTCTGAAGACAGCTGCAGTGTACTTATATATAATAAATAAATCTTTAAAAACAAGACTCATCTTTGCCATTTGTCGGAGTGTTCTAGGTCAGGAGTCAGGTCACCACAAAGGCTCCTGTGTTTGTGGTAATTCTTCGATGGAGGATCTTGATAATGTATTTAACTAAACCACTGGGTGGCAGGGCTGAGCCAACTGGGTTCCTGAATTATTGAAGAAAGAATTTCTTGGAAAAGGACAAGTTTTCGGAAAAGGCTAAGGACGAACTGTCCCATCTCCCAGGAGCGATTACGTCAACACAGCCTTGTTGAAAACTACACCATCCTCCCTCACCGCCTTCACCCCGTCCACTGATATACAACTGATCCGTCCTAGATTCTGAGGAGGGAAGAACTGGAATTAAAGTGTAAAACTTGACATTAACCACAAAAGGAAGAAAGACCACAAGTCTGCATGGTCGTGAAACAGTGGTCTAAGTGTTAGCCTATTCTCCTTCACAGGTCCTCCAACCCACCAGCTCCCTCTCTACTTACACTTGGAGCTGTGTTCCAACAGGGGCTAGGAAGAATGCAAAGCTAAGAAAAGGACATAGTCCTGCTCTCTAGAAATTTGTTATCCTTGGGGGGGGGGGGACAACTGACCTGGGAAGCATGAACAACATGTTGGGGAGGATATAAAAAAAAAAATAAAAACCTGAGAACACTTGGCACCCAGATTTCAGAAAGGAATACCATTTGACTATCTACTGGGAGGGTGGGGCCTGGGGTTTCAAATGCTGGGGCTGAGGAGGGAGGGAGTTCCAGGTAGAGAGAGAAGCGTAAGCAAGGACTTCACAAAGGAAGAAGGGGATAGTAGGAGAACACTGAGTACCAGGCTTGGCTGAAGAGCAGGAAACGTAGATCAGGAAGCAGTAGGAAATGAAGCAGGCACGTTTAGCTGAGACCATATTGTAAAGACTTTTAAATGCAGGATGGACATTTGGATGACATTCAGTAAGCACAGGACTTTGGATAATCACAGGGGCTGGCGGGGGCAGGGGGATGTTGTATTAATCTAGCTGTAATCTATAGATTACAGTGGGGAGATTAGCTTTAAAAAACTGTTAAGAAGTCTAAGGTGGGTGTGAATATATTGGAACATGTACACAGGAAGATCAAAAGATCAGAGCTAAAGGCCCTATATCCTTCTATCTCCCCCACTTTTTAAAAAAAAGGAAACATGCTAGTGTATAGGGGTTGTGGGGGCAGACACATACTATTACTTGATAAGTTGAATTTGAGATGCGACTAGAATGCTGGAGATAGGCTAGTTACACAGTATAACACTTTTTGGACTCAAACTCACTTTGAACTTCTGAGTTTTGTTTGGTTTGTTTGTTTGTTTGTTTGTTTGTTTGTTTGTTTGTTTTTGGAGATAGTTTCTCTGTGTAGCCCTGACTGTCCTGGAACTCACTCTGTAGACCAGGCTAGCCTTGCACTCAGAAATCAGCTTGCCACAGCAGCCACCACCACCACCACCTGGTGTGATTCTTCTTTCTATGCCTCTTGAATGCTGATCAAGCCTAGGGCTTCATGCATGCTAGGCTGGAATTACAGCCCCGGGTCCTGGTTTTGTGGGTTTTGTGGAGGTTTTTGTTGTTGTTGTTGTTTTGTTTGTTTTTAGATTTATTATTTTTATTTTATGTGTAGGTGTTGCTTCGCCTGTATGTATGCCTGTGTACTATGTGTGTGCCGATCCTCTGGACCTGGAGTTACAGAGGTTGTGAGGTACCATGTGGGTGCTAGGAATGGAGCCTGGTCTCTTCTACTAGGTCCTCTGGAAAAGCAATACGGACTCTTAACCACGAAGCCATCTCTCTGTCACCCACTGGTTTAATATTATTTACAAAAGATTAATATACAGATGAGAATGAAAAGCAAACACAGAAGAGGCCGGGTGGGTTGGAGAGTCGGCTCAGTGGTTGGGGGAAATTGTTGTTGTTGCTGCAAAGGACCCAGGTTTGGTTTTCCAGCACCCAGATGGAGGTTTGACACTTTCCCAGCACCAGGCACGAATGTGGTGCACAGACGTACATGCAGGCAAAACACTCACACACACAAAACACTAAAAACAAGCCTAAAAATTAAAGAGAGACAGGGAGATCACCAAGGCAAACATCCTTGGGAAAAGCTCCGAGAGAAAAGAAAAGAAACAAGACAGAATTGCTAGCAAAGAAGAAAAGAATAAAGACCAAAAGTCCAGACGAATGTCCAGTTCTCTAAATGATGGTTTTAATGTACATAGCTGTTAAAGAAACCTCACTTTGATGTCTTCTAGAAACATTGAAGAAAACCGACCAGAGCAGTGTTTCTCAACTTGTGGGCCTCCCCCCACCCCAGGGTCCTACATCGATAGCCTATATATCAGATATTTACTTTTTCTTTTTCTTTTTTTTTCGGAGCTGGGGACCGAACCCAGGGCCTTGCACTTGCTAGGCAAGCGCTCTACCACTGAGCTAAATCCCCAACCCATATCGGATATTTACAATTCACAACAATAGCAAAATTACAGTTAGGAAGTAGCAACGAGATAACGGAATGAGGGATTGTATTAAAGGGTCAAGCATTAGGAAGGCTGAGAACCACCGCCTTCTCAGGAAAGGACGGAGAGTGAAGCCAAACCGATAAAGCTGACTTACGAGAATCTTTCTCAAGTCTCAAGCCAGCCTGGTGCAGTGGCCATCCTGGCACACAAGAGGCAGAGGCAGGAAGATCAGCTGAGCTCTGGGACTTCGGCCCCTCATCAGCGGGAACCATGGGGTTCCAGAGGAGTATTTTACACAGGAGTCCCTTCTTATCAGCCTTTGTTCTAGGTGCCTGTGATGAAACCTTGAAAACAGGCACCACAATCATCAGAGCGAGTTCAGGAATGGCTCCAACCAGATATTAGCTGGTTATCTGAGGGCGTGTCTGGGAACCAAAATAAGGGAACTGTTTAGAGTCCCCTTTAAGTCTAAAACTCTGAGAGTCTTGCTTGCCCTGTGTCCTGTACAATGCCATTACAAAGATCAAGCAAGGAACGTGTCAAAGCACCAAGAGGCATGGTCTCACCCCTGTGCCTGGTGCCTGCGGACGTATGGCACTCCGGGTGGGTGCTGGGAAACCAAACCTGGGTCCTTGGCAACAGCAATTTCTCCTCATCACTGAGCCGACTCTCCAACCCATTGAGCCTCTTCTTTGGTTGCTTTTCGTTCTGTCCATCTGAATATCGTTCTTTTGTAAATAATATTAAATGTCTTACTATGTAGCCCAGGCTAGTCTTAGAGCAGTGGCAATCCCTCTTCTGCCTTACTCTCCCAGGACTGGGGTTACACGAGTGAGTCAGCTGCCTGCACAGAACAGATAGTCCCAGGTTGAAATTCTGGATGGACTTATAAAAACTGTGACCTCGGGCGAATCACTGTTGCTCCTTTCTGTGAGCCACTGGGTTACTGTGGGAATCAAATGAAACAATCCAACTTTAGATCCTGTTTAAAACGAGAAGGTAGAGGACTTTACAAATAAAGCATCGACATACATGTGCTGATGAATTTCAGCTGGGAGAGGGCCGGGACTCTCATTTAGTTCCAGCACTAGGGAGGCAGAGACAGGTGGATCTCTGTGAGCTTGAAGCCTGCCAGACATCGTTCTGTGAAGTCCTGTCTTTAAAAAAAAAAAAGATCTAAGGTCATCCTTGGCTGCATACCAGCCTGGCATACACACAACCTTGTCAAAAAAAAAGTCTCTTTGAATTCTTAAGATATATTATTTAGGGGTTGGGGATTTAGCTCAGTGGTAGAGCGCTTGCATAGCAAGTGCAAGGCCCTGGGTTCGGTCCCCAGCTCCGAAAAAAAGAAAAAAAAAAGAAAAAAAAGATATATTATTTAGCTGTACTTAGCTATCTAGGACTTGGAGTCATGTATCCAACTGGGCAGTCTCAAATCCCACAGACTCGTTTCACACGCCCCCACCCCTGAGCTAACTTTCTTGGGGGAAAAACAAGAAAGAAGTGGAGGGATGGAGGAAAAGACAAATTTTACAGTGACTTACGAAAACAAACTGTTTTGCATTCCCAGCTCGAAATCTCTGCAAGGCCAGAGGTGACAGAATAATGAAATACAGCCCTGGCTTTACTTCCTGTCCACAAGGCTGAAGGCTTTGACTACCTGGTTGTCTTAGAGTAAAACAAACACAGGGCAAACCCCATTGGTTTCCTACAGGTGCTGTGACTTAACTTGCAAACCTACGCTCCTCCTGGGCACTTCTGTCCTTGTCTCTCTGTACCCACAGCCTTTGTGCTGGTTTTGTAGGGCGGGAGTTTATAAGACTTTTTTTCTTTCTTCCATCCAAGAACTGAGACGGGTACATGCGTGTGTGAGTGTAAGCGTGTGTGTGTGTGTGTGTGTGTGTGTGTGTGTGTGTGTGTGTGTGAAGAGGGACAGATTGTTATCAGAATACCAGGTGAAAGGTTATAAACAACCCTCTCCAGGAGGCAGCCAATTCAGAATACGCCTTGGCTATAGGCCCAGGAAGCAGCTGCCACTGCCAAAGTTAAACAGATTTTTGGCCTAACACAGAACAAACAAGTGGTCTGAGCTGAGCGCTGCAAATTAAAAAGAAACAATAGCTGTGCAGGGAACAAGACACAGAACTGTCCACGGGGCTTTTCTTAATTAAAAATTCAATTACTCCATAGACAACCCCAAATAAATATCAGCATTGCCTCCTCTGAGACATCCCAAGTCAACACCCTCTGACCCTTAGCGGCCTCCTCTCTTCCTTTCAGATCTCAAGATTTAAAAACAATAGTAACTTTTTACATCTAAAGAGGTTATTTCGGGTGTCTCTGGAGTGAGTACTGGGGGCACAGGGGAGGTCCGAACTGGTTCTTTTTCTACTGTGTGGGTTCTGCTATTGAACTCAGGTTGTCAGGCCTGGCACCATCTCTGGTTCTCCTCAAATCTTATGTAGCTGGGCTGAAGAGATGGCTTGGTGGTTAGTATCAGAGGAACGAGTTTCAGTCCGAGAACCAAAATGGCAGCTTACAACTCTTGACTCCAGTTCTAAGGCATCTGACACCCTCTTCTGGTCTCTACCTGCAGCAGGCACACATGTGGCAAAAACGACAACGAAAAAAAAAAAAAACCCAACCCTATACATACAAAATTTTAAATCTTATGTTGCTACATACCACACTATTTAACAATATGAATATATGCACTTTCGGTAAATATTTTGATATTTCATACCATCAAGCTAGGATTTTCTCAGATGCCTGCTACAGGCACTGAGAAACTAAAGTTAGTGAGAGTCCTACCTCCCTTGTCCTTGATAAATACTGTTTATCATCGGAAAACACCTCGAGCCCAGTTAGTTCACTTTCTGGAACAAACACGCACACCCTAGGCAAGGGATCAAGGTGTTCCTAGGCTTTGGTGTTGTGTATGTTTTTCAACCATGTGATGCTGTTCGTCTCTGAGCTTGCTTAAGATTAAGGTTGAGTTGTAACTTTGTTAGCCTTAGGGATTCAACTCAATTAAGGCATGTGAGCAAGGGGAGGGAGGGTTGTTTCCAAACAGCAGTGAACAGGATTCTAACTGCATGCAAAAGCTTTTTGCTTCTCCATCTTTTTTTTTTTTTTTTTTTTTTTTTTTTTTGGTTCTTTTTTTCAGAGCTGGGGACCGAACCCAGGGCCTTGCGCTTCCTAGGCAAGCGCTCTACCACTGAGCTAAATCCCCAACCCTTTGCTTCTCCATCTTAATCTCGGGGCTACTGTCTTTATATTCCAGGGCAAGGAAAAAGGCGATAGATAAACGCCTAATAATTCTGCCCAAATATGGAAGGAGGCTAGGACTCAATGACAAGGCTCTGGCGGGGTGGAGGTGGGAGGAGGTGGGTGAGGAATAGGGTAGGGGCCCTGGGGTGTCAGGGAGTGGTGGGTAGTCCTTCAACATACAAGAGTTCCTTTGCACTCAAGTTATTTCTCTAGTCAGCTCCTGAAGCATTTCTCAGCAAGGTTTGCCAAATAGCCAAGTGAAACCAATACAGCTTCAGCCCTGGGGAGACTGAAACAGGCTGAGGGGTATGCATTTCATTTAGTGATTTTGATGAGAGGACAAATGGGGAAAAAAAAAAGAGTGACAGGAACTCGGGAACAAAGTAAGGAGTGACAGATCGTTTTCTTCCTTTTTCTTCCCCCCTGTTTGTTTGTTTGTACCCACCCCTTGTTTCCTGGAGGAGCAGGGACGAAGGGAGAGATCAGTGTAAAGGTACACACCTCACTAAAGCTACAGTGAGGTAAATAAGGGAACATATACAAAATGTTCCCCAACCTCACAGGTACACTGAAGAGATGAGGGGATAAGCAACAGGATGTGGACACTCCCTTACTGCTTCCGTTCCAGAGAACAGAACAGAATAGAACGTAATGGGCGAGGAACAATAGCAGCACATAGGGCATGGAACGAAGGGGTACACACCAGACCATGTACCAATAAGGACTTTAAGCCAGACTTAAAATATCTGACAAGTCCCCCGCCCCCGGGAGATGGAAGCGTTTTATTCAATAGAAGTGTAATGGGAGCACATCGGGTAGGCTCTTTCTCACTAACACAACTGCACTCTCGCCCTCCGCTCCATCCTGAAGTATCCTTGGGGATTGTTTTTCACAGACTTGCGAACTTGTGAGCCAGGAATAAATGGTCACGTCGAAATGAATTGCGCTGGCTAAGACGAGGCATGAAATCCTCTCCTAAGCACATTTTTCTTTTACCTAAAAAAAGAAGGGGAAAAAAAACCAACAAAGCACACACCCAAACAACCCAGCTCCCGAGAGGAGTACCCTGGATGAGGTTCAGGGTCTCGGGGTCCCAGACTCCCGAGGGAGCCACCCGCTGCCCCAGGCCCCGCCCCTCCTCCCTGGCAAGGCTGCGCACCCGAACAACAACCATTTTCCCCGCTAAGAGCACACTGTGTCCACGCGCCTCTGCGGCCTCGCTGATTGGTTAGAGGCCTGGTAAACAAGGACCAAGTAGCCAATGGGAGAACTGTGCACGAGGGATGCACGAGCCTCCGGGCCAGCACTCGCGTGGAGCGTCAAGCCAGGCGGCTACATAATGCCGTTTCCGGCTCCCGCTTGACACTCTCCTCTTCTGGTCTTTGGATATCCAGAGTTCCTCCAGTTGCGAGAAAACAGCTGTTATTTTTCTCCTGAAAGCTTTTGGCACAACCAGCTGGTTGAAACTTTCAGGCACCTTTTAGAGAAGTTGTTAAGGTTTTGTTTGAGGCTTTCTTTGGGTTTTTAAGCCCTCTCTGCCTCACGGAGAGACTTAAGTTCTTAGTTTGCTGAGAAGGATTCTGAAGAGTTTTTCCTCTCCGGCTTCCGTTTTTCTTGAACCCACTCGGCTCAATCATGGTGATGTTCAAGAAGATCAAGTCTTTTGAGGTGGTCTTCAACGACCCTGAGAAGGTGTATGGCAGCGGGGAGAAGGTGGCCGGCCGGGTGACAGTGGAAGTGTGTGAAGTTACCCGAGTCAAAGCCGTCAGGATCCTGGCTTGCGGTGTGGCCAAGGTCCTGTGGATGCAAGGGTCTCAGCAGTGCAAACAGACCTTGGACTACTTGCGCTATGAAGACACCCTTCTCCTAGAAGACCAGCCTACAGGTACAGCTCTTGGCAGGACGGATAGTGACTTATGGGGCTGGGGGTGGGGCCTCCACTAAATGTTTCGAGTCGATCGTTTGAATGGTTTGAGCTGTTGGCCCCTATATTTTTACCTTTTAATTTGCAAGTTATTCCGCTACCCTCCTCCACCCCCCATAGTAATTGGAACAGTTTCTGGGGTGCTGTTTCCTGAAGGTGTTGCCTTAGCTACGTAAAGATTAATGTATTCGTGGGTTGTGCAACTTTCTGTCCCGGGGAATCTTATTCCTTAGTGTGAGAGATGAAAGTGTGGAAGTAAGACAGTCTGCTGCCCAGGCACTCCTCACTGATGCTGCATTTGGAATGTAACAAGAAGTCTAATGGCCCCTTGCCTTTGTTTCCCCGCAGGTGAGAACGAGATGGTGATCATGAGACCAGGAAACAAATATGAGTACAAGTTCGGCTTTGAGCTTCCTCAAGGGTAGGCATCACCGACCGCACCATGGACTCTTTATTTCTAAGTCTTCCCCCTCCATTGATATTTCACATTTCTTAGCATTAATTTTTGTTCATTGTTTTGACACAGGCCCCTGGGAACATCCTTCAAAGGGAAATATGGCTGTGTAGACTACTGGGTGAAGGCTTTTCTCGATCGTCCCAGCCAGCCAACTCAAGAGGCAAAGAAAAACTTTGAAGTGATGGATCTAGTGGACGTCAATACTCCTGACTTAATGGTGAGGCTTTTTTCTTTTATTTTCTTTAAGGTTTTATTCTCCTTGGTCAGAGATAATGAATTAGATGCATGAGGCATTGAAATAGCTCAAAACATTATTTCCTTCTTCACAGGCACCAGTGTCTGCCAAAAAGGAGAAGAAAGTTTCCTGCATGTTCATTCCTGATGGACGCGTGTCAGTCTCCGCTCGAATCGACAGAAAAGGATTCTGTGAAGGTAAAAGCCCAGTGCTTATAATACCAGATAGGATAGCCACAGCTGTGGGGTTTGGAGGGGGTTGTGGGATAGAGGCGGAGGAAATGCTGTTAAATTTAATGGATATTCTTCCTTCCTCCTCTTCAACTCTAGGTGATGACATTTCCATCCACGCTGACTTTGAGAACACATGTTCCCGAATCGTGGTCCCCAAAGCAGCTATTGTGGCCCGGCACACTTACCTTGCCAATGGCCAGACCAAAGTGCTCACTCAGAAGCTGTCCTCAGTCAGAGGCAATCACATTATCTCAGGGACTTGCGCATCATGGCGTGGCAAGAGTCTCCGAGTGCAGAAGATCAGACCGTCCATTCTGGGCTGCAACATCCTCAGAGTTGAATACTCCTTGCTGGTGAGTGAGGAGGGAAGAGAAATAGTTGCTTGGGTGCAAAGTCAGTGCCTCCTCTAACACAACCCATCTAACAAACTCCCACCTTCCTTCCTAGATCTATGTTAGTGTCCCTGGCTCCAAGAAAGTCATCCTCGATCTGCCCCTAGTGATTGGCAGCAGGTCGGGCCTAAGCAGCCGGACATCCAGCATGGCTAGCCGGACAAGCTCTGAAATGAGCTGGATAGACCTAAACATCCCAGACACCCCAGAAGGTAAGCTTCAGCTAATAAACTCTTCGTTTTGACCTGCTTGGGCTTGTGGAGTTGGGGTGGCCTGGGAGTTTCTTAGCTGGACTTCTGACCCCGTTTTCTCTTTTTCAGCTCCACCTTGCTATATGGACGTGATTCCTGAAGATCACAGACTGGAGAGCCCCACCACCCCCCTGCTAGATGATGTGGATGATTCTCAAGACAGCCCTATCTTTATGTACGCCCCCGAGTTCCAGTTCATGCCTCCGCCCACTTACACTGAGGTGAGAGTCACTACTTTTTTTTAAGGGTCAAGATTTTGTCCTAGGCCTTCTGAGGGAAGGGATTCGTGTGGGTTTTCTACTTACCTAAAAAATCTGAAAGTCTCCTCGCTCTTCCCCCTAGGTGGATCCCTGCGTCCTTAACAACAACAACAACAACGTGCAGTGAGCCTTCAGGGACGACTCATCTGTACTACTCAACGCTTTCTGCCTCTCTGCTTGAACTCCAATGTTTCAGAGACTCAGTCTCTCCAGTGGGGAGTGGGTACACCCCCGCCTCTGACTCCACAGATGGGTGGCAATCAGTAGGCAAGTCTCCAGCCTCAAGGGGTGCAGACCAGTGCCCGCACCGTGATATAGGAGTGTTTGCTGGGTGAATGTCGGAACGCTCAAAACATTCAGACCTGGCCCACTTTCCCAGATGTTGGAAATGAAGAAGTTGTTATTTTTTTGAGTCGGGGTCTAAGTGACCTTCAGGCATGGTCTTTCCAAGGTGTTTTGTTTTGAAGGGAATTAAAAGAACAGACCATGAACTTCTGTGCCATGGGGCAACAGAGCCAATGTCACATACTAGAAAAAGAGAAATCATGGCCAATATTTTGAAAGCGAGGAGTGTTTTTGTTTTTTAAAATCAGTGTTCCCTTTTTATATCTTTACAAAGAAAAAAGACCTTCCACGGCTGGTGACCGTGCAGCCTGTGAAGTACGGGCAGCTGCTCCAAGTTGACTAACCGTGGGAGCGGTAGTGGCCGCACACACCAGCAGCCAGGTGCACTGCGTTCTCTTGCAATCGGATGGGAGAACCCGTTATTTCCGTGTGACTCCTTAGAATTTATTCTAAGGTGATGTTCTTGGCACTTTAGCTTGTCAATTTTTAGTCTGGGTTATAGATGGAGGCTCTTAAGGGTTAAGCCCAGAGACAGGGAAAAGGAGTTATTACTTTGGGAGGGTGGGGGTAGGGCCTCTATCCCAGAACTCCATAGACCAGGCTGGCCTCAAAGATCCACCTGCCTCTCCTTCCTAACTGCTGAGATTAAAGGCCCAGCTTGGTTATTACTTTTGGAGGCTTTCCCCCAACACACAGACTTCTGTGATTCTGACACTACTCCTATGAAGGGTTGCTGCTGACAGCTGGACCCTGGTGACACTCTTACATTGAGATGCCCTAACACTGATGGAGGCACAGTGAGAACTGCAGGTTTCCATGGAAGCTCCCAGACCCATTTCCTGTCCAGTGTTAGGAGAAAGTTCTGCTCTCGCCGTGGCCTCTAGCACTCCAAAACTTACTCCGCCTTAGCACTTTGTTCCGTGTCCTGTGTCAGAGCTCCAAGCTCCACTCTAAGCACTCCACCCGAGAACTGTGCAGCCAGAAAGTGTGAGCTGATGGAGGTGTCGTCTTTGTTGTTTTTGTATTTTGTGTATCTTTTTGTATGATTAAAAACTATATTTTGTACTTAACCAAATATATTTTCACCCCAAAGTGGGGCTATCCTTTGTAAAAAAAAAAAATCAAAATAAAGTTTTTTAATGGCAAAAATAAATGTTCTTTTCTTGTCTATGACATACATTAGTTACTAGAGAAGTTACTAGAAAGTAGGTATCTTCAGTTTTCCTCTGCCTCACAATGCTGAAAACCCATGGAGAGCAGTTGCTCAACCCTGAGTGATAGAATGACTGGTTTGGTCTCCATTCAGACTGAAGAATGAATGGGGTCTGGTGATAGAAGCTAAGTAACCACATCTGTAGTCCCCAAAGTCTTCAGGGATCAGGCTTGCTCTTGTAGCTAAGAATAACCTTGAACTTTGGTCATGTTGGCTCTGCCTGGGGTGTGGGGATTAAGAGTAGGTAATAAATACCATGCTCAGGGTTTGGGGTTGTTTTTTAGTTTGTGTGTGAATGCAGGTGGGAGTGTGGTGCTTAGGACCCACCATGGAAGAGCGAGTTCCACTTTGTGGGACCCTGAGGCAGAAATCATCTTTACACCCTGAGCCATCTTGAGGGTTCTCTGCACTCAGTTTTATGAATTCTTTAAAAATAGCTGTTTGAGGGGATTTGGAAGGGACAGGGTGAGATTCCTTTTTATTTTTTAATCCCAATGGGCAGCTTTTGTATATACAAAGGCAGGGAGGATCTGGGGAGAAGGGATGTGAGAGGGAAATTAAACAAGTGTGTGTTCAGCTGGGAAGCAGGAAGCTTGGTGTGCTCCTGTGATCTCCTGGTGTCCCTAAAGCTCAGCAGGCTGTCCAGAGTGAGAATGGTCAGTCCACCCTAGCCCAAGGTCAGGATGGCTGATGGGGATGGAGTTTTGGGTTTTGTTTTGTTTGATACAAGTTCCCTGATTCAGAAGCAATCATCTCAGCCTCCTGGGCACTGGGGTCAGAATACCACGGTCTCATTCATCACTTGGTTTTTATTGAGAATTTCCCTCAATATAAACCTGGTTTATATACTGAAAAGAGGAACTATTTCAGACTTAAGAGCTTTAGTCACAGAGATTAGATGTTTTAGAAGCAGTTTTCTATCTTTATAGTTACTTTTTGAGACAGGATTTCTCTGTGTAGTCCTGGTCTACAGACCAGGCTGACCTCAAACTCAGATCCACCGTCCTCTGTCCCCAAATGCTGGGATTAGAGTATACCACCGCTGCCTGGCTCTTTTCAGTTCTTAGCATATAATTAGAATTCAATGTCTACCCTTATTCCTCGGGACCTGTTTTGGAATCTTCTATTTCTTACAAGGGTATTGATGACTGATAAACCATTTCACCGCTAACAAGTTATTCTGTTCAGGAAAAAGCTACACACGTGAGAAATGGAGAGGCAGAATACATCGTACAGTTCTTCCTGGGGTTTGGTTCATCTAAATGTTTTCTTCAAAAATGGGTTTTCTATAGCTCTCTCTACACCAGTCCACTTTACCAAGCACTGTATTAGAAACCAAGGGGGAGCTTGCTGTGGGCAGAGGCGGAGGAGGAGGCGCGGAGTCCGAGGCCTCGGGGCGGAGGGGCGGAGGCCGAGGCAGAGGTAGAAAGATTGCCAAGAATTCAAGACCGCCTTGGCCACAAGTACCACCAGGTCTGCCAGGGCTACAAAGCAAGGACTCGTATCCCCCAAAACAAACCACAAAACCACAAAGAGCATGTGAACACAGAATTGAACAGAAATTGAAATTGAAAAAAAAAAAAAAAGAAATCTTTCCCTGCACTAGTGATCTTTATCATTCATTCACTATAGCACATCCGCTTACTTTCCTGCCTCACGTAAAAAGGAACGACCATGTGTGAATGTAGATGGGTAGCATGGGTGTGGGCCACAGTGCATAGGGAGGTCAGAGGATAACCATGGACCCTTCCATCTCTATATGATCCCAGGGACCCATCAAACACAGGTCAACAAGCTCACACAGCAAGTGCCTTTATCCAAGCCAGAAAACATATTTTCCTTCTTTTGATACTGGCTGTGTCTTCAGGGTGACCTTGAATTTCTGATCCTCTTGCTTCACCTTCCTAGTACTGGGGTCCTAGGCACGTGTGTGTGTTTCCATGCTCACTTTATCTACTGCTGGAGACTGAAATCGGGCTCCATCTACGCCTGCCGGGCAAATACTTTGCCAACTGATGTGCATCACAGATTCTTCCTGCTCCTTTTGAGTATTTACAGTGTGCTGGTATCTAGTTCTCCCCATTGCTGTAAAGACTCTCACCTGAACTCCTCCCCCACTTCTCACCTGTTCAAACATTCAGTGGCTCCTCCCCTTTAATTTTGTGATCAGGAAACTAGGTCAAAGTTGATGGAAAAGTTTTTTTATGCAGCTTGGTTTCCAGGGACTTGAGGGTTGGAGCAGGGACAAGAATGAGAAAGAGGGCCAGGCTAACGGATGGAGAGACCAGGAAGGTCTCTGTATTTGTGTACAAAGACTTGTTATGAGAACTGAGTGGCCAGGAGAGGACAGATAACTACACCCAAGGCCACTCAAGAGATTTGATCCTGCAAAAGGCAGAACGAGTGCCCCCTCTCCTGATACCCCAGCCCCACTCCCACCACATCTAGCATTGTCTACAAGATTTTATTTTTCTTTCTGAGATCGATCTCTGTCTGTCACCCAAGCTAGCCTGGGACTCACTATGCACAGGCTGGCAATCCTACTGCCTCACGCTCTGAGCTTGTAGGTGTAGCCCGGACCTAAGGAGTGTTCTGTGACAGTGGACATGCTGTCTGCACCGGGTGCTGTGGAGCCATCAAACTGGGACTGAAAAGGTGGCATTTTTAATTCTGTTTAATTAATTTAGACTTAAATAGCCTTGTGTCGCAAGTCATTGCCCTATCAAGGGCACAGCTAACTCTGAGGAAGGAAGTCGCCAGATCTGCTCCCCGAGAGGAAACTCATCCCTCCTGAGAGCACAGTAGGCTGCACTCCACTTCCTTTTGCGTTCTCTACACAATTTCTGCCTCACCCTGGGACATTTTCTGCCTGAAGGCTCATTTTCTGCCACTTCCCCATGGCCCTGCAGCTGTTTCCCCACTTAACACTGGGTCTCATTTTCCCATGATCTTCTCAAGTGGCTTTCAATATTTAAAGAGCTAGAACCTCAAGGTACCGCCATTAGTAGAGATCTAGTTCTGAGTATTTATTTATTTACTTACTAGGTCCAGTCTAGTACTGGAAGATCTGAGAAAAGTCAAAAAGAAAAAGAGAGAAGTGGGGGAAACACCCTGAAGAAAATAAATTAATAGAAGGGCCTGGTGGCCTGTCACCCATCACATGGGAGACTAAGGCAAACGGCCCAAGAGCTCAAGCTAGCTTGGGGTGCACAGCAAGCTTTTGTTTTTAAAACTAGTGATGCAGCTGGGCAGTGGTGGCACAGGCCTTTAATCCAGTGCTCCAGAGGCAGAGGCAGAGGCAGAGGCAGAGGCAGAGGCAGGAGAATCTCTGTGAGTTAGAGGTCAGGCTGGTCTACTGAGTGAGTTCTAGGACAGCCAGGGCTACACAAACAAACAAAAACAAAACAAAGAAGACACAGCACAGTTGGTGGAGTGCTTGTCTGAAAATGCAAGGCCAAAGCCTTGAATTAGATCTTCAGCAGCACAGGAAAGAAATGCCTGGTGGTAAGCACCAGTCATCCCCGAACTTGGGAGGCAGAGGCAGGAAGATCACGGAGGTTCACACGTTCATGCCATATACATCTATATAGTGAGTCTGAGACCAGCCTGGGACATATGAGACCTGTTTCAAAAAAACAGACAGGAGATCAGGCAATCCAGGCCACCCTCAGCTACGCAGCAGAGACGTTGAAGCCAGGCTGGGCTCCAAACAACAGCTACAGGAAATCACTTAAAAACAGACAGACAAAAACCAACAAACAAGGAAACAAGGCCCTTCTCTGAACATAAAGAAAATGCAAGGATCCGACTAGAGTTGAGGCATTGAGAGAGAAAACTGCGGGGGTTGGGGATTTAGCTCAGTGGTAGAGCGCTTGCCTAGCAAGCACAAGGCCCTGGGTTCGGTCCCCAGCTCCGGGGGGAAAAAATAAAAAAAAAAAAAAAAAAAAAAAAAAAAAGAAAAAAAAAATAAAGAAAAAAAAAAACCCCAAATAAAAAAAAAAAAAAAGAAAAGAAAACTGCGGAGAAAGAGTGAAACTAAGCATATGGCCAGTAAGAAATAATCACACTGGAAGGAAGACCTTTGATTCTCTCTCCCTGTCTCTATGTCTCTGTCTCTCTGTCTCTGTCTGTCTCTGTCTCTGTCTCTGTCTCTGTCTCTGTCTCTGTCTCTCTCTCTCTCTCTCTCTCTCTCTCTCTCTCTGTGTGTGTTTGTGTGTGTGTGTGTGTGTGCTCTTGAGCACAGAAGCCAGAGCACAACTTTGGGTGTCATTGCTCTGACCTTGTCCACATTTTTGTTTGTTTTGAGATAGGATGTCTCACAAGTTTGAAGTTCCCTAATCACACTACCCTGGCCAGCCAGGCAACCCCAGGGGCCCCCTTGTCTGTACTTCTCCACCACTGGGATTATAAATATTAGTTGCTGTGTTCCGCATAGGTTTGGTTTCTACTTAGACCCTCTTTCTTGTGTGGCAAACATGTTACAGCTCCCAGCCTACCTCTGACTAATTTTTCGAGCGAACCACCGAGTCCTGCTAGAGTTTTTTTTTTTTTTTTTTTTTTTTTTCTTGAATCACCTCTAGGTGAACACAGAAGGGAGATAAAGAATATATTTAACTGGCCCTCCTGTTCTAAGCACCCTGAGAAGAAGAAGGCCTTCTATCCACAGTACTTTTGAGGTTGAAACAACCTTCCAGAGAGCCATAGATCCAGGGTGGCAGGCCTTGGCCCAGTGGGTGATGGCTTTAGAACCTGGGAAAAGTTCAATGATTAGCCTGCAGGTATAGTTCTGCCTTGGTTTCTCTTTATTGCTATGATAAGCACCGTGACCAAAAGCAACTCAGGGAGAAAAGGTTTTATTCTGCTTACATGTCCAGACCACCGTCCATCAGTGAGGGAAGCCAAGGGCAGGAACCTGGAGGCAGGAGCTGATGCAGAAGCCATGGAGGGGTGCTGCTTACTGGTTTGCTCCCCATAGTTTGTTCAGCCTGCTTTCATAAACAGCTCAGGAACACCTGCCCAGAGATGGCACCACCCACCGAGGGCTGGGCCCTCCCACATCAATCATTAATCAAAATGCCCCCACAGACCAATGTGATGGAGCCATCTCCTCAGTTAAGGCTCTCTCCTCCCAGATGACTTTAGTTGGGGGTTAAGTTAACAAAACACTAGCCCCCACGGGTACTTAGGAGAACTAGTTATTAAGAATGCAGATCCTGAAACCAAACTAACTTCTACACCTCCTGTGACACCTGCCAGCATGTATGCTGGGCAGCTTGTTTAAACTCTCCACACCATAGGCTGTTGATTCAATACTGCTGTGTTGTAAAGTTCTATGTATTTTATTGTGTGTATATGTCTTGGTCTGCATGTATGTCTGTGCTCTGAGTGCCTTCCTGGTGCCTTGGGGAGCTAGAGGGGAGCACTGGATCTCCTGGAACGGGAGCTATAAATGGTTGTGAGCTCACACTGGTACTGGGTCCAAGCTGGGTTAAGTGCTTTCAACTGCTGCCTCACCGTTTATCTTTCTAAATAAGGCGGAGAGCAAATCAGGAAAACCACCAATATGAATCTCTGACTTCCTAGACACATGAGTGCGTGTGCACATACAAACACACATGCGTGTGCATGCGGACATGCGCTCAAACACAAAAAGTTCAGAGAAGCTTGTGTATGCACAGAGGACAAAGTCAGTCAGATGTCTTCCTCTGACAATTCCCATCTTAGTTTTTGGGACACAGCCTTTCACTGAAAGCCTGGAGCTCACAGATTGGCGACACTGACTGGCCAGCAAGCCTTGGGGATCCCCTGTCAACCTCCCTGCAGAGGAAGTGCAGTCAGACACCGGCCCATCTGTCTTTTTATGTGTTTGAATGGCAAGCGCTTTACCAACCCCCTTGACTTACTTACTTATTTGTTTCTATATCTTTGAGTCAGGATGTCATGATGTAAACCAGGCTGGCTTCACACTTATCTCAATCCTCCTGTCTCAGGTTCCTGAGCACTGGAATCACAGGTGCGAACCACATTTCCAGGTTGTGTGTGTATGTGTGTGTTTTATTAGGAGAACGAGTCTCGAGATAACCCACACGGACCTAAAACTCACAATCTTCTTGCCTCTCAAGTGTTGGGTTTGTAGACAGACACACTGCCACCCATAGTTCTGACTGTTCACTTGTGAAGTGAAAGCCAATGGTAGAACTGCCCCACAGCTGTTGGAAAGATTAGAAATACATAGTGGGGAGTGGGAAAGGATATCGACCACCAAACCTCTCCCCACGACTTACAGGGAAGGAGAGAGCCAACTCCCCAGAAGGTGCCCTCTGACTTCTACGGGCATACCACAGTGCCTATACACGCAGGCACGTGCGCTCACACGCACATATGCACTCACATGTACATAAGTGCGCATTCGCACACACATTGATGTAGGGGCTGGAGAAATGGCTCAGTGGCTAAGAATACTTGCTGCTTTTCAGAGGACCAGGTTTAGTTCCCAGCACACACACCAGGCAGCTCATAAACTCCAGCTCCGAGAGATCTGAAGCCCTCTTCTGGTTTCCTTGAGCACCCACCCATAAACATGAGGTATTCACAGACACAGACCCATAAACTAAAAGAAAAAAAGGAACAGACTTTTTAAAAAGATAAAGTGTAGTAAGGGAAGAATGCATCTGGGTGCTGTTAGCACAAGAGCATGCTTGCTATTCAAAGTAAGAGCAGGCTGGGCAAGCGCACAGCTCCGTCCGGAGGAGAGCCTCCGCCCACAGACTCTTCTTTTTACCTCTGCACGTGTACTGTAATGGAATCTTCTAAATTCTTTGGTTTACACAATTATGGGAAAACTTTCTACCATTTAGTGTGGTAAACCGAGGGCCTGAGAACACAGACATACAACGTAATAAAGAAGTCTCTTCTTTCTCTTTCTTTGTTTCTTTGTTTCTTTGTTTCTTTCCATTTCTTTCGAATTCTTTTGTATATAAGAGTTTGCCTGTGGGTTGGGGATTTAGCTCAGTGGTAGAGCGCTTGCCTAGGAAGCGCAAGGCCCTGGGTTCGGTCCCCAGCTCCGAAAAAAAGAACCAAAAAAAAAAAAAAAAAGAGTTTGTCTGTATGTATGTATATATGTATGTATGTGTACTACTTGTATGACTGGTACCTGCAGGGGTCAAAAAGGGCCTGGAACTGGAGTTACAGATGGCTGTGAGTCACCTTATGAGTGCTGAGACCAGAACCTGGTCCTCCGTCTAATTCAGACGCTCTCCCTGTGAGCCCTCACTCCAGTCTTAGAATTCCCTCCTAAGGTATTTTGCTCTTTTCCCAGAGACAGCCTAGCTGGGGAGAGTAAGGGACATAGGTCTGAGCCACCCTATGAGGCTCAGGTCAGTTGACCCGGATTGTTCTTGTCCTGACCTGACGGTTCATGGAGCTTGTTGGCTTTCTATTCTTTCCTTAGCCTGTTACATAAAGAGAAAAGAATGAGCGAACTCAGTGCCCTGGGGTGTTTCTGTGTTCCCCGCTGCTCGGTCATCTCCAGGCAACGGTGTGACGGAAGGAGAGGGACAGAACGTGGGGACGGCATTGTGAATCCCATGTGACCTGCATCTCAGGATGTCAAGTGAGGTCCATTCTCTGCCTTTCTTTGCGTGATGGAACTGCTGAGTAGACATCTTCCAGTCAACCAAGCAGTCGGTAAACAGGTTCTTGGAAAAGTCTGACTGGGTGATTGTCAGGGGTATTTTTAACCTCCTGGATAGATGGAGAGAGGAAGGGTTCCAGTTGCTGGGATAGGAGGGCAGACAAAGGGGCTCCCTTTATACCGCTCTATGGATGAAAACTGCCGAAATCCTCCTCTTGCTGCTGCACAGACTCACGGCCAAGGATCGGTGTCCTGCTCCTTCGGTCTGCACCCATGGTCTTTCATACTTGCCTCACCTTCCAGGGCAGAAGCTTAGCTTCCTGTTCCACACTCAGAATTTCCCCTTGCAAACCTCCATAGATCAGTGGACGTGTCCTTTTCTCCTCAGGGAGAAAGATGTGGCCCTGCCAGTAGCATGCTGCCTTCCTGATTGGTCTGTAAGAGGGTCACAAATTCTCCCAAAACCTCATGAACTCTACTGTCCCTATCCTGAGACTCAGAATCTAAGACTCAGAAACCCAAGTTTGGGCTTTGTACATCTTGGGAACATAGAAGAGCTGTTTGCTTGTGGAGATCAGAGATTGAAAATGGTGGCATATAGACATGGCTGCCTAGAAAGCTAGGTCATTGGAGAGAGGGGAGGGGCTGGGGGAGCAGTGAATCAACAGAATGCTTAGGAAAGCCTGTTGACTATGGGAGGAGGGGTCCTGGAAACAGGCATGGAGGTGAGCAGGGAAAAGAAAAATTATGGGAATTCTCAAATGGGCTTCATTTTCTTTTGGTCTTGTGTGCGTGTGTGTCTGTGTGTGTGTGTGTGTATGTGTCTGTGTGTTTGTGTGTGTGTGTCTGTGTGTGTGTGTGTGTCTGTGTGTGTGTGTGTCTGTGTGTGTGTGTGTGTTGAGACAGGGTTTCTCCTGCGTAGACCTGGCTGTCCTGAAACTCACTCTATAGACAAGGCTGGCCTCGAACTCATGGACACACCTCTCACCTGTCTTTGCCTTCTGAGTACTGTGATTATAGGCATGCGCCACCACTACCCCGCATCTTGGTCTTCTTTTTAAATCCCCCACCCTGCCATCCCCAAAGACTTGGTCCTCCTCTCCCTTTATCTCTTTCTGGGTCTCAGCATCTCTTCTGATACTTTATATCCTGTTTCGTGGTAAAGGAAGGAATCCTTAACACCGGTACTGGAGTTGCTGGGAAGCCTGCAGGAAGATGAACTTTAGTTTGCCATAGAATCCAGCTCAAACAGGCTGTGATTCGTGTTTCTTTTCCTGTCTGTTCATTTTAGCTGAGGTTGACAGAACGGGGCACCACAAAGGAAACGCTAAGCCAGAGGCAGGACATTAGCCAAAGCAGCCTGCAGATATTTAGGAGCCCATTCAATTTCTTCCTCAGAGTTTGAATTGGTTGTGAACATTAAGAAACTACATTACTACATTTTAGGGGCCTGGTGTGGCATTGCATTCCTGAAATCCCAGCATTCGGAAGCTTGATGATTAATAGTTACAGGCCACAACTGGAAATATAACAGGCTGCTCCGAGACAATGTTGAAAGAGAGGAAGGGAGGGAGGAAGAAAGGAAAAAAAGGAGAGAGAGAGAGAGAGAGAGAGAGAGAGAGAGAGAGAGAGTTGAGACAATTTAGAAGTAAAGACACTTGCCACCTGAGTCTGATGACCTGAGTTCAATACCAGGAATCCATGTAAAGATGGGAGGAGTCACCAGAGTGTACAGTTGTCCTCTGAGCTCCACATGTACACTATAGCACACATGTGCCAGCATTTACACTACACCTCAAAATCCAAGGGGGGAAAATTCCAGCACTAGGGAAGCTGAGGCAGGAGGACCAGGAGTTCAAAGCTATTCTCAGCTGTATAGCAAGTTCCAGGTCAGCCTGGGTTACATAAGACCTTGTCTGTTGGGCTGGAGAGTTGGCTCAGAGGTTAAGAGCACCGACTGCTCTTCCAGAGGTCATGAGTTCAATTCCCAGCAACCACATGGTGGCTCACAACCATCTGTAAAGAGATCTGATGCCCTCTTCTGGTGTGTCTGAAGACAGCTACAGTGTACTTATATATAATAAATGAATAATAATAAAAAAAGACCTTGTCTGTCACATACATACATATTACATACACATACATGCTGCATGCATAATACATACATATGTGTTCATACATACAAGAGGAAAATTATGTGACACACCCTGAAGACTTCAGGGATAAGTCTAAAGATCTCTTTGTACAGCTGCCTCTCCTGACCAGGCCCCCAACATCTCCTGGGAGGTTTGTAGACACCACTGACACCCTGGGTAGGTGTGAGAGTGGTGGCTTGGGCTGGAAAAGCAAGACTCAAAACAGAATCCAGGCCAAGTAAGGGAGAGGTGAGGAGCTGAGAGCAGCCAGATCCAAGTATGGTCAGGCAGGAAAAGGTTATCTGGGTGCCAGGAGAGAGGCCTGGGGGAAGGAAATGAACTTAGCAAAGGGCTGTTTCTTTCTCCCACAGAGCGCCCATCTTCGCTTACTTCCTTTCACCACCCTGCCTGGCAGAAGCATTCACTCGAGGAGAGTTTCCTCTCAAAATGGTTGCGTCTGAGGCCACAGCAGGGCAAAAGGAAAAAGAACAACAGGCCTCTTTCCTGTCCAGAGGGGACTGTGGGAGGCATCTCCACGATAAGAAAGACGTCTGATTTAGACAGCCTTCTTCTCTCCTTCTTTTGTTTGTTTGGTTTTGGTTTCTGTGTTTTGAGACAGGGTCTCTTATAGCCCAGACTGGCCTCAAACTCACGAAGTAGCTAAGAGATCTTGAACTCCTTGTCCCTTGCCCTGTCTCTACCTCACAATTCCCTGCCCTGTTAAGACGAGGACAGGCTTTAGTTGCTGGGTGTGGTAGCACAAACACGTAATCCTAACTCCAGCACCCAGGAGCCAGAAGGCCCTCAAGTTTGAGACCAACTAGAGATCCTGTCTCAAAAGAGTCATGAAGAAGGCTGGGAGGTGGTTCAGTCAGGAAGGTGCTTGCTTGGGGGTTGGTGAGGTCAGGAAGGTGCTTGTTGTGCACATTTGAAGACCTAAGTGGTGTCTACTCCCTGTAATGTGAGCACTGGGGACATGGACACGGTGGGTTGCTGTGGCCAATTCCAGCCATCCTAGCCGACTTCAAACACATATAAGGTAGGACCATAAACGAAGAACAGCACTTTAGGCTGCTTTCTACATCCTATTTACAGACGTGCACGAGCACACACATATGAACGGGAACAAATGGAAAACTTACATCAAGTGTGGTGACACACACCTATAATCACAGCACTTTGATGGGGGGGTTGTTTTGGGGAGGCTTGGTTGTTTTTGTTTGTTTTTTTCAACAAAGGGTCTCACTACGTAGCTCTAGTGGTCCTGGAACCCACTCTGTAGACCAAACTGACCCTGAACTCACTCAGAGATCCACCTGCCTCTGCCTTCCAAGTACTGGGATTAAAGGCATCAGCTACTGTGCCTGGCTATCCCAGCACTTTGGAAGTTGAGGCAGAAGGATTATTCTGGGTCTGAGATTAGCCTGCACTCCACAGTGAATCCCAGGCTTAAATAAAATAACACAAAAGCAAACTGGAAATAATGGTGTGTGCCTGGAATCTCAGCACTTGGGAGGTGGAGGCAGAAGGATTAGGAATTCAAGTGTTTTATGATTAAGTTTAAGGCCAGCCTGAGTTACCCAAGACCCTATCAGGAATGAACAAAGCCAAACGCAAACATGGGTTTAACTGAGCCCCTCCTGGCAGGCACTGATAACGCTGGGTGCTGGGGACAGGCTAAATTTGTTTTCTCTCTTTACCATAAATCCAGAGAAATAGAACCATAGGACTGTGTGTCCACATAAGGAGGGAAGCCAGCTGAGCTGTAAGGAGCACAGTTCATTGCTGAAAATCCTGGGATACAGGCGGTCTGAATAGAAGAGTCACAGACTCTGTGGTCATGGAAACCTTAACCCCTCTGGTCCCATAGCTGGGGTGAGGCCAGGGTGTGCCTACTAACTCCCACTGGGGTAGCTATAGTTAGGCAGCTGACAGAAGAGACATTAAATCCTTTTGGATTAGGCAAAGTGTTCTCCGTGAATTCTAGAAACTAGAATTCTGCTTTGGGATTTCAAATTTCTATGTTTTCTATGTTTGTGATTTCCTTGGGGGAATATGGGTCTCAGTAGGGGAAAGGTCAGTGGAGAAAAGGTTGTGGCAGCCTGGTCAGATTACCCAACCGTACTATTCCTGTCTAGCCCATTTATCTCCTCACCTTCTGGCCAGACGTGTTTTAGGACAGATAGGAGGACCTGTATCTGTGGCCGACTCTTTGGTCAGAAATCTCTATGGGGTCCTTGATGTGACTCCTGACTTGCAGGTTGTAACCTTGAACTCTTGGTGACAAAGCTTCTCTGTTTTCTTACCAGTTGCAGGAATCTCTGGTCCCCAGCTGCCCTGGCTGCAGAGGTTCTTGGAAACAACTGGCAAAGTGCCTGAGGTAACTTTAGCTTGCCCAGCCTAAAATAAGGTGGTAAGGATCAAGGGGACTGAATCAACAGCTTGGCAAAATAGGGACATGTCCCTCCATTTGGAGGACAAAGGTTGAAGTGACCAATTGGGATCAGTTGTACTACCTCAAAGACAAAATGTCATACAAATCAAGTCATATTTGAACCCTGCCCTGCCTGGACTCCTGCTTTTACTGGCAGGTGACCTTGTTGGGCTAAGCCAATGCCTGGAGTCCCAGTACCATTCGTACCTTTACAAGTGGGTCTACACCAAACTGACTGTGGAGTAGGGGTCTCGTCCAACTTTGTGTATCAGACAGGAAGAAACTGAGCATGGAGTCTTGACACAACTTTCCAAAGATACAAGTAAGGAAACCAAAGCCATGAGACAATGCTTTGCCTATCTGAGATGACAACTGGTCCCCTTGACTTAGCATCTTGATTTTTTTCCTTTTATTTCTTTTGAGACAGTGTCTCCTGTGCCCCAACTTGGCCTCAAATTTTCCATACAGCCAAGGGCCATAGGTATATATATGCCTTTATGTTCAGTCATATGGTGTTAGGTATAGGACTTTGTGTATGCCAGGCAAGTGCTCTATCTTCTGAGCGTCACCCCCAATTCTCCACACCCTGTTCATTCTTGACCAGCCTACACCCTTCTTTACATTCAAAGTTCAAGCAACCATAAAAATAGTTGCAGAAACCAAATACCCTTTCCTTACCAAACCACGGGTCCCGTCCACCTGCCTTCTGGCCTTCCAGTTTCTTTTGTCCTCCACTCTCAACCTAACTGCATATTGCAACCCAGATCTCTATTTGGTCCTCAAACCAGAGTCCTTGCACCTGTTCACAGGCTCCCCATTCCACACGTCCTGCCCAAGTAGGCAAGGCCGGGGAGGGTAGGTGTGGAGCATGGGTCAGGGAGAGTGGTTTTCCTGCTGTAAAGCCTAGTCTGTAGCCCAGGCGTGGGAGCAATTTAGACAATAAAATGCCCTAATGGGTAGTATGTACCTGACTGGCAAACACTGCCTGGGTCTGATGTAAATTTGTAGGTAAGGCCTCAACTGTTACGCTGCCTGCCTCTCCTTTGCCCCTGTCTGCTGGACCTAGGCTCCAGCCTCTGCCTGTTTGGTAGTGCTTGTGGGAAGTTGGGGAAAGGTCAGTGGAGATAGTTTAGCTCATGCCTGGAAACACTTAGGACTCTGGGGACGCTCGCTGCTGGGTCTCGTGTCTCTGGCTTTGTCCAACCAGGTCACCTGCCAGGGAAGGCAGAAGTCTAGGCAGAGCAGAGTCCAAGAATGGCCTGATGTTTATGACACTTTGTCTTTGAGATAGAATGACTGATCCCAAGTGGTCATTCCAACCTTTGTCCTCCTTTCTCCTGTGCCATGGGAAAAGGGAGGTGAAGAGACAGAGTGTGGACAGACCCTGAGGGATTAGTTTCCTGCCCTTCTTAATCACCTTCAGTCGGGACCTTTGTCCCCATTAAGTAGTTCTCAGGGATGTGTGATGGCTTAGACTGTACCTGCCTCCAAGCCTGATAACTTGAACATGAGACCCCAGACTCATACGGCAGCAGGAGAGTACTGACTCCTGCAAACTGAACTTTGGGCTCCCCGCACAAGCTATTTTGTATACCCCTGGTCAAATAAATGAAGTGTAATAAAAAAAAAATGACATTCCGGAGGAGGTAGCCAGTGGCAGTGTCTTTCAGCATAGACGTGGATTTAAGTGAGGAGGGTTAGGATGGTGTCTCTCCTCCACAGTGTGTGAAAGGGAAATAGTGGGAAACGACAACAGAAAGAAAAAAAAAGAGCGTTCAGGATCTTTGTGTTCTGCTGTTCCCTCCCTAGCTACAGTCACTGGCTGGCCGAATAACTGTGGGAAACCCCAGGGACAAATCTCCTGGCCCCACCCTCCCCTCACCTCCGAGAGCTAGAAAAGGAAACACATCAATCATCACAAATTGCTCAATAACTCTGGAATGTTCGTTTCTATTCCTGTTCCCATCTCCGTTTTCTCAGCCGGGCTTCTAGCCCAACACTTGCTACTACATTTAAACGAGGCCTTTAAGATGCTTTTCCTCCATGGAGTCTAAGCTCCTCTGTTGCCCTGTACAATGGGGTCAGAAATACCTGACCTTAGATTTCGCCTCTCTAACCCACGATGCTGTAGGAAAGTCGGTCGGCCTGTCTAAATGTAATTGGGAAGTTTATTAGAAGCTTCTCCCCTAGTCCATCTTTAGACTTTCAAATGCTCAGTGGGGCCTCCCGTGGTAGCACCCCAGATGTCTCTGCAGTTCTCCTTACTCTGTTTCTATACTGGACATGCAACTTACTCGTGGCTGTGGCATGTCAAGTGCATGCAACCAATCAGCTCGAGGAAGACTTCCTCAGAAGCCAATCACAGCCCAGGGAAGTGACCTCACCCAAGCGCTGTGTGGGCGAGGAAGCCTCTCTTAGAGCTGTGAGTGTCCCTAAATCACTCCCTTCCTCCCCACCCTCCTTACTTCCTGGAAGATAACACCGCCTACCCCCTCCCCAAAGTAGAGTGAGAAAGGCTAACTCAGTTCCACAAAGGAAAGAACAAAAAAATGAAGCTGCAAACCACACCCCGGCTGTCAGTAGAGAACTGTATATTTAGGGAGTTCCCTAAATATGCCTTTCAGTGTGGGCTCTCCAGCTCCTGGAGGAGAACCGCGTAAGCTGAAAGCAGTGAGTCACTCCTCTCTCCGGGCCCCTGGCCTTCTTGACTCTCTGCACAAAAATAGCTGCAATCACTCTTTGTAAATAAGGACGCGATCAAGGTCAAGTGTGAGAGAGGAGAGGGCTGGCGCCCTGGTGAACATGGAGCAGGCTCACGTCCTCATGCTGCTGGGGGCCGAGGGCTGGGGTAGTCCGTGGGAGAGCCTGTGCTTTCCTCAGCAATGCCTTCAGACAGCACTGCACAGGCGTTCCTCAATGTGTCCACACGGGAGGGCTGAGAAGGAAAGGTCAAGGGTCAAGGCGGTGACACCCCTCCTCCCCCCAGTATCACATTGGACAAGCAGAGGGTTGACACTGGTGGCACAGGCCTGGGATCCTAGCTTGGGAGACTGAGACAGTTTAAGGCCTGTTTGGGCTACAGGGTTAGTTCAAGGCCAACTTAGGCAACTTAGCAAAAACCCGCTGTCTGAAAACTTTGAAATAAAAATATAAAAAGAGCTGGGGGGCTGGAGAGGTGGCTCAGCGGTTGAGAGCACTGACTGCTCTTCCAGAGGTCCTGAGTTCAATTCCTAGCAACCACATGGTGGCTCACAACCATCTGTAATGGGATCTGATACCCTCTTCTGGTGTGTCTGAAGACAGCTAGTGTACTCATACACATTAAATAAATAAATAAATAAATAAATCTTAAAAAAAAGAGTTGGGGATATGGCTCAGTGATAGAATACGTTTAACATTTGCAAGGTTGTAATTTCAAGCCTCTGAAAGGGGTGGGGGTGGGGAGAATGGCCTGACTGGACATCCCTTTCAGCCTTTCCTTCAGCCCTTTCCCATCAGACATCACTCTGGGTAGAGAGACAGGTACAAACATTTTATTTAAAAATATAAAACAGGCCTTACTCCTCTTGATTATTTCTACCCCAAGTGTCCCCTAAACTGTCAGGTGCTGTGCATCACGACCCCAGGGATCACACAGGCCACCTGGATTCTGACTAAATAATTTTTCCTCAACAATTTTTCCTTAAATCCTGGTGAGTCTGGTGTGGTGGTGCAGCCCTGGAATCTCAAGACTTGGGAGGTGGGGGTGGGAGGATCAAGAGGTCAAGGCCAGCCTGAGCTACATGAGATCCTCTCTCAAAAACAATAACAAAAACAGGAAAAACCCTAATTAAATAGGATATTTAGTTCCTGTATCTCAAATCAAGAATGATATATAGTCTCAGGTTTTCAGTGTATGGCCCAGGTTTTCAGTATATGGCCTCATCCATATTGTCATCGCTGTCACCTCCAAAGTCCTCTCCATTGTCAAAATATGACATGATGTAATCAGTCTCCTGAAATGTAAAAAGAAGCAAAGACCAGGAATGATTTCAGAGTTTTCTCCTCTTGGTTTCCAGGATCTTTCCCTCCCAAATACACCTTTCCAGGTCTGGGGCAGCCCCGCCCACTGTTGTAAATGTATTTTACTTTCTATGTGTATAGGTGTTTAGACTGCATGCATGAATATACTATTTGTGCGCCTGGAGCCCTCAGAGGCCAGAAAATGGCATCCAATGCCCAGGAACAGGAGTTACAGTCACTCTGAGCCGCCATGTGTATGTTGGGAGTGGAGCTTGAGTCCTTCGGAAGAGCAGCCTGTGCTCTTAACCATGAGCCATCACTCCAGCTCCATATTATAAAAGTTAAAATGATTGTTTGCCTGTATATGTGTGTGTTTACATATGTGTGTGCATGTGTGCCCTGGTGCACATGGAGGTCAGGGGACAACTTGCAGGGGTCAGTTCTTTTCTTTCACTTTGTGGGTTCTGGGGATTGACCTCAGGTCATCAGGCTTGGTAGCAAGCCCCTTTGCCCTCTGAGCCATCTACTCCACCATGTTATGTGTTTTGAGAATAGGCCAGGGATAGATGAACTGGAGAAAAGCCTTTTGGTAGCATTGCAACTCTCTGAGAAGGTCTCCTGTGTAAGAGTTGAGAGCCCAGAGTTAGGGAGAATACCAAGTCTGGAGACATACTCATGTAATCCCAACTGCAGGAAGTAGAAGCAGGGGGTTTCTGGGGAGTTCCTGGCCAGCCTGGCTTACATAGTGGAGACCCTGTTTCAAAACCAAAACCAAAACCAAAACTAAAACAATAACAAAATCTTTAAAAAAAAAAAAAGACAGACAGAGAGAGAGAGAGAGAGAGAGAGAGAGAGAGAGAGAGAGAGAAAGGGAGGGAGGGAGAGAGGGAGGGAGGGAGAGAGGGAGAGAGAGGGTTAGAGTTGTGAGCCCAAAACTTGTGAGGGAGAAAGAAGGGGGAGGGGGGGAGGGGCAGAAGTGCCTGTCACCTCCTCATGCTCCTCTTCATCATACTCCTCTTCCTCCCCCTCTTCCTTCTCCTCTTCCTCTTCTTTCTCTTCATCTTCCTCTGAAGTCACTTCCTCCTCCTTCTTCTCTAGAGTCTCATGTGAGGATGAATAGGAAGAGAAACTCACACTCAGAGAAGGAAGGGAGAAGTGAGGCTCTAAGGGACCCTGAGGCCAGCTGCCTATTACACTTCCCTCTCACCTCTAGTTTCTGGATCGTCTCCTCCTTATCCTCTGTGCTCTTAGGGGGCCTCTTGGGAAGGATAATGGTGGTCCCTGTTTGGAGGATCAAAAAGTGAGTCCTTAGGAAGCACATATCATAACTAGGTTTCTTTCTGGCTTTTAAATTGTGTGTGTGTGTGTGTGTGTGTGTGTGTGTGTGTGTGTGTGTGTGTGTGTGTGTGTGTGTGTAACACCCAGGCAGACGTTAGAATGAGTCCGTCCTTCCAACTCCAGCACGTGGGTCCTAGGGATTGGTGGCAGGTGTCTATCAGCTGAGCCATCTATCTCTCCCTCCAGTCTAGCTGAGCCTACGCCACCCTCCTGCAGCAAACGCGGCCCTCTGCTGCCCTCGTGTGGTCATTATGGCACCGGCTGACGAAACCTCCTCCTCCTGCTGCAGATTCACTCACGCTCCTTCTGGACTTTCCGCACTCGAATCTTGAGCTCGCTGGGTAGTCGTCGCCAATCTGGGAAGCGTGGAAGTGAAAATCATTAGGACCTTGTCTGGCTAGGGGTTTCCGGAAATGATGGCTGGTACTGAGGGAAGGGGAGTATTAAAAAGGGCAGGAAGGAAGGGGTTGGTTTGAAGATTTTCAGAATAAAACTGTAGGCTGGACGCCTCTGGAGAGGTGGGCACTATCGTTACAAATAGGGTTTTCAAGTAGAAAGTGTTGCAGAGCACATGTTAAGACTCTTGTTTTTAGATGTTAAGCATCTGAAAGAAGGGCATTTGGAAAGGACCAGTCACCTACCAGGGTTCCAATCGATGGCGTTGTCAATCGGCCCAGACATCTGATACTTGTCTGAGTAACGTTCCACATCTGGGGGTCAGAGCCCATGAGTCACAGTTTTATCCTTAGAATATTTGTTCCCAAGGGTCTACTCCTCTTATCTATTGATGGAAGGGGTTACCCCTTTTATCTATCGATCGCCTTACTCTAAACCCAGAGCCCAGTGGTGCCCACTTGGGTGGAAGCCTTATTTCTCCTCCAGCCTGCCTTTTTGTTACTCTTGTCTTTGTCCAGAATCCTCTTCTAGTGTGCTCCATGGGACAGGATACACTGGAATAAAGACCAGGGTTCCGTCTTCTGTCTCCCTCTCACTAATGGGTTAGCTTAGTAAGTCTTCCACCTCTGAGCCCTCAGCTCCCAGTAGAGAAGCAGACTCAGTAGACTCAGTAGAAAGGCATCAACTGGCAGTACTTCTCACAGGGCAAACATCCACTCACTCAAGCCTGCCAGCAGCCCTGCCTTCTCCAGTCCCCTGCTCTCACTAGTGAAGGGGAGAAGGCTTTGCACAGGTAGGATACGCAGAAGCCCAGCATCAAGGTCTCTCCAATCGATGAATTGGAAATCCATTTGTACCCCACTACCCCATTTGTACATTTGCACTATGATGCTAATGCTTTAATGTCCCACTAACCCCAAGATTAAGGTTCAGCTCAAATCTCCAATAAGGTGATACATTTCAGACACAGACGGAACTTTAATGCTCTCTCCATTAGACGTAAACTTTAAGCCTCTCTGGCCCCCAGTATGCTGAGCGGGCTCTGCCCCAGCCTTCCTACTGACCTCTCTTGGGGACAGCTGGCCGGATGAAGTAGGGGAGCTGCCTCATGGCCCCACGCAGCTCTTGCTTCAGCGCCAGGACATACTCCCCTTCCTCTCCTGCGGGCAGAGGCACCGGGTGGAACTCCAAGGGCTGAGGAAGCACAGTGGTTAGTGCTGCAGTCCAACCTTAAAGGACCTGTCCCCCAAGTAAAACCCAGTGTTCTCAGTAAGAATTTGGAGGGCCAGAAAGATGGAGGGCACTTTGAGAGCTGGAGCGTGGAGGGTGTGAAGAGTGAAGATAAACACTTCTTTGCCTGGGAAACACCTCCTATGGGAAGTCACTGTAGAGACAGAATCAAGGTGTGGATGGCTCCTGACGGGCCAGGAGGACTCTGTGCTCACAAGGATTCAATGAGGGCACATGGAAGGCTTAGGAAGGGAAGGGAGACACTCACAGGGAAGAGTGGAGAGGGCTGCAGAGTGGGTGGAGGCAAAGCGTCACCCTTCCCAATGCCTACAGCCTCCATGTTGAAGGTCAACTGGCCTCGGCCACGACCCCGGCCCCCACCCCGGCTGGCCATGGTGGAGGGGGCCTGGATACGCAGAGATCCAGTGAGAAAAACCTAATAAAGACAAAAACAAAGAGATAAGAAGTATACTAGAAGAGACTCGAAGCCAGTGGGCTGCACCGCCTGTGGTGTTCTGTGGCAGGTGACTTTTTGTCTCTGGGGCCGGGTTCAAACCAGGGCTCTTCTCATGCTAGACAAGCACTCTCTCTACCTTTGGGCTACATTCCAAGGCTTTTCTGTGACACTCAAAGAAGCCAACGTGCTGGGGGCAGTGCGGGCACACGCCTTCAGTTTTAGCACTTGGGAGGCAGAGGGAGGCATTGCTTTGAGGAGAGCATTGCTTTGAGTTCGAGGCCAGTCTGATCTACAGAACGAGTTTCGGGACAGCCGAGGATACCCAGAGAAACCTTGTCTCAAAAAAAAAAAAAAAGGCAAATAAATGAAAGATATAATTAATTAATTAAAAAATAAATAAAACAAAGTCGGAAATGATACCACAAAGCTGTTTTCCTAGCTGCATACTTGGAAGGCGGATTGCCTGTTTGAGGCTAGCCTGGTCTACACACAGTTCCAGACCACTGAGGGATGAATAGCAAGACCATGTCTCAAAATAAACGAAGCTGGCCCCAGCTCCGAAAAAAAAGAACCAAAAAAAAAAAAAACCGAAGCTGGATTGATGTTCAGTGGTTAAGATGTGCATTGCTTTTGCAGAGGAATAGTTTGGTCCCCAGCACTTGTGTCTGGTGTCTCATGACGGTTTGTCACCCCAGCTCCAGGGAATCCAACACCCTCATCTGGCCTCCACGGGCCTCTGCAGTCTCATGCACACACTTCGAAAACATTTTTAAAAATAGTTTTTAAACACGATTTGGAGAGATGGCTTGGTGGGTAAAAGTATCCGGTGCTCTTTCTTGCAGAGGACCTGGGTTTGGTTCCCAAAGCTCACATCAGGACATTCCCAAGTGCCTGTGACTGTAGTTCTGTATCCAATGCCCTCTCACAGCCTACAGACACTTCTACAGAAGTGGTGCACATTCAGAGAAGTAAAAGTAAATAATACCTAAAAGTGCTAAAACATTCAGCTAGGGAGATGTCTCAGTGGTTGAGAGTGGGTGGGTACTGCTCTTCCAGATGGCACGAATTTGATTCCCAGCTCACACACAGACTCTAGCTCCAGGGGCTCCAATGCCTTTGGCCTTCATGGACACCTGAGTCATGTGTATACACAGAGATCACATAGACCCATAATTAAAAACAAGACCAATTTGTTCAATTTTTTGAGATCTTTATTTATTTTTATTTTATGTGTATGGGTGTTTTGCACTCATATATTATATAATATATAATATGAGTGTAGTGCCCATGAAGACCAAAAGAGGGCACTGTTTCTCCCGAGACTGGAGCTACAGGTGGTTGTTAGCAGCCTGAAGTGGGTGCTGGTACCAAACTTGGATCCTCTAGAAGAGCAATCAGTGCTTTCAATCACAGAACCATCACTTCAGCTTCCAATACAATGAAATAAATTAATATTAGATTATAATCCCAAAGTAAACGCCATGAGTCCATCGTGTTATAAGTGACTGGGAAAAGGCAAATGCGTCATGCAGAATTCTAAACAAACCATGTAGATAGCACAAGCTAAAAAATAAACAAAGTTAACAGGAAAGGAACATAATTCCTGATTCTTCAGAATGGGAAATTTTGTCCCACGTGTTTTGGCAAGTTGGAGTGTATGGGGTCCCTTCTAATGGACACCATTCCAGTTAGTGACCAAGATCAACATCACTGGCGACTCACAAGGACAATACAGGTGGGTTTTGTTTGTTTTGAGACAGGCTTTCTCTGTGTAGTCCTGGCTGTCCTGAAACTCACTCTAGACAATATGTATTCTTAACATGCAGTGACACATTTGTTTCCTCTCTCATTTTCTTGATTTGGGGTCTCCAGGAGCCCGGTTGACCTGAAATTACCTCTGTAGCAGACAATGGTGCCCTTTTAATCTGGAGGTGCTGGGACTGCAGGGCATGTGCCTCCTTCCCTGTCTCTCTCCTGTCCGTTCATCCTTCCTTGACAAGGTTTTACCGTGTTGCCTAGGCTGTCCTTGAACCCTTGTTCCACCTCAGCTCCAAGTGCCAGACCTCCATGCCAGGGCTGGATCCGAAATGACACTTGTAGCTCTGTGACCCTCATGCCCAAACCTCCTCCCAAGACCAGATTAGTCCCTGAAGAACAGCAGCTTCCGACAGAGGATATCCTACAGCATGCCTGACCAGTTCTCCTCAAAACTGTCAAGATTATTAAAAATAAGAAGCTGAGAAACTGTCAGAGCCCAGAGGAGCCCAAGGACATGAGACAAAATGTACTGTGGTATCTTGGATGGGATCATGACACATGAAAAGACCATTATATAAAAAGTGAAGAAATCTGAGTGGAATATGAACCTTGAATAATAACATATCACTAGTGGTTCATATGTAACAGATACATTGTAGTAATATACAACATTAGTAAAGGGAACCCTGGGGATTTTCTGCTCAGTTTTTCTGTAAATCTATTCTTTAAAATTTTTGTCTCATTATTTTGGTCACTAAATTACATGCCCAGCCCTGTAATGTGGTTTTCTTTCAGGCAATGGGCCTTCATGATTGTTTCTTTTTTTTCTGTTTGTGCATTAATTTTCCCTATAATGTATGAACACTTCTTTTCTTTTCTTTTTCTTTTTTTCGGAGCTGGGAACCGAACCCAGGGCCTTGAGCTTGCTAGGCAAGCGCTCTACCACTGAGCTAAATCCCCAACCCCGAACACTTCTTTTATAATAAGGGAAAATAATTAGGTAGGCATTGTGATTGGAGCCTGTAATCCTAGCACTTGCGGGGCTGAGGAAAGAGAACCGCTAAGCCAAGGAGTCTAGAGCTAGCCTATTATACTGGCTGGTTTTGTGTGTCAACTAGACAGAAACTGGAGTTATCACTCCAGAGAAAGGAGCCTCCCTTGAGGAAATGCCTCCATGAGACCCAACTGTGAGGCATTTTCTCAATTAGTGATCAAGGTGGTGAGGGCCTGTTGTGGGTGGTGCCCTCCCTGGGCTGGTGGTCTTGGGTTCTGTAAGAAAGCAGGCTGAGCAAGCCAGGGGAAGCAAGCCAGTAAGTAACATCTCTCCATGGCCTCTGCATCAGCTCCTGCTTCCTGACCTGCTTTAGTTCCAGTCCTGACTTCCTTTGGTGATGAACAGCAATGTGGAAGTGTAAGCTGAATAAACCTTTTCCTCCCCAGCTTGCTTCTTGGTCATGATGTTTGTGCAGGAATAGAAACCCTGATTAAGACACCTGAGCTATGCAGAAAATTCTAAACTTGTGATCCTCCTGCCTCTACTTCCCAAGTTCTAAGATTATAGGTATGTGCCAACATGACCAGCCAACAAATAAAATTATTGATTTACAATTTTAGTTAGGGACCCAAGGACGTGTCTCGGCAGGTCAAGGCCCTGGGGCATACAAGCTGACAACCTGTGCTTGATCCATGGAACCGATGGGAAACAGAAAGGAGAATCACTGTGGGCTTAGAGGCTAACTAGCCTGACATTCACTTCTCAGTGGTTAGAAACCCTTGCCTTAATAAGGTGGGGGAGGGGACAGATGAGGTCAGAGAACGCTGAGGATTCTATCTCTCCTTCACATAAACATATCACATAAAGTAAGAGTTTAAAAATTGAATTAAATGTAAATATATTTTATCTCATGTACAAAAATCATATATAAGATTTATAATCTGTAGCAGGAAGAAGACGGTGTCTGAGGAGTTAGGGGTCTAACTACCATTATAAAAATGGAAGGGAAAGGGCTGGAGAGATTGCTCAGTGGTTAAGAGCACTGACTGCTCTTCCAGAGGTCCTGAGTTCAATTCTCAGAAACCATATGGTGGCTCACAAACATCTGTAATGAGATCTGACGCCCTCTTCTGGTGTGTCTGAAGACAGCCACAGTGTGCTCAGCTGTGGAGAAGCCAGGGGCTCTGAAGCAGAGCAACCAGGAGCTAAGACAAAAGGCCACAAGCTCGGAGCTTAGACTTTAATTCCATTCCACATACTCCCACACCACACAGCTGACCACCACAGATGCAGAGGGAGAGACAGTGAACCCTATCTAATGCAGGCATTAAGAGGGTGGGCACTGGTGGGCACTAGACGGCAGTGGTCTTCCCTTCTCAGCTTGAGAATCTATAATGAATCCATTTAAGATTATAAAAAAAGGTACTGTGCACTCAAAAGCTCCTGGCTATGGAAATCAAAGGACCAAAGGGAGAAGCTACTGCTGGAACTCTGTAAAAGGCCTTCTAAATCAGAACATGGTTTTAGGTTATGGGTTGGTGCTGCTGTTGGCTTTGGTCAGCAAAGCTTCCTTTTGTTACAGGAGGAGGAAGGAAAGGGCTGCACCCTTGAACTCCCAGCACCTGTGACTAACTGCTCAAGACCAGCCTAAGACTCGGCCTGCTAACATGCCGTCACAGAAGGAGGGGGTCATGGGCCCTACCCTTCCCTGATTATAAGAAGTTATGGGAGAGGGAGGGACATTTTCTTCAGTGCTGTTGTAACCACTGGTAAGGTTCTCATTCTCCTGTAAAGAAACCCTTCCTGAGACACGGCTGGTGGGGCACACCTTTAATCCCAGCACTCAGAGGGCAGAGAGAGGCAGGTGCACATGAGACTGGCCTGGTCTAAACAGGAATGTGCAAACCAGCCAGCCAAGGCTACACAGTGAGACCTTATCTCAGTAAATAAGTAAATAAAAATAAATGAATGAATAAATAAATGATTTCTTTCTTTTTTTTTTTTTTTGGTTCTTTTTTTCGGAGCTGGGGATCGAACCCAGGGCCTTGCGCTTCCTAGGCAAACGCTCTACCACTGAGCTAAATCCCCAACCCCAATAAATGATTTCTTATGTTACTATAAACATCCCTATTGGAGAGATGGCTCAGAGGTTAAGAGCACTGACTGCTCTTCCAGAGGTCCTGAGTTCAATTCCCAGCAACCACATGGTAGCTCACAGCCATCTGTAATGAGAGATCTGATGCCCTCTTCTGGTGTGTCAAGGACAGTACGGTTATATACATAAAATAAATAAGTAAATCTTTTTAAAAATTATGGAATCACACACACCAAAAAGACACAAAAGCACAAGGAGGTCTAATTGGAGAGAAGGTTAGCAGAAATGGAAGAGGGAGTGATAAGAGAGGGAAACAGCCTCACCCACGGCGTGTGGATGACACTCCCCACTGTGTGTGTGTGTGTGTGTGTGTGTGTGTGTGTGTGTGTGTGTGTGTTTGAGTTTGACAAATACTGTACAACCAGCCAGCGGTGGAGCATGCCTTTTATGCTAGCACTCAGGAAGACTCTGTGAGTTTGAGGCCAGCCTGGTCTACAGAGCTTGTTCCAGAACAGCCAGGGGTTCACACAGAAACTGTGTCTCAAAAAACAAACAACAACTAAAAAACAAGAAGAGAAAGAAAGAGAGAGAGAGAGGAAGGAAGGAAGGGAAGAAAGAAAGGAAGGAAGAAAGGAAGAAAGAAAGACACTGTACATAGATGATTGAAGTCCATTTATGAAAATGTCATAATGGGACCCACTGCTATGTAATTAACATACCCCCATAAAAACACTAAGAGGAGATCCTTGAGGGCATCTGAGGTCTCCTCTGATGTGACCCTGATCTGCTTCTGTTACCATCAGCCCTCCCCAGTGCTCACCAGTACACTGTACTTCGTCCACACCCCACCAGCTTTCACAGGACAGACTCCAGCCCACTTATGCGCACCTTTGCCCTACAGTAAAGGTACACATACTTTTGCTACTAACGGGTGTGCTTCAACACAACATTCAAAAATACCAACAAATTCATGGAGTTTAAGGAAGGCAGAGCTGGGAGTGGAAGCACATGCCTGTGATCACTTGAGAGGTGAAGGAAAGCTGATCTGGAGTTCAGGGTCAGGAGAGGATAGATACATAGTGAGTTCCAGGCCATCTTGGGCAACATGGGTTCCTAGCTTAAAACACCAAAACAAACAACCAACCAGCCAGCCAGCAAGCCAGCCAGATCACCAGCCAACCAACCAACCAGCCAGACAGCCAGCTAGTCAAACCAGCCAGACAGCCAGATAGCCAGACAGCCAGCCAAAAAGTCCCAATTCTGTCATTTCCTAGTTATATAAACTGGTTCTTTCTTTGTCTGTAAAATGGGAGTAATAATAAACCCACATTCTTAGTTACTTTTAAATTCCTCCCCAGAGACACCATGACCAGTGAAACTCACAGAAGAGACTTTATTGGGGGCTTAGAGTTTCAGAGGGTAAGTCTATGACCATCATGGCAGGGGTGGCAGCAGACAGGCACTGCACAGGAGCATAGCTAAGAACTCACATCAAAGCCCACCTCCTGCAACAAGGCCACACCTCCCTATCCTTCCCAAACAGTTCCACCAACTGGGGACAAAGTGCCCAAATGTATTGAAAGAGCCAGAGTTAGGTCAATCTAAGGCCAATGGAAATCACAAACTATGAAGAGAAGGTTAGTTTGTAGAAGGAAGCACCCATGTTTGAAAGTGATGTCTAATTGAGTGGCAGACAAGGAGACAAATCAGAGAAAGAACTGAGAGAATAGGATATTCCCGACTCTCATGAGAAAAGAGGAAAAGGAAGCTACTTAAGGGAGAGGCAGACAGTACAGGAGCAGAGAGTGCAGTACAGGAGGAATACAGGAGAGTTTGTGGAGACAGTACAGTACAGTTGGGAGGGAGAGTGGAGCAGAGAAGGAGAAGGGGCAGTTTTACTGGGCGAGTTTTACAGAGACAGATTGAAGAGAGAACAAGCTAGACACAGGTAAAGATTGCTGGAGTTAGTTTGAGGCCAAGCAGAGCAATTCAGAGGCAGAGAGAAAAGTCAGTTTGAATCAGTCAGCTTGGAGAGGAGTTTGAACTAGAACAGCTGAGTTGAACTAGCCAGGCAGAGATCAGAAAGAACAAGAAAGGATGAAATTATTCAGTAGCAGGCCTCAGAGGCTGAAAACATTCTAGGCCTAAATAGATTGTACAGAGGCTATAAGCTTCCAGGACTAGCCCTAGGTCAGCAGACAGACAACAATTATTCAGGCAAATACAAGTTTCTTTTACATATATGTGTGTATAATTCATTCACATGTGTGTGTTTGACGTTTGAGGAGGTCAGAGGACAACTTTGGGTGTCGGTCTTCACCTCCAGGTTTGTTTCACAGGCGAGCTCTTTCTTGTTTGCCACAGCTGGCCTGAGAGCTTCTGTGGTATTCCCTCCCCCACACCAAGTCTCCACCTCCCATCTCACCCCAGGAGTGCTTGGATTACAGCGCAGGTCACCACATCTGCCCTGCTGTTACATGGGCTCCATGGAAATGAACCCAGGGTTTTCCAGCTCGAGCTGACGGTGCCTTTTATGGATTGAGCAATCTTCCTGGCCCGATTAAACCATTTTTGTATCAAATAAGGCACTAACAACAAGTTAAATAACAATAATCAGGTTGTGGTGAGGTCTCCTTCAGATGGACATTGGCTCTGCTAGGTAGATTTCTGTCCAATTGTCACAAGCAGGGGTCATCTGGGAAGAAGGAACCTTAATTGGGAAAATGACTCCTTCAGATGACCTGTGGACAAGTCCGTGGGGCATTCTTGATTGACATTGACGTGGGAGGGCCTAGTTTACTGAGTGGTGCCACCACTGAGCAGGTAGTCTGGAGCTGTCTGGTAAAGAAGCGGAGAAAGCTCTAGAGAGCAAGTCAGTCAGCAGCACACCTCCATGGCCACTGCTTCAGTTCCTGCCTCTGTCTCCCTTAAAAAAGATGTGACTGGGAAGTGTAAACCAAATAAACACTTTCCTCCCTAGGTTGGCTTTTGGGCCTAGTGTTTTACCGTAGCAATAGAAACAAACTAAACCGTAGCCCACCAGGGGAAGACCAATCAATCTCTGGAGGTTTTTCTAGTGGTTTTTATTTATTTATTTTTTTTTCTTTTTTTTTCGGAGCTGGGGACCGAACCCAGGGCCTTGCGCTTTCTAGGCAAGTGCTCTACCGCTGAGCTAAATCCCCAACCCCTTTTATTTATTTTTTTAAGATTTATTTATTATATATAAGTACACTGTCGCTGTCTTCAGACACACCAGAAGAGGGCATCAGATTCCATTACAGCCACCATGTGGTTGCTGAGATTTGAACTCAGGACCTCTGGAAGAGCAGTCTGTGCTCTTAACCACTGGGCCATCACTCCAGCCCAGGGTTTTTACTCTTAATCTAGAAATCTTACTGTTAAAAATCTGTTCTAAAAAGTCACATATTCTGCAATAAAAGTATCACATAAAGAGCTATTTATGGCAGCAAAAGTTCTGAAATAAACTAGGCATGGTGACTCACACCTACAGTTCTAGTCCTCAAGGAGGCTAAGACAGAAAGTGGTCAGTCTGAGGTATATATGGAGTTCTAGGTCAGCCTGGGCTACCTAGTGAAACTTACTTTCTTTCTTTCCTCCTTTCTTTCTTTCTTTCTTTCTTTCTTTCTTTTTGATTTATTTCTTTATTTTATGTATGTGAGTACACTGCAGCTGTCTTCAGACACACCAAAAGACAGCATTAGATTCCAATCCAATGACAGATGATTATGAGCCACCATGTGCTTGCTGGAAATTGAACTCAGGATCTCTGGAAGAGCAGTCGGTGCTCTTAACCGCTGAGCCATCTCTCCAGCCCTGAAACCTTGTTTCAAACAAGAACAAATTCTGAAATGACTTAAGTGGTCTAATAATAGGTGATGAAACCACAAAGACCAGCCATACAGTGGTGGTGTGCGTCTTTAATCCCAGCACTCGGGAGGCAGAAGCAGGCAGTATCTAGAGTTCAACCTGGTCTACAAAGCCAGTTCCAGGACAGCCAAGGCTACACAGAGAAATCCTGTTTTGAAAGAAAACAAACAAAAAAACCCAAACCAAACAAAACATAACAACAAAACCCCAAACAAACCACTTTCAAGGCAGGAGGTTGATAATACTGAGTGTGAGGGGTGAGGGAGAATACAATATAAAGTTATATTTATCTGTTATTTTCTTTTTATGTTTTCATTCTTGGTACAAAGTTGAATTTCTTGTGTGGCCGTATTACTTATAAAACACAAAGTTATGCATATATACAGAATAAACTGAGCGTACATGTGTCAAAACGCTAGTATCAGGGGGCAGGCAAGATGGCTCAGCAGATAAAGCCAGTGCCATGGGGAACCTGAGTCCCATTCCTAGAACCACATGAAGGAGAAGGGGAGACACAGCCTTACAAAGTTGTCCTCTGACAGCGACACTGCATGGGGTGGCACGTGTGTGTACAGGTACACAAAATAACAATAAAGTTGGGTTGGGGATTTAGCTCAGTGGTAGAGCGCTTGTCTAGGAAGCGCAAGGCCCTGGGTTCGGTCCCCAGCTCCGAAAAAAAGAACCAAAAAAAAAAATAATAACAATAAAGTTTAAAATTGAAGAACACTAATTACAATCAATGCTATGGTAAGACTATGAAATAATACACACTTATATTATTACTATGTGTTGTATGGAATAAATGTATATCCTATGTTAACAAGTAAAAAGGATGTTTTGTTTGCAAGAATGCAGGGGAGGGCTGGAGAGATGGTTCAGTGTTTAAGGCCCTGGCTGCTCTTCCAGAGGACTTGGGATTCGATTCCCCAGCACCCACAGTGACTCACAGCTGTCTGTAACCCATGTCCCAAGGAATCCAACACCCTTTTCTGCCTTCTGAAGGTTTCATGCACACAGTGGTGCAAAGACATACACGCAGACCAAACACATAAAACAAGAATTCAGAGGCCTGGTGCTATAGCTCAGTAGTAGAGCCCTTACTTGGTAATTCACGAGGTCCTCAATTCAATCCCCAGTTAAAGAAAATAAACAAAACCCCACAAACAACAACAACAAACTTGCTTAGCCTTGGGCCTGTCATTCAGAAGTTTTAATTCATCTTTGGCTCCACAGTGAGTTTGGGGCCAGCCTGTAGAATTCACTACCTTCCTCTGACCTATGCACCAGGGCACACACTCCACCCAGGCCCACTAACAATAAATACGGTTTTTTCTCATTATATAATATTTTATTTAAAAATTTTGCCTTTTCAGTGTACACTTTCTCATTAGCAACTCCCACGGTGGGAAGACAGTTTATTACTTAGTCTTACATTTTTTGGACAGCTCATTCGTGCATAACTGAGATACATTTGAAGAGTAAGTCTGTTTGCAATCTGTCATATTTGAACCCACCTACAAAGGAGAACTCCCTAAATTGAACTTCCCAAAATCTAACTTTCCTTGATTTCCTTCCTAAGACTTAAAACGTCAGTAACTGAGGGCATCTCCTGATTAAAAGTCCCCTAGAAACAGAGCCACCAACAGCTGGGGCCACCTGAACAAGAGTGGAAGGTTCCAAACAGAATACTGTTCAATTTCATGCAAAGTCTGACTCATGAATGAACAGTGCTCCCTCCAGGTCTGAGGAGAGAAGTCTACTCTTATCCTGACAGCAATTAGCTGGCTCTCCTTAAGAAATTGTGATCAAAGGCAACATGAGCCTATGAAATGTTCAGTTACACGATGAGTCACGTGAACTGGCGTCCAGACTCAGTGACTATAGGACTCAGACTCACGACTGAGTGAACCTAACTCCTCAACAAATAAATTCTGAAAATAGCCATGTAATTAGAAGACATTCTGCCCACCAACGGATTTACCGTTCATCCCCTCCTCATTGTGAGGTGAACAGCATTGATAAAGCAGAGGCAAGGAGGCATGCAATCAAAGTGCTACACCAAGAGGTCAGAGCTTCCACAGCATGGCAACCGCTCTGCAGATGCCTACATTGTGGTAATTGAAGTAGCAAAGCCCAGCAAAAGTCAAAGCTGAGACTGTCCTCATGAACGTAGGCAGAAACCACTTGTCCAAGGCCCCAGTAACTGTGCAGGGTGAGGGTTGCAGCCAGAGAGTAGTCCACCACAGAGCAGGGATTCAAGTACCCAGCTGGAATCAGGCCCAAGAGCAAAACACTGACAACCCTCTCACTGGTCCAGTGGAGAGATGCAGCCTTGGAACCAGACTGGTGGCTTGGTGACAGGTGAATGTGCTGGGTGCCATGCCATCCTGGGGTAGGCTGGTCCTGGAGAAATGTGGACACAAAAGCAGGTCTGACTGCCCAGTTTCGGAGTAACAGAGCTCGAGCTCCTTGGCCACTGCAGAGAACGCCCAGCTTTTTTTATATAAGGTTGTTAGTGGAAACCTGGTGTGCAAGGTAATAACTGGAGGATGTGGGCATCGACCCCACTACCTCTCGCATGCTAAGCGAGCGCTCTACCATTTGAGCTAATCCCCCGAGCTGAACGCCCAGCTTTAAGAGGACCGCCATGTCGCTTTTGAGGGCTCCCAATAAATAAGTTTAAGTTGAACAAATACAAAGAAAAAATAAAATAGTGGCTGGGCCTGAAAAGAGCTGGTGAATTCTCTTACTAAAGATGCTGGCTCTGGAGTAGGGGTGTGGTTCAGGGGTAGAATTAATGCTTAGCATTTGTAAGACAAGATTCATGCTTCTCAATTTAAAAGAAAAAGTTTATTTGGGGTGCAGTGGTACAAGCCTGTTATCCCAGGAAGGCTGAGGCAGGAGGATCATAAGTTGGAGGCCAGCCTGCTTGTCCTGCATAGGAAAAAACCTGTCTCAAAAATATTTTCCCACATACTCAACAACAATTTATTGGATAGATGTTATCAGAGGGTTCACTATGATCCCCATTGTCTAACGCTGTGTCTGGGATGTAGTAGGTGCTCAGCAAATTCCTGTTTGAACAGGAGTCTAGAGACCCTGTGAGTCATAAAGACTCCCTTATGGTTCTTATAGCTGATTTCCTTCTCTGGTCTGAGAATAACTATAAAACATTAATGCAATAAACCACCAATTTAAAGGCCTTTAATTATATACTATGTTGTCTTTTATTGTTCCCTAATTATATTAGGAGTTTAAAACTGGTTCCCACAAATCAATTCCATTCGATGAACGCTTATTGAACACAATGTATTAAGTACCACAACCTGTCCCATCAAACCTTCGGTTCATGGAATAGAAACATCAAAAGAGAACGTGTAATCCTAGCACTGGGGAGACTGTAGCAGAGGAATGCAAATTGGAGGCCAGTATAGGCTACACAGCAAGAGTCTGTCGGTAAAAAGGATGGGAGGGATGGAGGGAGACAGTGAGCCTCATGAGATACTAAATACTCTCTTTGCCAGGTGGCCAGGAAAACAGATTGATTAGCTCAAGTTGTCCTCTGACCTCCTTGCGCAAGCCATGGCGCGCACGCCACCACCACCACCACCACCACCACCACCCCGATAATAAATGTGATTTTAAAAGTTAAATAGATTTCAATAATGATAATCAGACATTGTCAGGCTGAGGATCAGTAAACTCTTCAAGGAGGTCTAGAAAAGCAGTGGGTAGAGGGTAGCGAGCGGTTCAGTTGACTTGATAGGTAATAAGAATCTGCCAGGCTCTTGACAGGAGGTTAATGTTAACAGACGTGGAAGAAGCTGATACCATAGAAGAGTCTGAGCTACAAGAATGAGCATTCCTCTCCTGTTTTAATATCTGTCCCCAGGCACGACAGCAAGCTGTGTCTCTGGTGTACAGTCAAGACAGCAGTGAGAGCCCGGGAAGAAAGGGGAGGGATTCAGAAGGGGGCTAGTCCAATAGGCTGACAGAAAGCGTTAACTACGTTGCTGTCTGGCGCCGAGGGACTAAATCTGGAAGTACCGAACCAAACCCGGTCAGAGCCACCAGGTCCAAGCCTTACCTGCCGTCCCTCCCCCACTCGGGCCCACGCAGCCGCCAACTTGAAATTTGCTTTTCTTCTTCCAGCCCGCGTTCTAGGCCCGCCTCCCTGACCTCTCCATTGGTGGGTTTTCCTAGCCAATCAACAAGAGCGGAGGCGGGCAAGGAGGGGTGGAGGTGGGAGCAAGCCTAACCGGAACTGAGGCTTGGCAAGTAGGGCGCGCTGAGACCTGGGGCTGCAGTGTTCACCTCTTCTGCCCAGACGGAACCGACTCTGGATGGCAGGAGTCGGCTAAGATGACCTGCTCCTCAGAGCACTTCCAGGCACGTAGCTGAGCCAGAAGAGAATTGCTGCTGGGAAATGTAGCCTTGGGTTAGAGAGACCAGACTGCTTAACTGTTAACGGCTCGGCCAGCAGGAGACTGGAGTTAGTTCCCAGAACCCTCCAGGAGGCTCCCAACCGCCTCCAGCGGTCTCCAGTGGAGACTCCAGCGTCCTCTACTGGCTTAGGACCCCTCCCTTGCCCCCCCCCCCAACTCCCCAGCGTCAGTCTTTTGGTGACTTTCCGACCCTCTCTTTCAGCACTACCAATAAATACTTAATCTTTTTTTTTAAAGATTTATTTTATATATGTGAGCACACTGTAGCTGTCTTTAGACACACAGAAGAGGGCATCAGATCCCATTACAGATGGTTGTGAGCCACCATGTGGTTGCTGGGAATTGAACTCAGGACCTCTGGAAGAGCAGTCAGTGCTCTTAACTGCTGAGCCATCTCTCCAGCCCCCAAATACTTAATCTTTAAAAGATTTTTTTTCCCTAAAGACAGGGTCTGGCTACTCAAGTCTAGACTGGCCTTGAACTCTTGATACTCTTGACTCTGCTACCGTGGTCAGGCCCCAAATGCCCAGTCCTGTGAATTGTTGCTATGTCTGAGAAGTGGGGGAGGGAAAGGCTCTTGGGATCAGAGAAGTCACTGGGGAGAGAAGGCGGGAATCCAGTGGGCTTTTTTGTTTTTTTCTTTCTGCGCTTTGCACTGCCCTTCAAGCCCCTTCAAGGGAATGGTGTGGAGTAGAAAGAGTCATCCTGGGTTGGGGATTTAGCTCAGTGGTAGAGCGCTTGCCTAGCAAGCGCAAGGCCCTGGGTTCGGTCCCCAGCTCCGAAAAAAAGAAAAGAAAAAAAAAAAAAGTCATCCTTTCACGGAGTAGAAGTAAATGGAAATACTTCAGGATGGAGATAAAACTAGGAGTTAGTCAACATGAATATGCCAGAGGTCAGAGAAAATGCTTGTGGATGACACATACTCGGTTTTTGGAATAGTACAAAAACATAGCAATGAAACTTTGGGGAACTTGCTTAACCTGATTTGTTGCAAGAAGACAATAGTTCCCACCTCATAGAGTTCTGAGGGTCGGAGATGATGTACGTATGCAAAGCACTCAGCACACTTCAATAGCTAGTAAAAGTGGGTGTTTTCCCTACAACTTTCTCCTCCTTTACCAGTAACGTCTTTTTTTGCATCTACATGAGGCATCCACCATTTGAGTCCTCTAGGAACCTTCGTGAGCTTAGTACCCTTAGTACCCATCCGATGCCCCCACTTCCCTTGGTACCTTCCAGCTGGACACAAACTCATCCCTAAACTATGCAGATGGAAGCCTTGGTAACCATGGAGACAGGGCAGGTGGCACGGAGAGGCAGAGGCAGTGAGCAACAGATAGGAAGAGACAAGGAGTGATTCAGGCAGGGACCTTCAAGGGAGAAGGAAGAATGAGTCCAAGGGGTAAAGAGATGTAATGAAAGAACCCATGCAACAGGGTACGGTCGTCACTCTGTCTTTTTTCTACCTCCTATATACATCCCTTAAAATACTGTAAAGAGGGAGTTTAAGAATGCCCCCTGCCCTAAAAATTCCCTGGGAAAACCTCCTTCCTTACATTCCTAAGGGACCCAAGGGAAATGAGATCCAAGTGTCTCTATGGTGTGTGATGTTTGAGGGGGTGCAGCGGGGATATTCTGCTAATTCCAGTCTATACTTTCCCTGATATTTAAACTATGGGAAGGGAGCCACATCTCCTGCTTCTCTGCTCTGTGTGGACGCCGCTGCAGATCCCAACCGCCTCCCTACACCCCTCTGCACAGTGTGCCATATGCCGTGTGTGGCAGTCAGGTCTGGCATACCGGAGCTCATGGAGATGTTGAAGATCAACGGAGAATCTGGATGGTTCCTGAATGGGTCGCGGGAGAGTCCCCTAAGGAGCGCTTAGGTTTGTTTGGGCTGGGGAGGTGGGTTAAGAAAGGGAAGTCAAGATTGGAGGCACTAGGTGTTTTTTTTTTTTTTTTCTTAAGGATTTATAGGTTTATATGTGTGCGCATGGGGGTGGGGAGCGGATTGGTGCCGGACGCCCCCACCCGCAGAGACTGGGCTATAAATAGTACAGAAGAGCTCCGCCCCCAACCCCCCTTCTCTCCTCCGGAGCCGGCGCTGTGCCCGGGGCGCACCGGGAGGAGGGACCAGGATCCAGCGCTGGGGCGCAGATACTGACACCAAGGGAATCCGGGTGCCCCCCCACGCCATGTGGGCCCCTAGGTACCCGGCTCCTCCACCCCAGAGGCCCCCATGGCCCCGGCCTCAATCCTGGCCAGGCAGAGATTATGCGGACATTCAGGTATCTATTTGGGGGTACAGCCTGGGAGGGGGAAGAACAAGGAGCAATGGGGGAACATAGCAAAGGCAAAAGAAACCCTAATTCTTCCTCCACCCCTTTAGGTCCCAATTGCAAGCTGCTCCCCACCGCCACATTCAATTTTGGGGGATGTGGCAATCTAAAAGAGGTTAGGAATAGAAATATGTGTATGACAGTACGGGTGCATGTGTGTGGGTGGGTGGCGTTCAGTATCCTAGAGAGGGGGATTCCAAGTGTGGATAAGAAAAGGGGGATGTTGGAAAGGTCTGATAAGCCGTAGGGTGCAAATGGGGGGTGGGAATATCTGCGCGTGCATGTACGTATTTGCACGAGCTCTCATCCTTCAGTGCGGGTGGTGCACTCTTCCTACCTCCTCTGGCATGAGCTGGGAGGGGGATGGGACGACTGCAAGTCAGGAGTCAAAAGGAAAGACTGTGCCTTGTAGCCCCCTCCCTCCCACCCCACCCCCGCATACACCAGGTGCTTTCATCGATGCCTCAGTTTCCCTGCTGAGCCTATCAATGAGCTCTCTGTCTCTCTTTCACAGGGATAGGCTTCACTACCAAGACCTCAGGCCTCTCCCAACCACCACCCATCCATACTCCTAGATATCTTCGGCAGGTCCTAGTCCCGGCTCCATCGGTGCTTTTGCCCGAGCCGCAGCTATGCTGCACACCGAGGGCCACGCTCTTCTTCGGGCTGTGGGACAGGGTAAGCTACGCTTGGCCCGTTTGCTTCTGGAGGGAGGAGCCTACGTGAATGAGGGTGATGCCCAGGGGGAGACTGCGCTAATGGCGGCCTGTAGGGCCCGTTACGACGACCCTCAGAACAAGGCGCGAATGGTACGCTATCTCTTGGAGCAAGGCGCGGATCCCAACATCGCAGACCGTTTAGGACGCACCGCGCTCATGCATGCTTGCGCCGGGGGTGGGGGAGCCGCAGTAGCCTCTCTGCTCCTTGCCCACGGCGCAGACCCCTCAGTCCGAGATCACGCTGGCGCCTCGGCGCTTGTCCACGCCCTGGACCGCGGGGACCGCGAGACCCTTGCCACACTGCTGGACGCCTGCAAGGCCAAGGGCACGGAGGTCATCATCATAACCACGGATACCTCGCCCTCGGGCACCAAGAAGACCAGGCAGTATCTTAATTCCCCACCGTCCCCGGGGGTAGAGGACCCTGCACCCGCTCCTCCTAGTCCAGGGGTCTGCACGTCGCCTTCAGAAGTCCAACTACAGACTGCAGGAGGAGGACGCGGGTTGTTATCCCCTCGAGCCCAGGAAGAAGAGGAGAAAAGAGACGTCTTTGAATTTCCTCTTCCTAAGTCCCCTGATGACCCTTCCCCTTCCGAGCCTCTCCCCAAGCCACCTCGACATCCTCCAAAACCACTTAAAAGGCTCAACTCCGAGCCCTGGGGCCTTGTGGCTCCTCCTCAACCGGTCCCTCCTGCGGAAGGGAGGCCGGGCTTGGAGCGTCTGGCCGCTGAATTCAATGGCTTGACCCTGACCGGTAGACCGCGTCTTTCTCGGCGTCACAGCACTGAAGGCCCGGAGGACCCGCCCCCATGGGCGGAGAAAGTGACGGGTGGGGGTCCTCTCTCGCGCCGAAACACTGCGCCCGAGGCTCAGGAGTCTGGTCTTCCTTCAGGGCTAAGGCAAAAACTGAGCCGCATGGAGTCTGTGGAGCTCGACACCCCTGGACATTTTTGCCCTGACTCCCCCGAGTCCAGCCGCTTATCCCTGGAGCGCCGGCGCTACAGCGCCTCTCCGCTGACCCTCCCTCCAGCGGGCTCAGTTTCCTCCCCACGCCAGTCCCAGGAAAGTCTGCCGGGGGCTGTATCCCCGCTGAGCGGACGGAGGCGGAGTCCAGGGCTGCTAGAGCGGAGGGGCTCCGGGACCTTGCTCCTGGACCACATCTCGCAAACACGACCGGGTTTCTTGCCTCCTCTCAACGTCAGTCCCCACCCTCCTATCCCAGATATTCGTCCCCAACCCGGAGGTCGGGCACCCTCACTGCCTGCCCCTCCACACTCTGGGGCACCAGGGTCTCCCAGGACCAAGCGCAAGTTGGTGAGACGCCACTCCATGCAGACTGAGCAGATTCGCCTGCTAGGGGGGTTCCAGAGTCTAGGCGGGCCTGGGGAACCAGGGCGCTGAAAGAAATGAGGGTCTCCAAGGAGGGGGAGGGTAAGGACCCTGATAGAGGGAGAACCAGCTGATACCTCGGACACGGGATCTCTTGCATGTGCTCCTGGCACTGTGCACGCACACATGGGTAAGCATGTGTCCAAATGCACAGTACACTTACTAGCGAGGAAGGATAAATACTGTGTTTACTGGGCGTATAGACCCACACATTCATGCCCTGGTCATTTCACAAGTACATGGGATCACTTGGGAACCCGTAGGCACAGCACACCAACAAACAGAGGACCACTTGTGCTGGGGTCCCAGGCTCACATTTGTTCAGAAGCAGCAGGGACCCTCCACTCATGGCTGGTCTCCTGTATCTTTGCCCTCCTGAATAAGCAATCCCTCGCTTTCCATGTATGCCCTGCAGCGTGGCCTACCATACCTTGCTTTCTCTTCATGACTATCTCACCCCAGTCTGCAGGCCTTGCTTCTCCATGCCTGGCTCCTCGCTCACACCCTGCCTCCATCCGCTTTTCAGGATGTCTTCTTCACTGTTCTTGGGGTTCCTGAAGCAGCTCCCCATCTCAGTTCTGTTGCTGCCTTTCATGCCCTCCACTTCTCAATTTCCTGCTTTTTAGTTTTTATTCCCTCCCCCGTGCCCCGCCCCTCAACACACACACACACACACACACACACACACGCACACGCACGCACACACGCACACACACACACCACTACAGATTGTCTTGTTTACCCCAGGGGTTATGTCATGGGCTCAAAGTTGCTCTTCTGTGTGTCTGAGCTTATGAACATGCCCCCCTCCCACAGGTAGAAGTGGGGAGCAAGCCTAAGTCTGTCCTCTTACTACTTGACATGTCAAATAAATGTGTTCAGAAGTCTGTTTTGTCACTGCTGCCGAAGGTGTGGGCTGGGGGGGTAAAGAGAGGGAACGGGAGAGTGCTGCTTACAGTCGAAACTACTCAGGGAGCGAATCTAGAGGTTACAGCTACCTTCTTTCCAGGGACCAGCTGACCAGTAGTGTTTGTAGAAGAAAAGGCAAATAGGTTCTGTGTTCTGAAGGTTTGAGGGCATTTGGTAAGCCTTCCTCCAGCCTCCACATGTCTGATCTTTAATGATAAAAGATTCTTGAAGTGTCCCCTGATCCTTAAGCAGATGTGACTTCCTATGTCTTCACCACATGGATTTTGTTGTTTTAAATACAGGGTTTAATTTCATTCACCAGGTGTGCCTCATTCATTTTCTTCTCACCTCCATTGTCCCAGGTCTCTTAGCCACCCTGGGAGAAGGGGTGGGGGCTAGTAACTTCACCAAAGGGGAAAAAGGGGGGATGGTCAGTCAACAAAAGGATGTTACAGCGTGTGTGCACGGATGTCTGCTGGGGACACTTGTTGGAATCCAGCCTTACCTGGACGAAGTACCCTTTCCCATCTATGTCCTGAACTTCTCGGTTTGATAGGTGTCTGTATGTATTCTAGCTTGCTCTTTCTGTACAGTGATAAACACATTCTACCTTCTCTGACTCCCTTAGTGAATAGCTGAAATCAGAAAACCATCCCTGGGTGTAGAATAGTGAAAAAAAGAAACCATTTGGATCGGAACACTTAATGTCTAAATTTCCCTTGCCATCTAGCCATTTGATTTGGGGCAGTGTATCTAATCTTTCTGCGCATCACTTGTTCGTAAAATAAAAAAGGCAAAGCACTAAAGTATTCTACATAGCGTGCTCTCATTAGAATCAGCATCATACTCAGCTTTCACTCCACCACCAATTGTGTATGAACTTAGAGACGAGTCACATCACTTCTCTGAACCGCATCTACATCTAGGAAGTAAAGTGATAGACAAATGATACTTAAGGATCCTCTCCAGCTACAATTCTATCTAGCCTTGCATCCAGGTCTATTTTCCTTCAAGCCCCGCCCTAGGGGTCTGGCCGGATTTCTAGCGCTTACCACAGGATTCCCAAAGATGCTCAGAAGCTCTCCTTCTTAGACGATTTAGCCTTGTCTTTTTTCAATTGGTTCCCGTAGCCTCCGCCTTCCTCAATCATTTGCCTAAGGTGGCTTAAGGGCCCACCCCTTTCCTCCCTCTCAACCAGTGATTGGCATCGCATCTGGCTCGTTCCCGCCCTCTCTTGACTGACAGCTGGATCCCGGCACCGCCCTCAGTCTCCCGGCTCTTGCTCACTGGGGTGGCTGGGACCGTTAGCTCGCCAGGCTGGCAGGCTCCGGGGCCCAGCTCCGCCAGCCGCCGGGATGGAGACTATGCGAGCACAGCGGCTGCAGCCCGGCGTAGGTGTCGGCGGGAGAGGCACTCTACGAGCACTGAGGCCGGGGGTGACCGGGGCCCCAACTAGCGCCGCCACACCCCCCGCAGGCCCGCCGCCCGCCCCACCGCCCCCCGCCCCGCCCCCGCCGCCACTGCTTCTGGCTGGGGCCCCCGGGCTGCCCCTGCCCCCCGGCGCTACGGGGAGCCCGGCGGTGCTGCGCGAGGCGGTGGAGGCGGTGGTGAGGAGCTTCGCCAAGCACACGCAGGGCTATGGTCGAGGTAAGTGTCGGGGACTGGCCTTCTGCGGGACACCCTCTAGGCAGGAGCATGGCTCCCACAGCTCCCACCGTCCTCACAGTGGCTCTGCTTGGCGTCCAGCCCTTGCATGCATTTCCTTTTGGGGAGTTTCCTTCTGGACACACACACGCGCGCGCGCTTGTGCGCGCGCGTCTACATACACACACACACACACACACACACACACACACACACACACACACACACACACACACACAGAGTTATTAATGCATTCTCCAGGGACTCCTTTTTTCAGATGCAATTCTCATTTCTTCCCAACTTTTTCTCTGTCAACAGCCGAACTCCTGGAGGCTTAAAGGTTTTAATGTCCTTCCTCCCTTTGAGAACCGGCTCCTATTGTGTGGGATCCTCTCCTTTATCTCAGACCCAGGACATTTCTCCTCCCTACCCTTCTCTGTCTTCTCTATCTGATCTCAGCAATTCCTGAACCCCTGTACTTCATCTTCTAAACCCCGACTTTTTTAGTTCTTCACATACTTATCCACCCTGCCCCTGACATGAAATTTCCATCAGGACTTCAGATCTGCTGGAGAATTAGGTAGTGCTTTCAAAAGTCACTCACAATAACTGTTCTTTTGAATCTGGACCCACACCATTGAGGCCGTGCCACTTCCTGTGACTTGGTGCCTCACTTTAGAGTCTTAGTTTGGAGCTTCACAACTCGGGCCTCTGTCTGTCTGGCGCTGTGTTCCTGGCCCCTGCCCAGGAACTGAGGATAAATCTCAGGCCCTGGCTCACTCTATGCTGAATTCTGTGGAAATGAGCCAGGCAACAACCCTATTTTGCTTAGAAATTGCCAGCTTAAAGATGCTTAATTTCAGAGAAGAGGGATGTGAGGATTTTCTTTGTTGTTTTTGTTTAGGCAATGTTAACCAATTTCCTGTCAGAATCCTGGTTCCAAATTCATAGTTTAAACGGCAAGAAACACACAGCGAAGGGTGTGTGACTCAGACTTTAAGTCTGGAGTTTCCAACACATCACTTCTGTTTCCTTGGTCAGGACCTCCTGGGTCTAAAAGGGACAGCATCCTTTCTGTCTTAGTGGGAGAAAAGTTGCACAGCATTTCCCACCTTTATTTTTTTCCAGGGTGTTGTCCTCCTTCCACTCTACTCTTTACTTCCTTTTGGAAGCATCAGTGAAAAGAGCAGACAGGCTTCCGAGGCCTGTCAGTCTGGCTGTGTCTGTGGGTGCAAAGGGACTCCTAACTTCACTGAGCAAGTTTCTTCAAGGGTTGTGCTCTGGGTTAATTAAGATCCTGCAACTGACAACAGAGTGGGCACTTGAAATGATTGCCAGCCCAGATTTTCTGGTTATCTCTTCTTTGAAACATGGCTCATTTTCTTCTACTCTTAAATGTTTGTATCTTTGTCAACTGGAAGATTTCAGTGACTTGAATGTTCAGATCCACTCCGCTGCACATCTGATGGCTCATTTACTGTTACCCTCCCTTTGCTCTCTAACCAGTTTGAATGCCAGCCAAGCTAGGATTCTTTCTGCAGGGTGCTGTGGATACAAACGGATGCACTTCTGAAACTAGTGAGTCCATACAGCCACTTTCCAGGTCGGTTCCCACGTTTAGCAAGGCGTACGGTAGCATGCCCAGCTCCTTTTACCTCAGTACTGAGGGCAACATTTTGCCTCCGGTGTAGTAGTGGACAGAAGTAGCTACCCTATGTCTGAAGAGTTCCTCTTGGAAACTTACAGGCACTTATCAACATGATAGAGAAATATATCCTCACCCATGCTTCTGTGCCCTGAAGAGCCTCTGGTTTGGCTTCTAAACTGGGTGTGTGGAAAACTCTTTTAGTTTCCCAAGAAAGGATGAAGGAACAAAGGAATTGTGCTGACAAAGAACAACCAGGCTTCGGATTCTGTGCTGTGTCTCCCCTTCAGTGCCCCCGCCCCAGTCTTATTATTCTTGAGTCTCTCGTTTCCAGTCTGGGTGTCCAGCCAGTGCTGTAGGAGAATTTGGCTTTCTGCAGATTTGGCTCAGAGTCCTTCACCACATGGAACCACTTCTCTGCTTCAGTTAATCGGCAAAGCTGCCCTTGGCAGACACCCACACACCCTTGTGACTGATGGCATGACATTTGGGGTGGCTCTGGTGCCCTGAATACAATTTACTTTGGTCTTGGTCCAGATCCCTCTTTCGTCTGGGGATACCTTACCTGCCATCTTCAGTTCGAATCCTTCATCCTTTTCCTGAGGAGTCTAGACGCACCGTTTCCAGTACTGACTTCTTAGATTTATCTTCACCAGCATTGGGTCGGAGCACGCACGCACACACGCACACACACGCACACACACACACACACTCTCTCTCTCTCCCTCTCTCTCTCTCTTTCTTTCTCTCTCTCTCTCTCTTTCTTTCTCTCTCTCGCTCTCTCTCTTCTCTCTTCTGGTGTTCCCTCATCTATAGGTTAGTTCCCACTCCCCTACCCACACCTGCTCAAAAGTCTCTCTCTCTCACACGCACACACACGCACACACACACACGCACACACACACACGCACACACGCACACACGCACACACTTGTGCCGGCTCTTTTGCTTTGTTTTGTTTTTTTGAGAAAAGTCCTTGGTATATAGCCCAGGTTAGTATGGAACTCACCATGTAGTTCAGACTTTTTAATTCAGGGTGATTCCCCTGCCTCAGCTTCCCAACTGCTGGGATAACAAACGTGTGCCATCATGCCTGGTTTGCTGTTGCTTCTCAGCTCAGCTCACAGTGTGAGAGATTTTGACTGGGGACCTGGCCCTGTCATGCACTGTGATCTCGGTGATATTGCTCACTCGTTTTTATGCTTTATCTGTTCCATTTTTTTTCCATTTAACAAATGTTTACTGCTCACCAGGTGCAGTGGTGAGCAAGTTACATATTTAGTCTGCTTTAGAACACGTGTGAGGGTCGATGGTGTAATATCGCAAGGTAGCACACCATGGAAGAGGGCGTGGCTTGGAGCCAAGGGAATTATTAGTTCTTAATCCTGGTTCTGTCACTTCTGGTCTGTCCCCTAAGCTGTATACTTTTTGCAAAATGGGTATTATAGTACTTGTCTTGATTTTTGTTTATGGGTGTTTAGCCCGCATGCATACCTGTGTACCATGTGCATGCCTAGTGCCACATTGGCTAGAAGAGGGTGTTGGATCCCCAGGGACTGGAATTACGGATGGTTTTGAGCCACTGTGTGGGTGCTGAGAATTGAAGCTGGGTCCTCTGGAAGAGTAGCAGGTGCTTTAAACCATCAAGCCATCGCTCCAGCCCAAGAATAAATGAATTTCACATGGTATTTTCTTTGTCACTACAATCACAGACTATCTATCACTGGAGCTAATCTGTGTGGGCATTTATAACTTTTGGAAATATTGGACCAGACCCCTGTTAATTTCTTGTGACTGACAGAGCAGAGCATCATATATTGTGCTGCTTAAAGCGAAAGAAAGGAAGCAGGGGTGCTGGAGAGATGGCTCAGTGGTTAAGAGCACCGACCTGAGGTCCTGAGTTCAAATCCCAGCAACCACATGGTGGCTCACAACCATCTGTAATGAGATCTGATGCCCTCTTCTGGTGTGTCTGAAGGCAGCTACAGTGTACTCATATACAATAAAATAAAATCTTTAAAAAAAAAAAAAAAAAAAGAAAGGATCAGGTCTGATGGCGCACTTCTGTATCCTCACTTGGGAGATGGAGGAGGAGGAGAATGGGAATTCATGGCAATCCCTGCTACACAGGGCCAACCTGGACTATGGGAGCCCTAACAAAATAGTGTGTGTTTTTCTACAGTTCTGCAGGCCAGACATTAACATCAGTATCACTGGACCAAATGGGTATTAGCAGGATCCTGCCAGAAAGCCTAGTCTCCTTTGCCTTCTCGGGCTCCTGGCAGCAGCAACATTCCTGAGCCCTGGTCATGACCACACCACTCCAGTGTCTGCCTCTGTGATGTCTCCTCTTCTGTGTGTTGCCAACTCTGAGCTCCCCTTCACAGTTTTGTTGCTCTTTTTTGTCCTTTCTTTCTTCCTTCCTTCCTTCCTTCCTTCCTTTCTTTCTTTCTTCTTTTCTTCCTTTCTTCCTTTCTTCTCTTTCTTTCTTTTGAAGCAGGCAGTAGTGGTGTCTGTAGAGCTGTGTGACTCTCAATAGCTTCGAACTCATAATAAGACCAGGCTAGTTTCGAACTCATAGAGATCCCCTTGCCTCTGCCTCTCTGTGCCACTGGTGTAATCCATGACTCCCTGAGTCAGAGTCGGCAAACACATCTGCAAAGTCCTTGTCCCATGAGGTAGCCTGGTTCCCAGGACTGAAGTAGTACATGTTGGCAGGATGTAATGCATCCTGCTTCAGTAGATGGAGTTCCCCACTGAACCCACTGCTACTCCACAGTGCTGGCCTTCAAAGACTTCTGCATGCCCTAGGCTACTCATGGCCTTCCAAAAACTGAAGAGGAAAATATTAGACAAAATATTGTTAAGCAGCTTCCCCATTTCCATTATATCTTGAACCTCTCACAGCTTATTCTTGCAAACCAAAATGATCAGGGCAACCCCTCACCTCTCTGTGTCACTACCTAGTTACCCTCTTTTAACACCTTTATCCTTACCACAATATTGTTTTCATCTTTTTTCCCTACCTATGGGCTGGTTTGGGTTTTTGTTTGTTTTGTTTTTTGAGGAAGGGTCTCATGTAGTCCTGGTTGGCCTCAAATATGCCATCCTTTTGACTCAGCTTCCTCAGGGCTGGGATTCCAGATGCACGCTACTGCCTCTGACCCTGGACTTACTCTTTTATTATTACTTGTCTTAGTCAGGGTTTCTATTCCTGCACAAACATCAGGACCAAGAAGCAAGTTGGGGAGGAAAGGGTTTATTCAGCTTACACTTCCACATTGCTGTTCATCACCAAAGGAAGTCAGGACTGGAACTCAAGCAGGTCAGGAAGTAGGAGCTGATACAGAGGCCATGGAGGGATGTTACTTACTGGCTTGCTTCCCCTGGCTTGCTCAGCTTGCTCTCTTATAGAACTCAGGACCGCCAGCTCAGGGACAGCACCACCCACAATGGGCTACACTCCCCCACCCCCATCATCTCTGTATTAACTCCAGCTTGTGTCAAGCTGACACACAAAGCCAGCCAGTACATTACTATTGTTGCTCCTATGTTAATCCCCTCATCCCCCCAACCCACCCACCCCCAACCCCACTCCCATGCTTGGGAACTAACCCAGAGCTAGCATTTCCTTCGGGCATGTTAGGCAAGCACCTTACAACTGAACTATGTCTTCACTCTATACTTATTGTCTTTTTTAGGTCCATTTAATAAACATGTGCACTCTGTGCGTGCGTGCGTGCGTGTGTGTGTGTGTGTGTGTGTGTGTGTGTGTGTGTGTGTGTGTGTGTCTGTCTGTCTGTCTGTCTGTCTGTCTGCCCAAGACAGGGTTTCTCTATATAATTCTGGCTGCCCTGGAACTCAGTCTATAGAGCAGGCTGTCTTCAAATTCAGATCCACCCACCTCTGCCTGAGGTCATCATTTTAATGTCTTTATCCTTGGGAATAAACAATTTGTCACCAACATTTCATTTAGACAGAATCTAGTGTTTTATTTCCTACAGGTAAAAAGCAAAACCAAATATTCCCTTTTGTGTTTGCAGTATCATGGTATAAGCATTTTAACATTCCTCACTAGTTTGGTCTTTATCTCAACCCAGCATCTGTCAATATCTTCCACAAAGCATTTGCATTTGTCAAAAATATTCTGTTGATAGCACTTCTTCAAATATCTTATACAAACCATTATGCCCATGATTTCTTACTGAAAATCTGCTTTAAAAACAAAACAAAACAAAAACAAAAACAAAAACAAAACCTGCTGGGCAGTGGTAGCACACACCTTTAATCCCAGCACTCAGGAGGCAGAAGCAGATGGATCTCTGAGTTCAAGACCAGCATGGTCTACAGAGCAAGTTGCCAGACAGCCAGGGCTACACAAAGAAACCCTGTATTGAAAAACAAAACAGCAAATCAAACAACAAAACAAAACCCTATGGGCTATTCATTTATACAAGTACAAACTCATACAATGCACACCTAGAACTGTTTGTAAGTTTTAGGGGACTCGTGAAGCCCTTTGAAGCTCAGACATAGATTGGATCTTGGGTTATGTTTCCCAAGCTGGAAAGAACAGGTCAGTTAAGGTATCTAGATTCCTGCTGCAATTCTGTTGCAGGCTTTGAGCCCCAGAGCTCCCACTTCCCCACATCACAGCATCACTTAGGGGCATTTTCAAATGTAGATCACAATCAATTGCTTAAAAAACAAGAAAAAGCCAAACCAAACCCCAAACAAAACCACAACCCCCTTTTCCCCAGTCTCTCATTTCATATTCAGTATTACCTAAATTTGCTCCATTTCCTTAGACTTTGAGGGATCATGAAAGAACTAGCCCTGTGCTGTATGCCAGGGTCCAGTTCAGCTGGATGTGAGGCAGGCATAAGCTTTGAATAGGCCCTTCCCCATGTTCGCCTCCCCTTCTCTTCCACCCTACTATTTCCCCTGTTGTTCGTATGTTAGGGGAGCTGTCGTTTGCCTCAAAGACAAGGGCCGAAAAGGTCTCAATTGAAAGATCAAAGATGGCAGAGCTCTCTGGGCCAGAGTGACCTCTGAAGAGCCTCACCGGGCCCAAGGACAAGACAGGGAGCCTTTCCTTTTTATGCAGTCTTTTGATAGAAGAATGAGCACTCTACCAAGTCAGTCAAGTATAGGCTATGAGCCAAGGAAAGGGTTTCTGCTGCTTTCCCTACCGGCCTCTCTGTGGGGATCTTTGTTTTAGTTTGCAGAGCAGGTAAGAGCTGACTCATTGGCCACCCACTTCTGATTAGTTAGCCAAGGCTGTGTGCTATTCTCCCCACCCTTAAAGACTGAGTTTTGCTTAGTGAAAGTGTTTGGGTCAGATCCCTTCTTCTGAAGCAAAATGGGCTCACAGTCTCGCCCTCCCCTCTAGGTCCATCACCACATTTGCACACAGTCCGAGATTCCTGCCACTGTCCCTGTCAATGACTGAGCATAACAGGGATGTTAATGCAGGCCCATGAGGCATATGGGGTAAGATCTGGGATTCCTTTGACATAAAGACTTCTTGGCTTGGCCAGACCTTTCTTGGAACTACAGTGCAGCCCAAATTTAAGCCTCTTTCCTTCCCTGTCTTCCACATGTCAGACATCCATTGTGCCCTGAGGGCTGTCCTGTCCGCCTACTCCAATAAATCTCTTGCATGTTTATCTTATCTTAGCACTTTCTTGACAGATCCAAATTAACACAATGTGAAGAAATGGATGAGTTTTGTGGTAATTGAGAGAGGGAGAGTATTCATGCCATAAGGTACCAGAAGGTATGTGTGATTTATGAGGCTCCAGTTAAAGTCTTTTGAAATGTTTGGAACCCTGCAGCCAAAGCTGAACATACCAGATCCCCCTTTCTATGTAAAATGCATTGCTTTGATCAGACCCTAAACACAGCCCTACCTAGTCTGGTCACTGCCTCTTTTTACAGCCACCCTGCACTTTCCTGTAGGCACAGTGGGCCCTTATTCTCTGAGTTTGCTCTGCTTCCTGCTCTCTCACGGCCTCCATATCTGTTATATGGTGTACTATTCTCTTACCTTTTGCCTAAAGAGTTCCAGCTCATGCTTCAGCCTAGACATGACCCTCACGGTAACTTTTTTGATCTTCTTCACACTGGGCTCTGGGCCAGTTCCAGTTCCATGCAAAACTAAGAGGCTGGAGAGATGGCTCAGAGGCTAAGAGCACCAGCTGCTCTTCCCGAGGACCTGGGTTCTATTCCACTTATAACTGTGAACTTCAGGGGATCCAATATCCTCTGGCCTCCAAGGGTAGCAGGCATGTAAGTGGTGCACATATATACACGCAGGTAAAACACTCATACATATAAATACCTTTAAATTAAAAAAAATGTTTTAAAGTCTCTAGTGTAGAGTCCTTGCCTGGCTACATTTGTCCTGCAAGTAAGTAAGCAAATGAAAAAACAACAAGCAACAACAAGAAATGATTTGACTGGGGCTGGAGAGATGGCTCAGTGGTTAAGAGCAATGACTGCTCTTCCAGAGGTCCTGAGTTCAAATCCCAGCAACCACATGGTGACTCACAACCATCTGTAATGAGATCTGATGCCCTCTTGTGGTGTGTCTGAAGACAGCTACAGTGTACTCATCTATAATAAATAAATCTTTAAGAAAAAAAAAAGAAATGATTTGACTGTGGAACCAAGGTCTCAGTTTGTCACATATACATAATTTCCTGTGCACGGTGACCTCCCCATGTGTGCCCATGAGGCCAAAGACTGGCTCCAGGTATCTTCCCTGTCATTCTCCAGCCTTCTTCTTATTGAGACAGGATCTCTCACTGAAACAAGAGCTCTTCTTTTTGTCTAGGCTGGTTAACCAGTGAGCTCAAGGACCTGTCTCTACCCAACGTCCCCTTCCCCAACACCGGGGCTACATATATACATTATATCAGCTTTTACATGGGTTCTGGGAATCCAAACTCAGGGCCTCACGATTGCACAACAAGTATTATAACCACAAGAACACTCTCCTAGCCCCTCCCCCTTTATGATGGCCTTGCTCTTAGGGTTCCCATTGCTGTCGTAAAACATCATGATAAAAAGCAGCCTGGGGAGGAAAGGGTTTATTTCAGTTCACAATTCCAAGGAAAGTCAAGGTATGGCTCTAGAGTAATAGCTGATATAGTAAACCTCTCTCTCTCATATCTCTCTAACATGTGCATGTGTGCATATGTGCTTGTGTGTGTGTAAATCATTTATTAGAATGATTTACAGGCCATGGTCCAGCTAATCTAACGATGGCTGCCTGGAATGGAAAGTCCGTGAATCCAGAAGTTGCTTGCTTAGTCTACGAGGCTGGGTGTCTCAGCTGGTCTTGAATAGATGCCGGAATCCCAAATGGTAGGTTTTAATGCCAGTGAAGGAAAAACAAAGTAAAAAGGGCGCGAGGGGCAGCTAGAGAGATGGCTCAGTGGTTAAGAACACTGGCTGCTTTTCCAGAGGTCCTGAGTTTAATGGCAGCTCACAACTATCTGTAACTCTAAGATCTGACACTCTTACACAGATATACATGCAGGCAGAACACCACTATACATAAAATGAAAATAAGTTATTTTTAAGAAAAAAAATCCCTCACTGAGTGATTTTACTTAATTAGATGTAATTGACAACCAAGAATAGCCATTACAAGGCAGGAACTCAAACCTAGCAGGAACCTATGGACGTGAGCTGATGTAGAGGACATCGAGGAGTGCTGCTTCTAACTTGCTCCATGTTGCTTACGAGGCCTGCTTTCCTATACAACTCAGGTCCACTGGGGCAGCACCACCACAATGAATGGGCCCTCACACATAGACTGTCAGTCAAGAAAATGCTGCCCTATGGATTTGCATCCAGGCCAGTCCTATAGAGACAGTTTATGCATTCATATTCCTTCTTCCCAAATGATCCTACCTTGTCAAGATGACATAAAACTAGGCAGCACAGGGCTGGGGATTTGGCTCAGTGGTAGAGCGCTTACCTAGGAAGCGCAAGGCCCTGGGTTCGGTCCCCAGTTCCGGAAAAAAGAACCAAAAAAAAAAAAAAAAAAAAAAAAAAAAAAACTAGGCAGCACAATCTTAAATTTCTGCCACAGCTTCCCGAGTGTGAGGATTACAAATGTGTGCCACCACACCCAGCTGGCTTTGTTTCTCATTCCGAAGCCTGATGGTTCAGTAGTTCATAGCCTTTAAAAAAAAAATGTGGGGCTGGAGAGATGGCTCAGAGGTTAAGAACACTGGCTGTTCCTCCAAAGGTCCTAAGTTCAATTCCCAGCAACCACATGGTGGTTTACAACTACCTATAATAGTATCTGATGCCCTCTTCTGGTGTGCAAGTGTACATGCAGGCAGAACTCTATACATAATAAATAAATTTATTTTTAAAATCCTTTTTAAAAAATGTTCTGGGCTGGAGAGATGGCTTTGTGGTTAAGAGCACTGACTGCTCTTCCACAGGTCCTGAGTTCAAATCCCAGCAACCACATGGTGACTCACAATCATCTGTAATGAGATCTGATGCCCCTCTTCTGGTGTGTCTGAAGACAGCTACAGTTTACTCACATGCATACAATAAATAAAAAAGTTTTTAAAAAGTTGTAATTATTTGTATTTTATATGTATGGGTGTCTTACCTGTGTATACATGTATGTGTCACCTGTGTGCTTGTAGAAGCTAGAAGGTGGCATCTGATCCCCCCAGGGACTGTTATTACAGACTACTGTGAGCTGACATATGGGCCCTGGAAAATTGAGCCCTAGTCCTCTGGAAGAGGAGCCAATGCTCTTCACCCCTGAGCCATTTCTCCAGCCATAGCGCAATTATTGAACCCTTCTTCATTTTATAATCCGTAAAATGGTGATGACTAAAAGACCTGCCTCCTAAGGTTATACGTGGTGTGTAAAGGCCCATGGAAACGCCTGTCATTTAGTAAGTACTCCATAAATATGATGGAGCTGCCACCTGGGTGATGGGCGTCATTGTCCCAGGCCAGTTGACCGATTGTAGAATGACTGCTTGTATTTTATTACACAGTAATATTGCTGGCCAGCCCTGAAACTTTGGCTGTAGTATTTAAGTTAAGCTACTTTGGTACCCAGTACTAACCAAAATGTGAGATAAAGCAGGGGCCCTTAAACTCTGTTCACTGGCCACCTTTTTGCCCAAGAAGTTGTTCTGAAACCTTGGGAATATAGGTATATAGAATAGATATACAAATCAAACATTTCTTGGTAATAAGCCAGAATTAAATGTTAAAACAGTTCTTTAGGGTTAGGGAGATGACTCAGTGGATAAAGTATGTGCCACACAAGTGTGAGGACCAGAGCTCACATTTGGAAGAATCCATGGAATGGTGGATGCAGTGCAGCACATCTGTAATCCCAGTGTGCCTGAGGCAAGATGAGTGATGGACTCAAAATACCAGGAGGCTGGAAGACCAGCCAGCATGGCTTAGTAGTGAAGAACAAGAAGCCCTGCCTCAAACAAGGCAGACATCGAGGACTAATAAACCAAGATTGTCTTTTGTTCACAGATGGCTTGTGGCATGTGCACCTTCACTCACATTCAGACACACATGCACAAAGCCACACATAGATAATATATATATATATATATACACACACACATATACACACACATATATAATTTTACCATTTACTAAAGATTAAGACAATATGCATACTAATGAGATAGACATACTTATTTATTTGCATTTATTTATTTATTGGTTTGTTGGTTTTTTTCCAATACAGGGTTTCTCTGTGTAACCCTGGCTGTCGTAGCACTTGCTCTATAGACCAGCCTGGCCTCCATCTCAAAAACCTGCCTCTGCCTCGAGAGTGCTGGGATTAAAGGTGTGTGTGCCACCATCATCTAGTATATCTATTTCTTATTTTGTTCACTTACCTGTGTTCTTTCTTAACAAAGTAAATCTAGGCTGAGTACTTGACACCATGGATATAGAGCATTGTCAACATTTTTAAAGTTTATTGATACTCTGAACACATCATCATCAATACTGAGAGCTGATTTGCATTAGTACAGAGTGGCAGAAGTAGTTAGGGCCGTTCCAGAAATTGTTAACAACTCTAGGTCCAGGGACTCAGTACCCTCTCCTGGATCCATGGGTACCTGCACACACATGGTGCACGTACACACACTCATGCACACACATCCATATACAAAAATAGTAAACCTTTACAAAGAAAACTTGTACTCACAAGCCAAAATTTGCATAAGAATTAAAATTGTACTTGTTTATGTATATGTGTGTGCATGATGCAAGTTTATGGGTGTTTGTGCTATGGCATTCGTGGAGGTCAGAAAACCATTCCACGGAGTCAGTTCTCTTCTGTCTTTATGTGAATAGAACTAGCTCACCAGTCTTAAGGAAAGTTATCTCGGTGACCTCCACTTATCCATCCATCCATCCATCCATCCATCCATCCATCCATCCATCCATCCATTTTAGTCAAACTTAAACCAGTAACTTTCAAAAGCAAATATTGGGCTAGAGAGATGACTTAATAGACTAGGGTTTGGCTCCCAGCACCCACATGGTGGCCCTCAACCATCCCAACTCCAATTCTAGGGGATCTGATGTGTGCTTCTAACCTTAACCAGCACTACATGTGACGTTCAGGCATACATGCCGGCAAAACACTCATATGCATAAAAAGAAAAAAGATAAATCTAACACTTTAATGCTCTAAATGGCTGAGCCATCTCTTCAGCCCCACACAACAATTTTTAAATTGAACATTTTAACACAATACAATAAAAATATACTATTTTGGAACTATTTGGAAACTATTGTGTTTCCATAAGATTTTTGTGTTAGACACGGTAAGCATCTGCAATCTGAGCAGAGTGTTTCAGCCATCTCTGTCGTGTCACAAGGCGCCAAGGCTGCTGCATCGCTGCGGGATTCTCCACCAGCGGCACCGTCAGAAACCCTGGACTCACTCCACATTTGATTTTGGATTAATTTGGTTACAGCACATCCAGAAGCCTTTTCCTGTTCTCAGTTTCCCACTCTCTCTTACCCCATATACGGTCACAGCCCTACAGTTTGAGAAGCTAGGAACTAGAGCACTGGGGGAGGGGAAGAGGAGGGAGGAAGCCCAGCTGTGGCATGCTGATTTATTAGTCTGTTTACCCTCTTGCAGTGAACGTGGTGGAGGCCCTTCAGGAATTCTGGCAGATGAAGCAGTCTCGGGGCGCTGACCTGAAGAACGGGGCTCTGGTGGTGTACGAGATGGTCCCCTCCAACAGCCCTCCCTACGTCTGCTATGTTACTCTGCCTGGGGGGAGTTGCTTCGGGAGTTTCCAGGTAATTCATGAGGCAGCAGCAGCTAGGGTAAATGTGTAAGTGCTAATAAGGACGTTTGTTACTTTGGCCATCAATCTCTGCCTGATGTCATGAATATGAGGACTGACTAACTCTGAGGGAGTCCTTCCAGCACCTGAGGCTCATGAGGACACAGGGGAGCCTCAATTAGCATGCTTTCTTTGGGCCCACAACTCAACCCCATTTCAAATTCAAGCAGTTATGACTGCACTCCCAGCACCAACCTTTGATTTAATCTGGCTTCCACGATCACACTCCAACTTCTGGCCATTTCTTCTTTTTGAAATGTGTATGGGCATCTTGATAGCTTCCATGTCTGTGTAGCACATTTGAGGAGTGCCCAGATACCCTGGAACTAAAGTTCCAGACTGTTCTGAGCTGGCATGTGGGTGCTGGGAATCCAACCTGAGTCCTCTATAAGAGCAGCCTGTGCTTGCAACCAATGAGTTCTCTCTCCAGCTCTGGTACTACTCCTACTCCTACTCCTACTCCTACTCCTACTCCTACTCCTACTCCTACTCCTACTCCTACTCCTACTATTTTTCTGTGACAATCCTGGCTGTCCTGGAACTTGCTGATAGACCAGGCTGGCCCTTAAGAGATCTGCCTGCCCCTGCTACCCTGCTCTGATTTTATTTTTGATTACATGTGTTGAGGGAATGTGTAAGTCAGTGCAGATGCCATTCTATTAAGTCCCTGGGGTAAACCTTGTGATGTGGGCTCTCTGTGTGTGAGAACTGAACTCAGGTCCTCTCTAAGAGCAAGAAGAGTCATTTCTCCATCCCCTCTTCCTTATTTTCATGTTTGAAAGACAGGATTTCATGTAGTCCAGCCTATCCTCAAAATATGGATGACCATGCTGAACTTTGATCCTCCTGCTTCCGTCTCCCATGTGTTGGGATTATGAGAAATAGAGCTGGCATGCTCCATTTATGAAGTGCTTGCCTGGGGGCTGCTCCCAGGGCTCCAGCACAAGAGGCAAACACTCTACAACTGGCCTACAGTCCTAGCTTCCAGGTTACATTGTTTCTAAAGTTTTTCTGTTGTTAAGGTTCTATGCAGATATAAAATGTTTGAAGACTTTTATAGGATAGAGAGAAATTGTGGGGGCTAAAGAGATAGTTCAGCCATTAAGAGAACTGGCTGCTCTTTCAGAGGACCAAGTTAAGATCCCAGCAGTCATTTCAAGCAGATCACAACCACTGGGAACTCCAGCTCCAGGGAATCCGACACTCTCTTTTGGCCTTTACTGGCACTCCCACCCTGATTTATACACAAATAAAACAGCAGATTATAAAAATCTTTAAAAAGAAATTATATAGATTGGTATGAATATTATCAAGAATTGTTTTTTTTTCCATTTCAGAGAGGAAGGCAGCCTTCTAAAATGTCACCTTAAAGAGTCTGAATAGGAATTAAAAGAAGATAATAGACACCTTTGGTTAGTTTTCATGTGATTGTGTCCATTAGATATGGTCGGAGCCCTTGTTGTGTGCACAGCACCTTGGGCCTCCCCATCATATGATTTACAATGTACCATTACTGCTTGTCTTTGCAAGTGTTCCCAACTGTATCTGTTTTCCCCTCTCTGTATATGTGTATATGTGTGTGTATACACATCGGCTTGAACCCAGGGCCTTGCAAACTATCTTCTTTCTTGGTCAGTATTAAAAACCTGCCACCCATTCAGACTGCTACATAGATGACAATTTATCTATTGCATGAATAAAAACCACTGAAGCTCAGTTTTTGCCTTAAATAGAAAGTCCTAAGGAAATCCATCCATCCATCCATCCATCCATCCATCCATCCATCCATCCATCCATCCATCCATCTACTCATTCACAAGACCTATTCATTCATAGACAAGGTTTATAGTCCTGGCTGTCCTGGGACTCGCTATGTAGAATAGGCTGGCCCTGAACCCATGGAGATTTGCCTGCCTCTGCCTTGTTGGATTAAAGGTGTACACCACCATGCCTGGCTTGGAAACTTTGTTTTAAAACAGAGGACTAAACCTTTTGACTCAACACTTGAACCATTTCAGATAAATAAATATAAGCCCAGGATAACTAATGATTACATTAGCTTTCCATTTTCATGTGTGGTGTACATGTATGTGGGTGCATGTACACATCTATTGTGTGTGTGAATCCCGAGGTTGACATAAATATCCTCAGTCGCTCTTCCACCTTACTCATCAGTGCAGAATCTCTGTCAAACCTACAGTTTGCCAACACGGCTGCTCTTGCCAGCCAGCTCACTCTGGGGATCCAAGCTCTGCTGTTCCACAGGCTGGAACCTCGGGCAGACATCGTGTATGTGGGTCCCGAGGCTGGAACCTCGGGCAGAGATTGTGTATGTGGGTTCTGAGGCTAGGATCTGAATTCCAGCTGTCACCTGTGCAGCAAGTCCTTTAACACTGGGCCATCTCAGCCCCTTTTCTTTCCTCAGAATAATATGGCTCCTTCTCACCTCATCCCAATCTGAAGGACAGATTGAGTTTTACTTTGATTTGTTACTTTCTGAAAGTTAAATGATCTGGTCTTGGCTTTTAGCTTATTTTACACCCCCCTTGGCAGGTAGAATTTTCCTAGTGGTTTTCTTCATGCTGACATTTTTAGTAGTAATATTATGGGATAAAGTGGTTAACAGGTTGGTAATAAATAAAAATAGAGAAACAAGCCTGAATGTGGATGTATCGAGCTATCTCAGAGGAAACTGCCCTCCAAAGGAAATCAGGACTTATCAATATAGTTAAGTGACAACATCTCCCACTGTCCCTTTGAAAGCTGAAACATCCAGCCAACGTGGTGATACATGCCGTTAATCCCAGCACTTGGGAGACAGAGAGATCTCTGTGTGTTCAAGGTCTGCCTGGTTTACATGGTGAGTTCCAGGACAGCCAAAGCTACACAGAGAGAGACTTTGTCTCAAAAAAGCAAAACTCTACATCACTTCTCTTAATCATGAATGACAAAGGTACAGAGGCTTCTGCAGAACCTGCTAAAGACTAATTATAATAGAATACCATGTAGGCTAGGGGGCTGACATTGGGATGATCTGACTTCTGAACATCAGATTTGCCCTAATACCATGTTGGTTACTGTTTTTAAAAAGCTGTTTCCCGGGGTTGGGGATTTAGCTCAGTGGTAGAGCACTTGCCTAGGAAGCGCAAGGTCCTGGGTGTAGAAAATGCCTGTTTACAGCTAAGAGAAAGTGGAAGAATCCCAGAATTCCAAAAGGTTTCCGCCTTGTTTTAATCTTAAGTTACCTAGAATTCAGAGACCATTGCCTGACAAACTGGTGTGTGAGTAATTTGTGTGAGTAATTAGTTCACTGACAGTGTAAGTAGAGGCCTTTTCCTGTCTTCTGGCTATCTGCTGACTCAGCAGCCTTCCTAGCTCTGCACTCAATTTGGTAGGAGTAGTCATTTCCAATTCTTTAATGACTTCAGGATGTTTAGTTAAAATTGTGTTTCCAAACACCATGCCATTTTTCAGTAAAGCTTCGGAAAGTGTGATGAATGCAACTGATTCATCCCTGGTGTGTGTACGAATGTTCTCTTCCTCAGTGGTGTCTTCCCTACTCTGCTGCTGCTGCTGCTCCTCCTCCTCCTTTTCCTCCTCTTCCTTTCTCTTCCTCTTCCTCCCCGCCTTGTCCCCCTCCTCCTCCCTGTCCCCCTCCTCCTCAGTGGTGTCTTCCCTGCTGCTCTGCCATGGACCACTCAGACGGAGGACACCGTGGGAGAAGCAGGGCTCTGGTACTCAGGAAGGCACAGGTTCGGCGCAATGACAGACACAGCACACTCAGGGTGGTTTGAGTCTGCTGCGATTTTACTGAAATCTGCTTTGTGGTTATATACAATGCTTGAACAGAAGCTAATTTTTTGGCCCCTGGCCAGGATACACTCAAACAATAACCAAGAAAAAGTTTAACAGTATACATGAAGTACAGAACAGAAAGCAAGACAGGAAATAAATTTCCCTGAGAATCAGACTGGTGACAGATGGTGGTCATATACCTCATTTACCTCGATCTCTAAATATCATCTCTCAGATAACAACGGGACAGCCGGCTGTAAGGAATCTTTAGTCTTTTATTCTCTCTTAGCCAAAATGTATGTAATTCTTTTAAAGATAAGATAGTTCTTTTTGATAATAGGCAAGCACAGGGACGTGATCTGGCCAAGCATTTTATAAAATTTAAAGAATAATATAGTACTGTCTTTCCATCAATGTTAACCCATCTATCACCTTCTTCATCATATGTCCCTGTGTAGGGCAATGGCTCCGTAGTAGTCCTGTATCTACTCATGCTGTCTTTACCTAAAGGAGGAGCCCACCACCTTGCTCTAATTAATTAATGTTTTCTTCCACGTAACTACTTGATAGGAATTCCTAAATGTTTGGGGTTTTTTTTATAATTGATGGAACTTTCCCCTCTAATAGCTATTGCCTTAATTCTTTCACTATCTACGAGGTCTGGATTTTCCACAGTTAATTCTTCCTGCTGTAAGTTATTGATCATGTCTCTTATAGTTTTATTCTGATTCTACTTAATTTTTGTTAGTGCTTTCAAAAGAGGCATGGTCCATAAAGACCAAATCAGGTCGTGATGTTCTTATTAGTAGAGAAAAAAACAAAAGAGCCGATATGTAACTCCTGATCATACTGATTCGAATCAGCTAGGCAGAAAGTCGAGCAGGAAGAGGCCAAGCCTATTCAGGAGACCAAGTTATGAGGAACACACATCTCTGGTCTGCTGACCACGATTGTTTCATGCCAGACATTCTGGCCCAGCACCACTCTTCCTCCTCCTCCTCTGCCTCCTCCTCTGCCTCCTCCTCCTCCTCCTCTGCCTCCTCCTCCTCTTTCTCTTCTTCTTCCTCCTCTTCCTCAGTGGTGTCCTTCCTGTTCCTCCTCTCTCCTCAGTGGTGTCTTCCCTGCTGCTCTTCCCCTCTCTTAGATGTGTATATATTCTCCCTCTTTCTCTCCTGCCTAGTTTTGCCCCACAAAAGCTGAGGCCCGGCGAAGTGCTGCAAAGATTGCATTAATGAACTCCGTGTTTAATGAACATCCATCCCGAAGAATTACTGATGAATTTATTGAGAAGAGTGTCTCAGAGGCCCTGGCATCTTTCAATGTAAGGAACTTGGAAATGGAAGGAGGGAGCATGGGGGATGGGAGAGGCGGGGAACCCATGCATTTTTGGGTTTTGTTTTTTTTTTTTTCTGTCTGTATTTCTTTCTTTCTTTCTTTTTAAAAAATATTTTATTATTTTGTATATATGGGTGTACCACATGCAGTGCCTAGAAGCCAGATGAGCATTAGGTCCCTGGAACTGGATCTATAGATGGTTCTGATCTGCTATGTGGGTGCTGGGGATTGAACCCTGGTCCTTCGGGGCGGTAGCCAGTGCTCTTAATGACTGAGCCATGGCTCCAGCCCTTTTGGGTGCATTTCTAGTCTGTTTATTCTACCAACTTTTGTGTTGTGTTGTGTGCTCCAAATCTGTCTTTAATTCTTTATCTGTGTTTTTATGTTTATTGATTTGTCCTTATATTTCTTTGGCATCTTGATCCTTTTAATTCAAGTTTTCTGGAATTCAAAAATTTTATAGTGATGGTCATGTGACTTCTGGGATAACCAGGACCATAGAGAGAACCTATCTTCAACAAACAAAAATAATAAGAAAATTCTTTATCAGCTGGTTGGTACACACACATATTTAGTCCTGGAATGAAGGAGGCAGAGGCAGGTTGATCTCTGAGTTCCAGGACAGCCAGGGATACACAGTGGCATTCTGTCTCAAAAAAACAAATTAAAAAAATCAAAAACCAAACCAAAAACTAGGGGCTGGAGAGATGGCTCAGCGGTTAAGAGCCCCGACTGCTCTTCCAGAGGTCCTGAGTTCAATTCCCAGCAACCACATGGTGGCTCACAACCATCTGTAATGAGATCTGATGCCCTCTTCTGGTGTGTCTGAAGACAGCTACAGTGTACTGATATATAATAAATGAATAAATCTTTAAAAAAAATTTCCATATTAATTTATACCCCCAAGACTGTACCAGTCAAGGTAATGAAAATACCACCAGGACAGGGCTATCTAAAGACGCATTCAGTAGTGTGTTAACTATTAAAAAAAAAAACACTGTACAGTTTAAAAACATCTTACACAGACAAGGAAAAAACTTCTAGAACCAACTTATTTTTCATCTTTGTCTTCCTCTTCCTCATCTTCCTCATCCTCTTCCTCATCCTCCTCATCCTCTTCCTCACCCTCTTGATCGTCTTCCTCTTCCTTCTTTTTCTTGCTCTTTTCAGCCGTGACCACCCACTTTTTCGCTGCTTTTCCTTCAGCTCTGTAGGCAGCAATATCCTTCTCGTACTTCTCCTTCAGCTTGGCGGCCATCTTCCCATAGGGCTGCTTGTCATCCGCGGCAGTGTTGGTCCACATCGCTCCTAGTTTCTTTGCAACATCACCAATGGATAAGCCAGGATGCTCGCCTTTGATTTTTGGGCGGTACTCAGAACAGAACAAGAAGAAGGTTGAAGGAGGCCCCTTGGGTGCACTGGGGTCTTGAACTTCTCTTTGGTCTCCCCTTTTGGGGGATGTAGGTTTTCATTTCTCTTTCATAACGAGCCTTGTCAGCCTTTGCCATATCTTCAAATTTCCCCTTTTCTTTAGCAGACATGGTCTTCCACCTCTCTGCGCACTTCTTGGAGAACTCTGAGAAGTCGACAGAAGCATCCGGGTGCTTCTTCTTGTGCTCCTCCCGGCAGGTTTGCACAAAGAATGCATATGAGGACATTTTGCCTCTCGGCTTCTTAGGATCTCCTTTGCCCATGTTTAGTTGATTTTCCTCCGAGAGGCACAGAGTTGCCCGGTGCCCCCACTTGCTGCTTTCTAAAAGGACCAGGGTTCAGTTCCCTGTCAGGTGAACTGTCTGTAACTCCAGCTCCAAGGGGAGCTGCTGCCTTCCTCTGGCCTTGACATTCACACATGATACACAAACATGCGCACATAAAAGACAATCCTTAAAAATTAAATATGTGGCTCGTGAAGGGCTAGAGGATGAGGTAGCGGGTAAAGCCTTAACCATTCAAGGCCTTGCAAGCAGGAGGCCCTTATTTGATCCCCAAAGCCCATTTGAAGTGCTTCGTGTGGCAGCTCTCATATTGTTCCACAGCTGGGGACCCCTAGGGCTCTTTGGCCAGCCAGGCTAGCCTACCTGGTGAACCTCAGACCAACCACCCTCTCTAACAGGAGGTGGTCAGTGTTCCTGAGGAATAGCACTAGCTCTGGCCTCCAGATGAGTACAAATGCACACATACACATGCACACGCACAAAAATGTGACTAATAGCTATTGGATAGTGCTGGTCAAAATAATTCTGATTGAAGATCTGTCTTTTTCTTTCTCCTGTTACCAGGGTAACAGAGAGGAAGCCGACAACCCAAACACGGGGATTGGTGCCTTCCGATTCATGCTGGAATCTAACAAGGGCAAGTCAATGCTGGAATTCCAGGTATAGCTCCATGCACGTAATGCAGGACAGCTTGACACAGCAAGTTTAATGCTACCGACTAATCTTTACCTTCTCATTCAGAAAAAACACAGGGAGAGAAGGTGGCTAGATTTTACAGTGTTTAGTCCTGGGTTGCATACCAGAATTGGTAATTATAGGTGCTCCCAACATAATTTGTAAAAAGTTTCCCCTGTGATTCTGATGAATCTCCTAACTAAAAGTCACTGTCCTGGTTGTATTAATCAGGGTTCTCTAGAGAAACAGAACTGATAAAATGCATGGGCACCCCACCACACACACACACACACACACACACACACACACACACAGAGTTTATTAGAGTGGCTTATAGGCTGTGGTCTGACTTTTCCAACAATGACTGTCTCTTAGAATCCAGTGTCTGTTCAGTTCACGAGGCTGGATGTCTCAGCTAGTCTTCAGTGCCCACCAAAATCCCAAAGGGGCAGGCTGTAACGCCAATGAAGGAATGGACTTGCTGCTGAGGGCAGGAGCAAGCAGGCAGACAACAAGCTTCCTTCTTCATGTCCTTCATAGAGACTGCCACGAGGTGTGGCCCACACTTAAGGGGTGTCTTCCCACCTCAAATGATCCAATCAAGAAAAGTCCCTTACAGATATACCCAGCAGCTTGGGTTTTAGTTAGTTCCAGGGGTCATCATCAGGTCAACAACAACAAATGGCCTTCACACCGGCATTTCCTCCCTCAGGAGCTGATGACAGTTTTTCAGCTGTTGCACTGGAATGGCAGCCTTAAGGCCATGAGAGAAAGACAGTGCTCTCGACAGGTAAGAGTCACCCAAGGGGGGGTTGGGGATTTAGCTCAGTGGTAGAGCGCTTGCCTAGGAAGCGCAAGGCCCTGGGTTCGGTCCCCAGCTCCGAAAAAAAGAACCAAAAAAAAAAAAAAAAAAAAAAAAAAAAAAGAGTCACCCAAGGGAAAAGGGCAGCAGGAGAGCTGCTTTGAGCTCTTAAATGGTTACCAGGCAATGACCACTGAAGGCCTCATTCATTCTGCTCTTGGATTCTTTTGTTTTGTTTTTATTTTTCAAGACAGGGTTCCTCTGTGTAGCCCTGGCTGTCCTGAAACTCCCTCTGTAGTGAGTAGCTGGCCTTGAACATAGAGACTGGCCTGTCTCTGCCTTCTGCAGGCACCCAGCCAGCTCTTGTATTCTTTGCTTTTTGAATGTCACTGTGCTCCTTTTGCCTTGCTTCCCCATCATAAAGTTTCCCTTAAGAAACGTTGGCTAAGCTGGGCTTGGTAGCTCATACCTTTAATCCCAGCTCTTAGGAGGCAGTGGCAGGCAGATCTGAGTTCTAGCTAGTTTCACGCCAGGTAGTGGTACACAGTGAGACCCTGTCTCAAAACAAAATAAACCACCAAAAAGTCCTACCTTTTGCCCTCTGTTTCCTGGCTGCTATGACATGAACTAGTCCGCTCTGCTCTGCCTCCCTTCTAAGACAGGCTGACAACTCTGAAACTATCACCTTCTGAGTGTAAGTCTGTCACACTAATTGTGGATCAGTCTCTATTGTTTCATGGAGCCCTTCTATTCCTTCTAGAACAAGGAGCTAGCTGGAGCACAAGAAATAAAATAGTCATTGCATTTTTAACATAATTTTCCCAAGTTATGGGCATTCCTACAGACCCTTGAGCAAGGGTAAGTGGCACCTCGAGACAGTGTACTTGGTCTACAGAAAAAGTTCCAGGTTGGCCAGGGTTACACAGAGGAAACCCTGTCTCAAATAAAATAACCAACCAACCAACCAACCAACCAACCAACCAACCAACCCACCCACCCACTCACCCACCAACCAACCAAAGAGATAGTATGCTCAGGTTTTCACACATTTAGGAGATTTTATTCTGCTTTAAAAGGTGGCCATATTTTCTACCACAAACACCTTCTGCACACTGTTGGGGTACTAGAAGGTGTATCCTGTCCCTGAGCCCAGAGCTCTGGCTGTTCTGAACGTCACTGTGCTCCCCACAGCAGAGCCCTGTGCTCCTGTGATCTGTGCATGTATCTCCTGCCCCATCCACTTCTGGTTTACTTAAACTCTTTATAGGACATACGTGCTAACTTCCAGCCAGACATCAAGGCTAAGTTCCATTGGCATCACTGTGCTATATGATATACAGGACTTATGTCTTTATCCATCAGGGTCATTGTGCTATATGCTGTGTATGTGTGTTACCTTCTCAGTGATCTTTGCATTCCTCTCTGACCAGGAGGTGTTGGCTCATTATTCACATCGGGCCTTAGATGATGACATTCGCCACCAAATGGCTTTGGACTGGGTGAGCCGGGAGCAGAGTGTGCCAGGGGCACTGTCAAGAGAGCTGGCTTCCACTGAACGGGAGCTCGATGAAGCCAGGCTGGCGGGCAAGGAGTTGCGCTTCCACAAGGAGAAGAAAGACATTCTCATGCTGGCTGCTGGGCAGTTGGGCAATATGCATTCTTCCAGCTGTTAAGCACCTGCCCTCTACTCGCCAGGGCTCTTCAGGCCCTTTTTTGTATGTCTCCTTTTTAAGACGTAGGATGATGATTTCTGTATATACTTTCTCAATTTTATACTTTAAAATAGAGATATATATGTATAAATTCTACACCTGGCTTCCTATTTGCTAAGAGATCCATTTTCTAACTTCCACTTTGGGGATTAGTTACCTTTGAAATCTCAGTGTTCTATTTTAGAGCACAGTTGGCTCTTAAACCTTCAGATTATCTAAGTCATTAACATGTACAATTTACTAAGTGTTCCTGTCTCTTTAAAGAGCTATGATCTCTGCACTCAGGAGTCTGAGGCAGTATTGCTGTGAATATGAGGCCAGCCTGGTCTACATAGTAAGTTCCAGGTCAGCATGGGCTGCAGTGTATAAGATCCTGTCTCAGACCCCTCACCTCCCACATAGAAATCACAGTGGGAACAGGGAGCCTGTGCTCACCTCCCCCATATTCTTGGTTTCTCTCCACTAAAATAGGGTGGGAGTGTCAGGTTTTGGTTAGCAGCGACCTTCCGATGTACCTCTCCTGCTCACTTTCCTTTTTCCTTGCCTCTAAGTGCTCCTTCATATGGGGGCTTCCCTACCTTATCCTGAAGGAGACCTGCTTCCTTTTGTTCTGTGGGACATTTTATCACAGCCTGGAACTCATCCTATAGACTAGGAGGATGGCATACTTGTGGGTGTAGGCTGCTGAGATCACAGGCATGGGACACCAGGCCTGACCTGGTTCTTATTTTAAAGTCACTCTGAGAAACTGCCTAAGAACAAGAGAGTTGGGGTTGGGGATTTAGCTCAGGAAGCGCAAGGCCCTGGGTTCGGTCCCCAGCTCCGAAAAAAAGAACCAAAAAAAAAAAAAAAAAAAAAAAGAACAAGAGAGTTACACACCCAGTTCATATGGTGGTGGGTAGCTGGGACTACCTAAGCTGCCCCTGGGCTCATCTACCCCTACTAGCAGTCTAGATTTCTGGATGTGAGAAGAGGGTAAGGGTTGAGGCTGCTTGCCTTCCACCGTTCCCTGGAGTCACCAGTCTTACTCACCAGACTTAATAAAGACACACTCACACATACGTGTGCATACATACACACACACACACACACACTCACACACACACGCTTTTTCCATTTTGTTTATGTAGCCCAGGCTGGCCTCCAACTCTCCTGGTAGTTGAGAATGACCTGAACTGCAGACTTCCTCTGTCAGCCTCCTACATGCTAGGGTTTCAGTGAATACCACCTCAGCTGCCTCAATCCTTCCTTTCAGGACAAGACGCTTCTTGTTCTTTAGAAACTGTAGCTATTCTGTTTAGAGAGAACCATGTCCCTCTCTTGTCTACTGAGCTATGCTGTTTACTCTGAAATGTACACACCTTGCATTCTCAATTCCTGCTTCTTCCTTCTCCTCTACACTGACTGTGAGAACAGGGGTAGTGAAGCTTGGATTCGAAGGTGGCTCTTCTTAAGCACAACAGATTACTTGTGTGTGAAGAGAAAACTAACCTGGAGGATAGGCAGGGAGAATTTTATGTAGTAAGCTCAATCTTCCTTTCTGTGGTCTCTGCTATATTGTATTATTGTTCAGTGCACTTTCTATCAAGTTGGGACAGTTAATGCCACTATAATTCGACTTCCCATTTAACAGTTGCAGTTTGATTTTAGATTAGGAGTTGGGTCTGGTGGTGCAGGTCTGTAATCTCAGCTATAAAGGAGGCTAAGGCAAAATTGGAAATTCAAGGTCTACCCCAGCTAGAGTGAGCTGAGGGGCAACCTGAGTAACTTTGCAAGACTGTCTCAAAAAACATGAAATAAAAACAGGGTTGGGGACATAGCTTAGTGGAAGAGAGTCTGCCTGGCATGTGAGGCCTGGGTTTAATCCCTACTGCAAAAAGGGTAGGGGAGTGAGAGGTTTGGCAGGAAGAGAGAGGGGAGCATGGTTAGATCAGTTAGCTCACTGGGTAGGAACAAGGTGAAAAGCAGCTTTCTTACTTTTAAAATCATCTTTGTGACAAGGACACATGGGATCAGAGTAGGGTGTCCAGTTAGATTGGTGTCAGTGCTTGGAGAAGGGTTCTTTGATTCCTTTAGTTAGCCCTGTCTCTTTGTTTCATAAAACACACTGGGTTGGAACAGAGGCTCCTGAGTTACATGATATGGGTGACTTTTAAATTGATATTTATAACCTAGACACCGTGAATCCTCCAGTTTCTCCTGGGCTCCTTTTTTTGTGTAAGATGTGTTAAGGGTTATCGTTTGGGGAAGAATTGTCCTTGTACCTCCTGGAATTATTGTTTTTCTCAAAAACCCAAGACTCCAAAGAACATGAGAAAAATTGTTCTGTCCACTTTTGATGTTGAAGATTTTAGTTATCCTTTTGGTACATTCTATGTATTTTCTATGTAAAATTTTACACAATTAAAATGATTTTTTTGTCTATTAAGCCAGAGTGACTTTTTTCCCCCTGTGATAGAATCTTGTGTAGCCAAGGTTGGCTTCCAAATTGTTATGTAGCCAAAGCTGGCCTTGAATACTTTATCCTTCTACCTCTACTTCCCAAGTACTGAGGTCAGGGCCATGTGCCACTAAGCCTGTTCCTGGTTGTCAACTTGACTACATCTGGAATGAACTACATCCAGAATTGGAAGGCTCACCTGTGATCCTGATCTTGAGGCTGGGAGATACAAGTTTCTGACCTGGATCTTGGTGTGGAGATCTTGAGGCAAAGTGGCTATGAATCCCAGGAGCTTAAGGCAAGGAGATCTCTGAGTTCAAGGTCACCTGGGACAAAACAAGTCCCAGATCCAGGCATGGTGGCACACACCTTTAATCCAGGACACACCTCCTGCTGGAGGCCTATATAAGGAGGTTGGAAGAAGGAAGAGTCACTATTCTGCACCTGCCTGCCTTGTGGGACTGAACGACTTCCAGATCCTTGGACTTCAATTCACAGCAGCTGTCAACCACTGCTGGAGAGCTGAACTACAGACTGTAAGTTATTATAACAAATTCCCTTACAGAGGCTACCTGTAATTTCTGTGACTCTAGAGAACCCTGACTAATACAGCCTGGTTGTTGGTTTTTTGAGACCAAAGAAGCAGAGACCCTTTTTGTCTCTGCTGCCAGAATCAGGAATTACAAACAGGTGTCCCATCCTGCCATGTTGACTGAGGCAGTCATCAGCTGAGTTCTAACAGCTGTGTGGGAAGGCAGCCTTTCTCCCTTCTCCAAATAGCTAAGGATCCTGGATTTGGTCCATAGCCTTTTCTCAAGTTCATTTTCACTATGGAGACTTAAACTCCCAATACATATGATTCTCAAATTTCTTTCTTTTACCCAAACTTGTCTTGAACTTTTATATCTGATTCTACATACTGGTCAACACCATCAGATATAACTCACATATCCATGATGAAACCCCTTTTTCCCCACTTGCTCCTCCTTGACATTATTATGCACCTTGTTATTAGGGCAGAAATCTCAGGTCCATCCTCAAGTCTCCCCCATCATTATCCAATTAGTCAGTGCCTGGTGAGTTTGCATTATATTTGAACTCCAGTCTGTGTTTTCCTTCCTCAACATCTCAATGAGAGAGAGCACTGCAATAGCTTCCTAACTGATCTTTGCATTCATTCCTGCTGTCATCCCTTCGTGGCTGTTATTCCCTTGCATAAACTATCATTTAGCTTTTTTACCCGTAACTGCGTTTCCCAAAGTTTTATATGTGAGCCTGATGTAGAATAAGACCAACCACTAGATACTGGTTTATTAGTGATTTACTGAAGGCATGGCTCGTACTGCCGATTTGCCAAACATGACTTCATTTGCTATCTGTATAGAATGACCTGGAGAAATAGCCAAAAACAATGGGCCATTGCCCTTAACGACCTGACTGCTGGTATACATCTGTATCTATACCATCTTGCTTGCCCGCTCCATTTGTAGATTTAAAGTATGAAATGAGAGTACAAACTGGAGCTAGAATGGATGTCCAGGTGCTATTGCCTCCCCTCTCCCACTCTCATTGGTGTTGAAACACTTATTCCATAAAGATTCAATCTTGCACATACACCCACACTCAAGTGTTCCAAGCTGGCCTTGAACTCTTAGTGTAGCTGAGTATGGCTTCTGAGCCTTCCTCTGAGTGCTGGGATTTCCGGCATGCATCACCATACTTGGTTTATGTGGCCATGGGAACCATCGTGGGGCTTTGTGCATGATGGGCAAAACACTTTTTACATTATTTATGCAAATTAGAAAACCTTGCCTGTTTATATTAGTGTGAGTAAATTTGTTTTAAAATCCATTAGAGAAAAAAAAATGCCAAGCAAAAAAACAGAAGCTATGGGGTGGGGGCTACTTCCCTAAGTACAGTGCTGGAGGCAAGATGGCTCAGAGGTAAAGAAATCTTGCTGCTCTTGGGGAGGACCTGAGTTAGGTTCCCAGCACCTGTACTGGGCAGTTCACAATAGCCTGAAACTCCAGCTCCTGCGGATCTGATATCCTCTTCTGGCCTCGTCAGGCAACTATACTCAGTTTCACTACGGACACACAAACACAAATAAGGAAGATCCAGGTGGCTTACGCTGAGGCAGGCAGAACTTTGTGGGTAAAATCCATATTGAGTTTCAGGCCAGTCAGGTCTGACAAACAAACCCACCTGTGATGGTTACTCTAGGTTGTCAGCTTGACTATCTCTGGAATGAACTACAAATCCAGAAATGGAGCACACCTGAGAGATTTTCTGTTTGGTGAAGTGGGTTGATCCACTTCTAGTCCAAGCTTTAGGTAGGAAGGCACACCTCTGATCCAGTTCTTGAGGCAGGAAGACACTTGCCTTACTTTAATCCAAATCTTAAGGCAGGGAAACATACCTTTAATTTGACCCCTACCGTTTGCTGGACGTCTATATAAGAACATAGATGGAGGAAGCTTTTGCTCTTTACCTTGCTCTTAAGCCCATTTCTTCCCGGCATTGGAGATCTCAGGATTCTAGACCAGCTGTGACATCAGCCTTGTGGGACTAAGCAACTACTAGATTCTTGAACTTTCTGAACACAGCTTGCTATTCTTCAATTAGTTGGGCCACAGTCTATAAGTCATTTAAATAAATCCATACACGTAGCTTTGGATCAAAGGACTTCTTCTTAGTTGAAGGTTTTAAGAGAAAGTCACTGGCTTCACTCACCCTTTAAATTTGTCCCAATGCGGTTGAGCTCCCGACCTCCAACCTGCTCAACTTGGCTGTAGGAGAACTTCCGAAACCATTTTATTTTACTTTTTATTTTTTGAGACAGGGTCTTACTCTGTAGTCTTGGAGCACGTCGTGGTAGCACACGCTTTTAATTCCAGCAGTATGTGGAAGGGGAATATAGTTGGGTATCTGAAACTCCGAGCCCAGCTAGGGCTATATAGAGAGACCGTGTCTCAAAAAAAAAAAAAAAACAAAAAAAACCCAAAAAGCAAAAAACCCAAAACACAATCACAAACTATGTAATTTACAGCCTCAAACTCGAAGCGCTCCACCAGAGCTCGGGAGTACAGGGATTAAAGGCGTTTAATCACGCCAGGTTGCCATCTCCACTCCAAAGAGGGGCCGCTTACATTTGCGAATATTCACCGCGCCGAGGGCGGGACTTGACAGCAACCTTGATTGGTCGGCCTGACTAGTGACGTTTTCCCTCTACGTCAGTTTCCCGAGGTTCCTAGCTACTAGACGCACAGAGAGCGCCGAGAGAAGCAAGATGGCGGACGTGCTGGATCTTCACGAGGCCGGGGGCGAGGATTTCGCCATGGATGAGGATGGTGACGGTGAGTAGAGTGGAGGCAGCTGCGGGAAGAGGGAAAGAGGGGAAGGTGCGAGAGGAGAGTGCAATAGGAGAAATTTTCCTGGGATGGAACCCAACAAACTGGGTCTCGAAAAGATAAGACTCCTCCCCCTTGGGAAGGAATTAGGGGTGGAACCGGGAAGGGACTGAAGCTGGAGTCCGTGCCGTCAGCTTCCAGATAGTGTAGGAAACGAGACAGTTTTGTTTGTTTGTTTGTTTGTTTGTTTGTTTGTTTTAAAGATGACTCATTTTTGTTTATTTTCTCACTTGGAACTTTAGAAAGCATCCACAAACTAAAAGAAAAAGCGAAGAAACGGAAGGGCCGCGGTTTTGGTTCTGGTGAGTGTGGGGAAATAGGGTAGAGTGATCTAATAGGGAGAAGTCCGCAAATTTGGGGGTGCGATGGGAACACATTTGGAGGACAGTTTTCGGTGATCTGGTATGCATTCTTTTAGAAGAGGGGTCCCGAGCGCGGATGCGGGAAGATTATGACAGTGTGGAGCAGGATGGCGATGAACCTGGACCACAGCGCTGTAAGTAAATAGGACCTGTGGGGAGTCTGTATGTATTTATTGGCTCTTAAATGGAAAGTAAAGAGTTGTTTAAACCAATCTCAGGATTTGCTTATTGTTGTTCTTTTTGGGATTTTTCTTTTAGTTTTTTTTTTTTTTTCTTTTTTGGATACAGGGTTTCTCTGTGTACCAGACCTGGCTGTCTGTCCTGAAACTTTTTGTAGACTAGGCTAGCCTCAAAACTCAGATCTGCCTGCCTCTGTCTCCTGAGTATTGGACTTTTTATCTTTACATGTTCATACAACATCTTCCTCTACAGCTGTTGAAGGTTGGATTCTCTTTGTCACTGGAGTCCACGAAGAAGCCACTGAAGAAGATATCCATGACAAGTTCGCTGAATATGGGGAAATAAAAAATATCCACCTGAATTTGGACAGGCGCACGGGATACTTGAAGGTAGATTTTTCTTGCTTCCTTCACTTACAACTCTTAGATACATTGTTTACATAGATTATGTTTTGTTTGCTGGGTTGATCAAGCACAGGTAGGGAGTGAAATAACATTGGAAATTGATTTTGTTACTCACAAGAAAGAGTTTAACAGAATGAGCATGTTGTGTATATATAATGGGGATGTGTGATGTACTTTTCAGTGTGGAGCTGCAAAATTTTCCTGGTTGGTATGCATTTCTGGGTTAAGGAAGAGGGTACTTGATAGTTGGTGAAGTAGAATTTTGATACTTTTTGTTGTCGCTTGTTTGGGGACAGGGTTTCTCTGTGTAGCAGAGCTCTGACTGTCCTGGGCTCACTTTGTAAACTAGGCTGGACTGCCTCTCCAATGCTGGGATTAAAAGTATGTGATGTCATTCCTGGGTAAGCTTTGATACTTTTATGTGTTCCCCTAGGGGTATACTCTAGTTGAGTATGAAACATACAAAGAAGCTCAGGCTGCCATGGAGGGACTAAATGGTCAAGATTTGATGGGACAGCCAATCAGTGTTGACTGGTGTTTTGTTCGTGGTCCACCAAAGGGCAAGAGGAGGTAAAGATGATGGGGTGGAGACCCCAAATTTATCTTAGTGAAGGGAACATGAGCAGGATAAATAAGGAAGGATACTGTATTATCTTTCTGATTCCCCTTTTGTTTTTTCATTTTCCTTAGAGGTGGCCGAAGACGAAGCAGGAGTCCAGACCGAAGACGCCGATGAGATACTTAATAAATCCTCTGTTGACCAGGTGGTCTCCATGAGTCTATTTGGTTATGCTGCCTTGGATAAACAGGGCTAGGATGGACTTTGTGTTTATATTTAATTTCTTACCCTACTTGGTAATTTTGAGTTTAAGAAAAAAATAAATGTCATTTTGTTTTCTACATTTAAAACTGTGTTTGACTGTTCTGGAAATTCTAAACAACCTCAGTGAGGCCTTCTGAGTGGTTGTGAAGCTACTTCTGTGTGGCGTGGCCTTCTGAGTTTCTAGAAAGGCTCACAGAGACTGCTCAGCATTTCTTTAGAGCATGAGAGTGAGCAGGTGTAATGGGTTTTTCTTGTGGTGTTCAGTGAATTTTACACTCTTGTGAGCAGATGCTATGTCAGTGTCTTGTGTAGCCCAGGCTGGCTTTGAACTCACTGTATTGTAAAGAACTTTGATTCTGGGGTTGGGGATTTAGCTCAGTGGTAGAGCACTTGCCTAGCAAGCGCAAGGCCCTGGGTTCGGTCCCCAGCTCCAAAAAAAAAGAAAAGGGAAAAAAAAAGAACTTTGATTCTTGCCTCTTATCTCCCAAGTGCTAACATTGCACCCATGGGCCATCATACCCAGTTTATGTGGTCTCCGGAATTAAAACATGGAGCTCTGAGATGCTCAGCCAGCTCTACTTTGAATATGGTGCTAAACTGTGAAGTTTGTTAGTTCCTACAACATAAAAACCCAGCTTAAGTACTACTAGACCAATATGCACACCTTTAATTCCAGCACTTGGGAGGCAGGTGGATCTCTTGAGTTAGGGGCAACCTGGTCTACACAAGAGTTCTAAGACAGCCAGGGCTACAAAGACATTGCTATTCCTTTATTATATATAGTTTTTAGCTGGGATGTTTTTTTAGGTGTGTCTGTTGTAACTGATTTGTTGTCTGTGTGGGTCCCTATGTGGCCCACACTGGCCTCAAACTGATGCTCCTATCTCTGTCTTCCCAATGCATAATGGCAAATATTAAACATAACTTTTTCTCAGTTGGTATTGGCCCTTCCTTTTAGTAAATTGCTGGGGGGGGGGTGTTGGTGGGTTGAATTAGTTATGAGTATATTTTACTTTAGGGTTCCTTGGTGGTTTCTGGTAAGGTAGACTGAATAAGTGTTAGTGTGGTAAGAGATAAACCTGGTTCTCCGATTTCTAGCTATTCTAAGGTATTTGAAAGAGTGAGTTGAATAAGCATGCGGGTCGTGAGGACTAGTAAATAGTATCAGCCTGAGAGACCGTGGATGGACTGCTTGCTTATGACATGGCTACTTAACTGGTTGGAAAGATCCTCTTCTATCTTGGATTCTTACCTTCCTGGATGTTCCTTGTGCTTTGAGAAGCTTATAAGGAATTAGGGATGTGGCTCAGTTGGTAGAATGCCTGCCTAGTGTGCACAGCCCTGGGCTTTAACAGGACCAGTATGGGCATGGCACTCCTGCCTGGGATCCTGGCACTTACTGGGGTGACGAAGGCTAAAGAATCATAGGTTGACATTGTCCCCAGCTACATAGCCAGTGGGGGGTTGGCCTGGGTCATATGAGCTTTTGTCCTGGGGGAGAGGCTGGGAAGGGGGAGACTCATCAATTTATTGTGTGGCCTTCTAACTCTCCTTTTCCCTATAGAAAGACCTTAACCATGTAGAGTAGAAACCCTCTTTTTAACTTTGAAACTTGAGCTTAAAAAAATAAGCAATTGCTTGCTATTTATTCCTAATGTCATTCTTTATACCATAAAATTTTCAGATTTCATTTTTTTTTTCTTTTCTTTTTTCGGAGCTGGGGACCGAATCCAGGGCCTTGTGCTTGCTAGGCAAGCGCTCTACCACTGAGCTAAATCCCCAACCCCAATTTTCAGATTTCATGTATGTTAGATATGTACATCAATAGTTTTTTTCTAATTTATATACTTTGATCTGTGTGCATTGGTGTTTTGCCTGTTGTTATATCTGAGCATGTCAGATGTTGGAGTTACAGGCAGTTGTAAGCTTGGAAGAACAGTCAGTATCCTTAACCGCTGAGCCATCTTTCCAGTTTCCTCCCCAACCCTACACCCCTTTATTTCTTTTTCCAGGCTGGTCTGGAACTGGATCTGCCTCTTCCAATTCTGGGATAAAAGGTGTACACCACCACCATAGCTGTTTTGGTTTAAACATCTATCCATCTAAGGAGTGTCTTGACTGCGTGTGTGTTTGTATACCATATGTATGACTGGTGCCCAAGAAGGTCAGAACAGGCTCCAGATCCTCTGGGACAGAAGTTACAAATGGTGTGAGCTGCTGTGTGGATGGGGGATTCAATCTCTGTCCTTTGGAAATGCAGCCAGTGTTCTTAACTGAGCCAACTCCAGCCCTAGATTTCTTTTTTTTTTTTTTTTGGTTCTTTTTTTTCCGGAGCTGGGGACCGAACCCAGGGCCTTGCGCTTCCTAGGTAAGCGCTCTACCATTGAGCTAAATCCCCAGCCCCCCTAGATTTCTTTTTATAGTGGGTGGTGGTGATCTTGTTTGTAATATTGTAGGGTTTTTGTTTGTTTTTCCTTCCCAGAACTACAATTAGACTGTTGCTGTTGCTGCTGCTGCTGCTGCTTTTATAGGCAAGGTCTTAAAACTAACTAGCTCAGGCTAGCCTGGAATTCAACTACCTTCCTAATTTCCCTCCAGTGCTAGGTTGTTGAGATTAACAAGTGCTTTTTCTAAAAAAATGTGTGTATAGGTGTTTTCCTTTGTGTACCTAATGTGCAGCCTGGTACCTGCTGAAGTTTGAGAGGGCTGTTGGATCCCCTAGAATTTACCTCCCCTGGAGGTTACAGATAGTTGTGACCAACATGTTGGTGCTGGGAATTGAAGCTGGGTTCTCAAGTAAGTGTTCTTAACCACTGAGCCAACTCTCCAGCCACACTTTTTCTTTAAGATGGGGTTTCTAAAATCTCAACTACAGTTTCACCCTCCCTCCTGCTGCCTCCCCCATTTACTCCTCCATTTCTCTTCAGAAGACAGGTCTCTCATGGATATCAACAGCCATGGCATACTAAGTTACAGTAAGACTAGGCTCTTTTCATTAAGGCCAGACGAGGCAACACAGGGTGAAAGGGTCCGAAAGGCAGATCAGAGTCAGACAGCCCCTGCTCCCAGTTAGAAGTCCCACAGGAAGACCAAGCTACACAACAATAGCATGTGTGAACCAGTGTCAAGCAGGCTCCTTGTTTAGCAGCTCCATCTCTGAGCCCCTGTGGGCCCAGTTGACTGCATTTTCTCAGTCCCTCCCCGTCTTCTGCAGGATTCTCCATGCTACACCTAATTTTCGACTGGGTCTGTGCCTCATTTTCCATCAGTTGCTGTGTGAAGCCTCTCTGACAATTGGGCTAGGCACCAGATTATGAGTATAGCAGAATGTCATTGTCATTAGTCATTTCATTGCCTCCCCCAACCTCTATTCCTGTTTGGTTCTATCCTATGTTTCTGGGCTATCCAGCCTCTGGTGCCTGGCCTTTTGGGCCCATCCCTCTCATGACATGGGTCTCAAGCTGGACCAGTCAGTCATTGGTTGGCCACTCCCACAATTTCTGCACCACCTTTACTCCAGTATATCCTGTAGGCAGAACAAATAGGTAGAAGGTTTTGTGGCTGGGTTGGTGTCATAATCCCTCCACTTGAAGTCTTACCTGGTTCCAGACTCATATCCATTGCTAGGAGTCTTAAAGGGTGGCTTGCCCTCATAGGTTCCTGGGTTGTAAAATCTTTCCCTGACCTGGAGGTTTTTCTCTACCATTGTCTTAAAGAAGGTTGAATGGGAAGGATGCAAAGATGTGGAAATAAGAGCTAAGCCACCTGAGGGGAGAGATACAGATAATAGGGTACTATATTTATTTTACCTATATGAATGTCAGCCTGATAGTGCATGCCTGGTGCCCATGGAAGCCAGAAGAGAGAATCAGGTCCCTGAATGTGGAGTTAGAGACAGCTGTGAGCAACCCTTTACATGCTAAGAATTGAACCCAGTCCATGGCAAGAGCAATAAGCACTCAACCACCAAGCTAGTAATCCTACACTAAAGTCAGTCTCAACGTGTAGCTCCTGCCAGGTGGAATGGAAAATGGTTTTAAAATTTAAGCAGTCTCCTGCCTCTGCCTCCTAAATGTTGGATTTAGAGGTATGTACCAGCCATCACCTAGCAAAATGTAGGCATCTGGCATGTAAATCCTAACTTGGCCAGAGATAGCAGCCTCCCTCCCTTAGGATTCGTGGCCAGTGACAGCAACTCCCAGGTACCTCCTGTGTAGCTAAATTCAGGATCGGCCCAGACTGGAGCCCTGACAGCTCATCTAGAGCAAGACAAGAAATCAGGGTTTCCCCAGACATTCGTTCACACCTTCGACCTGAGTTCTGGGTTATAGCAGGTTCAGGAAAGCTGCTACCCACATGGCAGTTAATTTTTTAGAGATATGGATGCCTAACACATGATTTCTCCAACCAGACACTGGACAAGAATATTTCAGGAAGCGTCTTGGGGCATAACCCCAGAAGTGACCTGTAAGTTGGCAACGGCTAAATGAGTGAGAGTTGGGCTTCTAAGGGATGGAGTTGGCTGAGTTACTGCAGTGCCCCGCACTACTACAGCAGGGCCAGGTTTCCTCCAACAAAGTAAAGCAGAGCCTAAAGATCACTCCCATTCAGACACTGCAGCCCCTGAGAAATTGGCATCTCTGACATATTTCCAGTTGTCCAGACCGTCCTTCACCAATGCTGACCTGAAAGGTGTGCGGGAGCCTGCAGATGTGGTAGCCTGTGAAATTTGTTCGCTTAATTCTCCCCCTTGACTTTACATCCTCTATTCGGGAGGAGGTTGTCCAGCGGCATTTCATCACACCCGCTTTTTCCTAGGACAAATAGTCTAGGACAGGCTTCTACTGTTCTGGACTTTTCAGCACCCGAGGGGGTTGGGGGCGGGAGGTGTGTGTGCCTTGGCCGCATCCTACAGCGCCACCCGGCTTTCGCAAGGCCCCACCCCTTGCTGCTGAGAATTTAAAGCAGAATGTGCTTCTGGGGGCGTGCTTAAGAGCTGGAGACCGTCCCAGAAGGGATGAGCTGCCGGAAACGCGCCCACGATCTCACTTCGCGTCCTGAAATTCCGCTTCAAGGCTGGCTCCGGCTGGTTGGTCTTCCTGCCGTGGTTTGTCCCTCGCGAAGCCCCGTTGCTCGCCCAGGAGGCGTGACTTGGGGCTGGAAGCAGGCGGGCTGAGGCGCCTTGGGCCCGGGCTGCCGCTGTCATGGACGCCTGGGTCCGCTTTAGTGCTCAGAGCCAAGCCCGGGAGCGGCTCTGTAGGTGCGGCGGAGGGAGGAGCGCGGGCGGGAGGGCAGAGCAGGTTTCCGCGAGGCGACGGGCGCGCTACGGGGTCCCTAAGGGTCAGCTGTGGCTACGGGGGCCCGCGTGGCCCGGGAGGCACACTCCGCAGCCGCAGCCGGTTGTGAGATGATTCTTCCCTGCTCAAGGGAAAGATGGGGAAACTGAGGCATGAGTGGGCCAGCGGGGAGGCCGCCTAGGGTTGCCGTGTCCACAAAGAGCAACAGTTTCCTCGCTGGTGTGGTGGCATGAGGGGCGATCCTCCTTGGTTCTGCGTCCTAGCACCAGTTGTCACCTAGGAACCGCGCCATCTATGCTCCCCTTCTGTTTCCGTTCAGTTCAAGGACCTTAATCTCTTAGTTCACTTATCCAGAGAAATAATCTGCCCTTCAACTAGATCTCCCTCTGTCGTGTTTCATGTATAAATTCTCGTGTGGACGCTTGCGATGGACCCTAGGCTGCTTACTGATCCCTTTAGGCCTCATCATTTTCAAAACTCTTAGTCTAACTCCAAATAGTGCTCTCCTCCATCTTCTAGACTTTATTTTCCTCGCACATCTTTCCCTTCCCCTGGCCAGGAGGGAAAAAACGGAAAGATATTGGTTTGAAAAGGAGGACGGGTCCCTGGCAGGGTTTTTGTTTTTCAATTTACCCATTTGAGTGTTTTGTCTGCAAATATGTATGTGCGCCACATGTGTGGTGCCTGCAGAGGGCAGAAGAAGGTGGTGGATCCCCTGGAACTGGAGTTACAGATAGTTGTGAGCCACCATGTGGGAGTGGAACCCAGGTCCCCTGCAAGAAAGAACAAGTGCTCTTAATTGCCTCACCAGCCCACGGAGGACATTGTTGGCAGAGAGGTTAGGGAGGCCTGTCCCTTACTCTGCCTGTCCTCTCCTCCAGGGCCGCCCAATATGCCTGTTCCCTTCTCGGCCATGCTTTGCAGAGACATGGGGCTAGTCCTGAGTTACAGAAACAGATTCGACAACTGGAGGGTCATCTGAGCCTCGGACGAAAGTGTAAGTAAAGCAAACCTTTCTCTTAGCATCCTCAGCTGGTAGTCCATTGCCTTTCCTTCCTGTATGCTCCCATTCTGCCAGTTGACCATCATTTGGCTCTCCCCTGTGTGAGAGGTAAGGGAACCGGTATAAGGAAGTTAGCGCTGCTCGAAGAGACGCGGACAAGTAACTAAACTGGCACAGAAATGAATTATGATTTGAAGTTAAAAAGGAGAACGAATTATTTTACTCTTTCTCCCTGTATGGTATTATTGCTCAACTTTTACTTTTTTCTTTCATCCCCAACCCCACCCCTGTCTCTCTACTTCAAATCCTTGCTTTCCCTTGTTATTCTCCACAAGTGCTCCGCCTGGGGAACTCAGCAGACGCCCTGGAGTCAGCCAAAAGAGCTGTGCACCTGTCAGATGTCGTTCTGAGATTCTGCATCACTGTTAGTCACCTCAACAGAGCCTTGTACTTTGCCTGTGACAATGTTCTGTGGGCTGGGAAGTCTGGACTAGCTCCCCATGTAGACCAGGAGAAGTGGGCACAGCGTTCCTTCAGGTTGGTTTTCCTTTTCTCCTACAAAACTATTTGTAGCCTTCATTCCTCATAGCTTGCATAGCTTGTAACATTAAACATTTTGCTTTACATGTATGGGTATTTTGCCTGCATGTCTGTGCACCATTTGTGTGCCTGGTGCTGGCAGAGGCCAAAAAGGGGCATCAGAATTGTAGTTACAGATGATTGTGAGCTGTCATGTGGGTTCTGGGAATCAAAACCCAGGTCCTAGAGAAGAACAGCTCGTGCTTTTAACCACTAAATCATCACTCTAGCCCCATATGTTTACATCAATAAAAATTATTGTAGAGACCACAACACACATCTGTAGGTCAGACAACAAACAGCTTTCAGTTTCTGGTTTTCTCCTCCTACTGTGAGTTCCAGGTTCCAAACTCAGGTCGAGAATAAGATCAAGCCATTAGGTTTGCATGGCAAGCGCCTCCACCTCCTGGCCCACCTCCACTTCTGTCTCCCTGGCCCATAACTTGCTATATATGAGACAGAGGTGTCTCAGGATTTTTTTTGAGTGTACAATGGCTTTTCACACCCACTGTTCCCACATCTGCTGAGTCAAGCAACCACAGACTGGAAATGTTGAGGGGGGAAAAGTGCAGCTGAATTTAACATGAAAATTGTTTGTGTCGTTATTCCTTAAACTGTACAATATTTCTTTACATGGCACTTACATTGTATTAGATATTATAAGCAATCTGAGGTGGGTACAGAGGAGTGTGTGGATTGTGCATATGTGCAATACCATTTTATCTAAGGGCTTCGAGCAGCTGTGGATTTGGGTTGATTTTGGCTTGGTGAGCAGGGGGAAGATCCTGGAATTAATCCTCTGTGGATGGATGACTGTATATTATTCATTTACTTTTTCAATTAGCAATAATCGCGCCTCGGATAAACCTCATTGGCTACGATACTGCCACTGCGCAAAGCTTATTCATTTACTTTTTAAAAGATTTATTTATTTATTATATATAAGTACACTGTCACTGTCTTCAGACACACCAGAAGAGGGCATGGGATCCCATTACAGATGGTTGTGAGCCACCATGTGGTTGCTGGGAATTGAACTTAGGATCTCTGAAGAGCAGCCAGTGCTCTTAGCCACTGAGCCATCTCTCCAGCCCCTGATACATTCTTGTAATCCCAGAAATATGGAGTTAAACTGGAGGATTCCTAAGCAGGCCTAGGAAAATAAGCAAGTTCCAGGCCAAGTGAGAAATCCTGTCTCAAAAACAAGGTGGATAGCACCTGAGGAAAGGCTCCCAGGTTGAACTGTGGGCTTCACATGCATGTGCACATGTGTGTACCTCCACTCATGAAAGAGATGAGGGTCTTGCTATGTCACTCAGGCTGCTACAGAATTCCTGGTTCAAAGCATCCTCCTGCCTTGGCCACTCTGGTAGCTGAGACTGCACAAGCTCATGCCACTCCCACTGTGCTCGGATTTTCCAAGAACATTTCTCAGTTTCTTACTATGGGCAAGAACCAGACAAATGTGCCTGATCCGTGAAACATAAAGTTTAAGATGACTCAGTGAGTAAAAACAAGGAAACCTGATGTCTTAGGGCTTACTGCTGTGAAGACCATGATCAAAGCAGTTCCTATAAAGGCAGACATTTAATTGAGCCTGGCTTACAGATTCAGAGGTTCATCCAGTGTCATGGCAGGAGCATGGCAGTCTGTAGGCAGACATGGGACTAGAAGAGCTGAGAGTTCTACCTTTTGATCCACAGGCAGCCGCAGGAGAACCCCCTCTTTTGAACTTGAGCACTAGGAGCCCAGCACCCACAAGGCAGCTCAGAACTGTAACTCTCAGTTCTAAAGGAATCCGATGCCCTCTTCTGGCTTTCACAGGCACTGCATGTACACGGTGCATAGACATACATGCAGTGAAACAACTATATACATAAAATAAAACTATCTTAAATAAAAAACCAAAAACAAATAATCACTCACAACAGCAGACAAACCAATGGGAAACCCTGTCTCCAGAAACAAGGTGGGAAGTACCAAGAATAGAGTTTGAGCTTGTGCTCTTGGTCTCCATGCATGTCCTTTGGTCTCAGACAGGCGCATGTGCACCTGCCTGCCTTTTCATCTACACACAGAAACACACACAGAGCACACATGCACGCATGTACACACATGGCTTTAGTGATTATGAAAAGAACGGTAGAAGGTAAGATTAAGGGGCTGAGGGTAAAGCTGAGGTATCTAGGGTTGGTTGTTAATTAGATAAGGAGAGTGAGCCAGGCAGTGGTGGTCTACACCTTTAATCCTGGTACTTGGGAAGCAGAAACAGGCAGATCTGAGTTTGAGGCCAGCCTGGTCTACAGAATGAGTTTCAAGACAGCCAGGGCTACACAGAGAAACTTCGTCTCAGAAAACCAAAAAAAGGGGGGGAGGGAGTGTATAATTTTAAGAGCAGAGGTAATGATGTGATTTACTTTTATGCTACTAGCTACTGTATCAGCGTCAGCAGTTGGAGTAGGGACAAGAGAGACTGTAGCTAGAGGTGTCTAAGTAATGAGAGTAGCTGTTGCATACAAACAGAAGCAGCTGAGTTTGGATCCCCAGCAAGCAGTCAGGTACACTGCTCCTGCCTGTGAGCTCCAGTGCCAGTGTCCTGTCTGACAAGTACAGAGCTCTGGGTTCAGTAAAAGGCTGTGTTTCAAGACATGGTGGAGAGCAGTAGAGAACATCTGATGTTTACCTCTGACCAATGTGTATGCATACCTTGGAACAGGGGCGGGCGCGCGCATACACACACACACACACACACACACACAGGCTTTTGTGTTTGAGACTTACCTGTAATCCCAGCATATGGAGGGCTTAGGCAGGATAAAAAACTCATGGACAGCCTGAACTACATAGTGAAATAAATCCTGTCTCAACCAGAAACAACAAGGATGTAGGTTTTATACTAGGCCAAGTGATGCAAGTCTTTAGATCCCGCACTAGGAGGCAAAGGCAGGGGAATCTCTGTGACTTTGATGTATGCCTACTCTATATAGTGAGTTCCAGGTCAGCCAGAGCTACAGAATAAGACTCTGTCTCAAAAATATTTTTTTCTGCTTACAAAATTTATAATCTAATATTTCTAGCAGTCTCAATATGTCTGGACCTTGGGGAGGGTGTCCTTGGTGTTTTTTTTTTCTTAGAGATTTGATCCAAAGTATATATAAATATATTTTCTTCTCTCTTTCTTGAGGCAGGGTCTCATGTAGCCCAGGTTGTCCTTGAACTCCTGATCCTCAATGTTGGGATCATGGGCATACACCACCACTTTAGCCTGTAACACACACTCTCACTCCCCACCCCCCTCTCCTACCCCATCTGTCTTCTGTCTTTTCCTTTGTTTTTGTTTTTTTTTTTTTTTTTTTTTTTTTTTTTTTTTTTTTTTTTTTGAGACTGGGTTTCTCTGTGTAGCTTAGGCTGTCCTGGAACTCACTATAGACCAGACTAGCCTTGAACTCAGAGATTGTATGTGTTTCTTGAACAACTAAATTTGTTCTTTCAAAATAGTTTGCATTTTTAGGGTCAAGTTAAGTGTATTTTTCCGTGTGAATGTGTTTGTGTGTTTGCACAAGTGTGTGCAAAAGTCTGGATACATGTATACATTGGCTTTGGAAGTCTCCCTGCCTTTCTCCACTGTATCCATTGACACAGGTTCTTTCAGTTGAACCCAGAGCTCACCTACACAATGCTTGTCTGACTAGCCACCTTATTCTGGGAGTCCCTGTCTCCATGTCTACCAGCATTGACATGGGCTCTAGGGATCTGAGCTTAGGGCCTCACTCTTGTGTGGCAAGCACATCACCACTGCCATCTCCAGCTCAGAGTGTGGTATGTTAGAGGGATTGTCTCAGAAAGGAAATTTGGAGTTGATCTTTGCAGATTTCATGACTCACACATTTTAAGCCAGGACCTTAAGGTGCACATAAGCACATTGTAGAATAGCAGGAGAGTTGCTTTTTATTATTATTATTATTTCTGGGGTATAATTCTACATATTAAACATACAGTGTGATGTCTTGTATATGCAGATGGTGAAATGATCACAATAGTCAAGATCACTTAGTCTGGGGCTGGAAAAGACACAGCACTTAAGAATGCTAGCTGTTGGGGTTGGGGATTTAGCTCAGTGGTAGAGCGCTTGCCTAGGAAGCGCAAGGCCCTGGGTTCAGTCCCCAGCTCTGAAAAAAAGAACCAAAAAAAAGAATGCTAGCTGTTCTTCCAGAGGATGCCAGTTCAACTCCCAGCATCCGCATGACTCTCATAAACACTGGCATCTCCAGTTCCTTGTGCGACACCCTCTTCTGGCCTCCTTGGGTGGCAGGCATGCACCTAGTGCACAGACATACATGCAGGCAAAACACCCACATACATAATAATAATTTTTAAAATGCTCATAACCTCATGGTGACACCTTTTTAATAAGAACACCTGATCTGAAATTAACCCATTTAGCAACTTTCAAGTACATGATTATACTAACTGTATGTTATTGTGTTAAGTGACGTATTATATTGTGGTCACCATGTTAGATATACAGAACTATTTATTTTGTAGAATTGAATATTTGTCCCGTTAGCTAAGGGCTTTCTGTTTCCTGCCCCCTCCAGTCCTTATTCCATAAGTTAGACTATTTTGATTAACACATAGGTGAGATCATGAGTCTTTCTGTATCAGATTTATTGAACCTAGTATGTTGTCAAGAAAGGAGGATTCTTTTTTTTCTTTTTAACAATCTATTTGTTATATATAAGTACACTGTGGCTGTCTTCAGACACACCAGAGGGCATGGGATCTCATTACAGATAGTTGTGAGCCACCGTGTGTTGTAAAAATATAAAAAATAAAAAAAGTATTGTGGTCTTTTGCCTCACTAGGTTCAGCACCATGGTGCCCCAAGATATCTGCTCGTTCTTGGTGGAAACATCCCAACTCCTCGGCGGCCCAGTGTCTCCTGCCGCCTCATACTTCGCTACACTCAGAGCGTCACATAAAGGAACACACAACACAGTAACCTTTGACCCAATTGGTAAGATATAACTGCCCACATAAACATACAAAGCCCGTACCATCCATCCCTTAGGAACATTCATAACAACCTGTAAATACACAGAGCGGAATCTTAACATCACCTGCCGTGGCTTCTCCCCTCTCCTCTGTCCTTTCTCTTCCTTTCTCCTCCAGTCTCCTCCTCTTCCTTCAAACTTCTCTCCTGCCCATCCTTCCTTCTCCTCCAATGACAGGCCTCCTTCTATCTTGTACCTGCCCTTCACCTGTACTTTACAAATTCAATGTGGGCAATTATATCTTATCAACTGAATCTAAGATTATTGTGTTGTGTGTTCTTTTATGTGAGGGTTTGAGTGTAGGAAATTGTGCGGCTGGGATGTGTTTCCGCCAAGATATCTAGTAGATATCTTGGGGCACTGAGGTGCAGGACCTAGCGAGGTAAAAGCCAATAATACATTTATTATTTTTATATTTTTACAACAACCGTGTGGTTGCTGGGATTTGAACTCAGGACCCCTGGAAGAACAATGAGTGTTCTTAACCACTGAGCCATCTCTCCAGCTCCAGAAAGGATGATTTTTTTAAAAAAATTTATTTATTTTATGTATGTGAGGACACTGCAGCTGTCTTCAGACACACCAGAGGAGGGCATCAGATCTCACTACAGATGGCTGTGAGCCACCATGTGGTTGCTGGGAATTGAACTCAAGACCTCTGGAAGAGCAGTTGGTGCTCTTAACCGCTGAGCCATCTCTCCAGCCCAGCAACCAGCAAGATATATTTTTTAACTTTTTTTAAGTTACCTAATTTTTTTTTACCTTTTCAAAAAGTTATCTATATCTCTATTTATGTTATATGTAATATATTAGTTTATTTATATTGGGTATGTGGGTACATATAAGTACATTAGTGTGTCTGTGGAAGTCAAAGGACAACTTGGGGAAGTCAGTTTCAGCCTCCACATGGGTTCTGGGGATCTAACCTAGTTCTTCAGGCTTGATGACAGTGCCTTTACCTACTAAGCTATCTCTCCAGCCCCAGCGTGGATATTTCCAATAGCGGATTTTAGCAGTCGCTTCTAATGTTCTAATGTAGACTCCCCTTCCAGTCTATGGGGCGTGTTGTTCCACAGACCTTTGTCCCTTTCTAACCCGTGTGTCGTGTGTGCCCTGTGTGTCTCAGGTACTATCTCTTCTCCCTCATCATGAACCTGAGCCGGGATGCTTATGAGATTCGCCTGTTGATGGAACAAGAGACTTCAGCTCACAGCAGGCGAATGAAGATTTCTGGAGTAGGAGTCTCAGGATTAGAGACTGGGGGACCTGGAGGACCAGGGACTCCAGGAGGATGTCTGCCACAACTGGCTTTGAAATTTCGGCTCCGAATCCTGCTACTGGCACGTGTCCTTCGAGATCACCCCCCTCTTCTGCTGGATGTGCTGAGAAATGCCTGTGACCTCTTCATCCCACTGGACAAACTAGGCCTCTGGCGTTGTGGCCGTGGGATTGTGGGGCTGTGTGGCCTCATATCCTCCGTTCTGTCTATTCTCACCCTAATCTGTCCCTGGCTACGACTCAAGCCCTGACAGTGTGGTGTGAGATAAGGAGGGAACCCAAATTGATGAGATGGGAGCTGAGCCTGTCCCCCGTGTGCCAGCCTCGTTCCAATGAACTCCTTGTCTGAAGTTAAAATCCAGACACTTAGGGATGAGGGGAAGAACCTGCCAAAGACAGGTCAGGAAGGCGATGCCCATGGGAAGACTCCAGCGCACCTCTGCGGTTGGCCTTCAGTTCCATTGCCAGAACCTCTTTGCTGTCTTCCCTTTATCTAGATGTCTTGAGCCTAGTTAAAAGTTTGTTACCTTGAGACAGAATTCTCTTTCTTAGTCTCTTGTCCAGATACTTTTAAAAGAAGTGGGGATTGCTCTTTGATGGGGGAGCATAAGTTATGGATGATAAAGTGCTAATTGTATTCTTTTCTCTGAAACAGCAGGTAGCATATTTTTTCTCTTCCATACTGCATACTTTTCAAGGCTTTATTTCATGCCCAGCACACCCTTCCCCACACCTCTGCAGGCTACTTGAGGCTTCTTCCTTGGGTCTGCCGCAGCAGACTGTCTTCTGATTCAGACAGACGCTCCTCTGGTCTTCCACACTTTTCAGTTTCTGCGTTTACTTTGATATTAGAGTTTCCTTCCCCACGTGGTTCTTGCCCTTTCTTTAACTATCCACACGGATGCTGTGTCTGGCCTCTTCCTGTAAATACTGTACAATGATTCTGTGTAAATAACTGGTCCTTGCCCACAGAGCAAGCGAGCCTTCCAGGCCAACAAATTAAAGATCGGTTTGCTCACTGACTTTTTTATTCAATTTCAAGACGTGGTGAGGGTCTCGCTGTGTTACCTAGGCTGGCCTGAAACTCTGAGCTCTCCTGCCTTAGGCTGTTGAATAGCCAGGAAAGCAAGTGTCACTCTGTTCAGCTGCTCATGACATCTGGTCTCTCATGTTCTGGTCATCATAAGCCTTAGCTCCTGTGACTGTGGATGGGCTTCCTTGGCATCAGTAGCTAAAAGGGTTAACCACAGGTTTTCATGGAAAACTTAAGTGTTGGGCACAAAGGTAGTGGACACAACATAACGGTCCCAGTTCTAAACAAGACACAAACTAAGATGTTCACAGCCTCAAGTTAGGGGACAGACGCTCTAAAACAAAGTAATTATCTTGACACCACAAAGCACACCTGTTTACAGGCAAAGACTCTCCAAAAGCTATTTTTTTTTTGAGAGAAAAATGTTTATTACAGAGGGTTAAAGACAAAGAACTCAAGAAATGAGGCAGACAGTGCTGGAGCAGGCCTTTCAAACAAAGTCCAGGCTCGTGAAAACCTTCTGGTGGAGACACTTCTGGAAGACAGACATTACCTCAGGCTTAGAAAAAGAAGCCCCAAAGATCTGCATGGAAAAAACCCGGAATGCAGATGTAGCAAGAAAACAGAGTACTTGTTAGAGCTGCTTGTAGTAGAGAAGTTAAGGAGAGCAAGGATGACAAAAGAAGTCACCCAAGAAGTCTACTTTTCAGACATGTAAATCCCCTGAGGGGGTGCACCGTTCCTGGAGGTACTGCAGTACCAGGTCGATGCGTGGAGTGGACGGAGAAAGCTCCTATTCCAACTCCTAGTTCCAAAAATCCATTTAATATATTGTCCTCGGATAGAGGACGTATCAGATATTAAACTGATAAGAACAGATACTACACTTGATCTTAGCCAAAAGGCCGAGAAGTGATCTCCAAAAGCTATTAAACACACATAAACATGAGCAGAACTCAGTGGAAACTCGTGGACTGGCAAGGTCACACAGTAGGACTGCCCTTCACACAGTAGGCAGGAAAATGCTGCTGTCACTGCTGTCAGCTGCTATTTTGCCTATTCCATGTTAAGAATAATGAGGCAAAAAAAAATATTGCTCTAAATCCTACTTTCTGTTCCAAACTGGAGGAAATCATTGAACAAATAAACCGTGCATAAAAATGGCCTCAGAAAGGGTCAAAATGCGTGTTCTCTCTGAATATTAGCTAAGGCCTCCAGGGGGCAGCACCAAGGGAGGGCTGGAATAAGACTGCTCTGTCCTCCTGTCTGGGGCTCCTCACAGCTCCCTTCCACTACCACTCCCATTCCGTCCAACTTTATTTTTAGCTGCCAGTGGGAGGGGGCAGGATGGGAGGGAAAATAACGAAAACAGTGAAGGAGAGAGACAGAGCGACTCAGCTTTCCGGACAGGACCCGACAAGCAGCCATGGAGCTTCCCTCCATCCCTCACCTGTTCTTGCCCCTTGCGTTGCTGACAGGTGAGGGAAGTGAACTTGGTTTCTGGTGGGAGTGGAAGATGCATGGATTGGTTAGAATTGGGACCATTATGGTTAAAGGTCTTTGGGAGCTCGGGTCAGAGGTTAATACTGATACTATATTTCATGTGTGCACTCATATTCTTAGACTCCCAAATGGCAGGGGCTAAAACTTCCTCTGGCTTGAGTAAGGTTTGTACCTAATCCTCTAAAACCTTTGTCCTAAACTCCATAGACATGAGGATACAGAAAAGAAACGTCTCTCATCGGCGGGTCCGATTCCTGCTTCTCCCTGCCATTGGTGCTCCTTGGTGCCTGAGGCATAAATGCCTTACTATGTGGTCAGAACTCTGGGTTCGCCTAACGACCGAGCTACAGTTCTGGTCTCATAGCCCTGCCAATTTCCTGGAGGCGAAAAGCCTCACATATAAAATACCTTTCTGAAAGTGAGCGCCGTGCAAATTGGAGTTAGATATTGGGGGATGGAGGGTTGCTAGGATGCAAAGAGCAAGACAGTGGGGAAGAGAATCATGGGAGGGACAAGAGGCTTGGAATTTCTCCCTGCTAGTGCCCTATAATCTTTGTTTCCTAAAATAACAGCTCTGATTTTAAGGGCATTGGGGTCAGAAGAAAGGAGTCAGTAGGACACAGTTGGGGACCCCTAGAGTGAGCCCCCAAGTTTGAGGAACTATGGGAGTAGGCAAAGGGTTTTTGTAGGGTGGATGAGACAAGGAGCAGATTGATGGGTGGAATCTTGGGGGGTAGATGGCAAACTGAGTGTGGGTAGGCTGATGGTTCCACCCACATAATTAGTACTGAGGTTGGCAGGGCTAGAAGGAGCCAGCGCCCTAGACCTTGGAGAAAGAGTGCAAGTGTGACAATGTCAAAAAGAAATGGAAAGAGGAGACGCCCAGGCAGGGAGCTCCTTGCCCTCCTCCTCTTCTCCCCATGGCCCTGGGTTTGGGAAGAATTTGGAAAGGGTGGTGATTCTGCATCTTCAGAAAAGCCCTCTTTCTCTTTTGACTCTCACAGCTTAGAGAGGAGACCGTGTGGGAGGAATGATGTGTCAAGAGTAACCCATCCTTTCCAGATGTGTCTGTGAATGAGATTTCAGGAGTGAGAATAAAAATGCAGCTGTGCTTCAGCATGGCACAGGGCCTTAGGACCCCTGCCCCTGCCCCTCACCCCCTCTCTCTGCAGGAAGAGAGTCATCCAGTCATCCCACCTGGGACTCTGAGACACTGACACATACCAGATGAGCTTCTAAGTAACCAGACAGGAACACCGAGGTGGAAACACTCCTCCCGGCTTGTCTCCGGCTATGCCTCTCCGGTCCTTCATGACCTGATTGGTTGATGCTAATTATGCTCCTCACCCCTCAGGTCTCTGCTCCCCCTTTAATTTGGATGAGCATCACCCACGCCTATTCACAGGGCCACCAGAGGCTGAATTTGGATACAGTGTCTTACAGCATGTTGGGGGTGGACAGCGATGGTGAGAGGGAAAACGGGAGCATGGGGTTAGGACTCTGATTGCACCGATAAAGGGAGGCGGGGTAGACAGGTCCCAGCTGGCTGTTGAAAGTGCCTAGGGCTTCATGCCATCTCATGCTCTCCCTTTGCTCACTGAATCTTTATAGCCATATTCTCCTTCCAGGATGCTGGTGGGCGCCCCCTGGGATGGGCCTTCAGGTGACCGAAAGGGGGATGTTTATCGTTGCTCTATAGGGGGATTCCACAGTGCTCCATGTACCAAAGGCCACCTGGGTAAGAAGAAGCCTGACTTCTCCCCTACTAACCCCTGGTTTTGACATCTAGTAACTCTGACTCCTTGGACATCGGCCTCTTTGCCCCCATGACTTAGACAGACCTTGTCGTCAATGGATTCTTTTTCGTTTTCTTCCCTAAGACTCTGAACGAAAGCACCGGAAACTATGACGCCATGACTTCATTCTTTCTACCCCTTCTCCCCACTCCAACCAGATGACTATCAACTGGGAAATTCCTCTCAGCCTGCTGTGAATATGCACCTCGGGATGTCTCTCCTGGAGACAGATGCTGATGGGGGATTCATGGTGAGCTAAAAGACGGGCCTCAGAAGGCTCAGAGCAGGGAAGAATTATGGTATCTGGGCAGTGCTGGCATATGCCTTTGATCCCAGCGTTCTAGAGGCAGATGCAGGCCTGACCTACAGAGTAATTTCCAGGACAGTCAATGCTATGCAGCGAAATCCTGTTTTGAAAAACCCAAAACCAAAACTAACCAAACAACAACAGAAAGAGCATTATGGTAAGGGAAATTAGTCTGTATAGAAGAGACAAGGAATTCAAAATCCTAGAGAGCAAGATAGGGTGCCCCATGGAGTGGTCTCCATCTCTTTTTTAACTAGGTGTATGTTCTGAGAGGCCCCTCTCAAGCCTGGGAATATCTATGTCCCCTATCCGCCAGGCCTGTGCCCCTCTCTGGTCTCGTGCCTGCGGCAGCTCTGTCTTCAGTTCTGGAATATGTGCCCATGTGGATGCTTCATTCCGACTTCAGGGGAGCCTGGCACCGACCGCCCAACGTGAGCCACTGGGAGGGCCCAAGAGCTCAGTTTCCAGATGGGGATCCTGGGTGGGAAAAACAAACCAAAAGACTTGGTGGAGGGTCTACACAGCTATCCTCATCATTCCCAAGAGTGCTTGAAGAAAAGGCTCCTGTTCACTAACAGATTAGAATTCAGACTCCTTAGGAGAGCCTCAAGACACCAGGATCTGGTTTTACCAACTTAAAAAAAAACAAAAAACAAAAAACAACATATCCTGCACACAGCCTGCCCCTCATCTATCACCTTTGCATTATTGTCGTTCCATGCTGTTTAATTTTGGACCTCGATTCTTTTGTTTACAATGTCCTCTACCTGAGTGCATTTTCTCAGAATCTTCAATATCTTATTTTTGTGGGTCTTATGGATACCAAGTGAGCTCTCAGTTATTAGGTTCTTCCCTCATTCCTTTCATATACTTTGTTATCTGCTGCCTTTGGGGAGATATTCTTATGCAGTCCAAGCTGCCTTGAACTTGGAATTTGCTTGCCTCAGGTTCTCAAGTGGGATAATAGGCACGTATGGCCTTTGCTGGACATTCCCCTCCCTGGCACATTAGAAGGGCATGAGGAGAAGCCTTGGTTCGAATACTGCCCCTCCCCACACAAACACAAAGGAAAGCGAGGCTCTCTCAGTCTTCTGTAGCCCAGAGTAGCGGTAGGTTTCTCACTAGAGCATGTTTTATTCTTTATGTTTACCCGTCTCTTCTTCATTCATTTCTACACTGAGGACCTAGCACAGTGCTTTCCTTGTAAGTGAGAGAGCAGTCCCCAGTAAATGCTTTCATTGCAGTGATCTCCTTGGATATTTTTCCTTATTGCCTCTACGCCGATCCTTCCCTGTCTTTGTATCCCATTACTATATCCCCACTTCTAGGTTGTCCTACATACATGGATGTCGTCATTGTTTTGGATGGCTCCAATAGTATCTATCCCTGGTCAGAAGTTCAGACTTTCCTTCGGAGGCTGGTAGGAAGACTGTTTATCGATCCAGAGCAGATACAGGTGAGAGAGAGATATGGATGGGATTGGAGGAATAGAGACAAACATTCACGGTCCCTTCAGTGTAAGTGGCATGTCCAACCTCTTTTTTTTTTTTTTTTTTTTTTTTTTTTTTTGAGCTGGGGACTGAACCCAGGGCCTTGCGCTTGCTCTACCACTGAACTAAATCCCCAACCCCATGTCCAACCTCTTAACATCACCCCAGGACATTGTCTTCTACAGAGCTCGTGCTCAAGAACTGTGCCATTAAGTTACCAAAAAGTAACAAAGATTTCATAATGTTTGAAGCAAGTTTATGATCGTATGGGGGCCATGCTGATAGCTTCCCTTTGATGCATGTAGTTGCCTGGGGCCCGCAGGCTGCATGTTGGACACACCTGTTAGGCGTTCACTTTCCCTTCAGCCTTTATCCTCCATCTTCACCCTCTACATACGTCCCATGTGTGTACATGGTCTGTTATTCTCAGGTAGGACTGGTACAGTACGGGGAGAACCCTGTGCACGAGTGGTCCCTGGGAGATTTCCGGACAAAGGAAGAAGTTGTGAGAGCAGCGAGGAACCTCAGTCGGAGGGAGGGGCGAGAAACGAGAACGGCCCAAGCAATAATGGTGGCATGGTGAGGCATGGTGAAGGGCTCGTGTGTGGGAAGATGAAGGATTAGCAGGGCGATGGAGAGGGACTGGAGTAGTAAGCACATCACAAGACACGCTGGGGGCTTATCTTCGTGCCAGAAGTTCACGGAGGTTGCTGTCACTGTATTTGCATTTTACAGTGTCTGTGGCTGTGTCTCTCCCTGTTTGTTTTGTTTCCACATACAGAACTCCATCTCTTCTACTCCTGGGTCTGATTCTTAGCTTCTTTTTTTTTTTTTTTTTTTTTTTTTGGTTCTTTTTTTTTCGGAGCTGGGGATCGAACCCAGGGCCTTGCGCTTCCTAGGTAAGCGCTCTACCACTGAGCTAAATCCCCAGCCCCTGATTCTTAGCTTCTTAATCACTTACACCAGGCCTTCTTTTCATACATGACCCTAAACCTCTGGGGAGGCTACCTGACCTGGCCAGTCTCTATTCTCCATTTCCTTGATCTTGCGAACCCAAGTGCAATGTTGGCTGAATGAATCTATGAATGGATGAAGCTTGTACATATATTTACACTGACGACAGATTATTCTATATGTTCTGTGCCATCCAGACAGTTTGCATGCTAGACACTGTTGGGGGATGGTGTAAAAGGCACCTGACCTCAGTGAACTGCTGACAGTGTTAAATACACTGTACATGCATGTGTACGTGCATGCATGCCTGTGTGTATGCACGTGCTCTTGTGCACGTACACACACATGACCGTATCTCATTCTTTTTCTCTCTCTCTTCTTAGCACAGAAGGGTTCAGTGAGTCCCGGGGCGGCAGACCAGAGGCCGCTAGGCTGCTGGTAGTTGTCACTGATGGGGAGTCTCACGACGGAGAGGAGCTTCCAGCAGCGCTAAAGGCCTGTGAGGCTGGAAGAGTAACACGTTACGGGATTGCGGTGAGACTTGATGGAGTCTGGTCGTTTTGTTTTGTGTTGTAGTGTATGTGCGTGCGTGTATGTGCGTGCATGTGTGTGTGTGCGCGTGCGTGCATGCGTGTGTGCGCATGCGTGCGTGCGTGCGTGTGTGTGCGTGTGTGTGTATTCGAGTGCATCTATGCATATACATACCATGGTGTATATATGTAGGTCAGAGAACAACCTCAGATATCAGTCCTCACCTTCCATCTTGTCCGAGACTGGACACCTCGTTCACTGCACCATGCAGTGGACACCTTGCTCACTGCACCATGACAAGACTAGCTGACCCACAAGTCTTGGGCAGGTCTTCTGTCTCAGCTTCCTGTCTCTTGGTCTGGGACATGCTGAAATTACAGATAAGCTTGTGCTGCTGCATCCAGAATTTTGTGTGGGTCTGGGGATCTACACTCAGGTTGTCAGGTTTTCGTAGCAAGCACTTTATCCACTGAGTCATCTCCCCACCACGAACTGACTGTGGATCTAGAAAGACTGAGGAAGAAAGACTTTCAGGATGTAAAAGGAGAGGCAATAGGATTACCCGCTGCCTGGACTTCAGTTGTTCTCTCCCTCCCTTGGCTTTGTTTAGTTGACTCTGTTCTATATCAGCTCTCACACCTTACTTCTCACAACTAATGGACCCCATCTTGATCTCAGGTCCTTGGTCACTATCTCCGGCGACAGAGAGACCCCAGCTCTTTTCTTCGGGAAATCAGAGCCATTGCTAGTGATCCAGATGAGCGATTCTTCTTCAATGTCACGGATGAGGCCGCGCTGACGGACATCGTGGATGCGCTGGGAGACCGGATTTTTGGTCTTGAAGGTAATGAGTATCCTGGTGAAACGGAAGGCTGGGTTGGGAGCCTTTTAAAGTGGGTTCAATAGAGCAAGCTCCCCTGATAGAACCTTGCAATTTTCTCATGCCCAAGGATCCCGTGGAGAAAATGAAAGCTCCTTTGGGCTAGAAATGTCCGAGATTGGCTTCTCCATCCACCGGCTACAGGTTGGACAGACCCTGACCCTCTGCAAGGTCCCCTAGCCCTCCATCTCTACATCATCCTCTACGACTCCTAACTCAGATAACTCCATGTCTCCTTTAACTAGCCCACAGCATGCCTTTCTGACCACAGTGCACCCGAAAGTGAGCATCTCACCACTGGAAAGTTCTTTTTCTTCCAATTTCCTGCTGTCTTCTCAGTGTGCACATTTGGTTCTGCCCTTCAGGATGGGATTCTCTTTGGGATGGTGGGGGCTTATGACTGGGGGGGCTCCGTGCTATGGCTTGAAGAAGGTCGCCGCCTTTTCCCGCCACGAACTGCCCTGGAAGATGAGTTTCCCCCTGCATTGCAGAACCACGCAGCCTACCTGGGTGAGTCACAGAGAGTTGTGGGGAACTGGGAGAGACCAGGAGACCTGGGGGTGGGGGATGGGCCGTATGAGGCACTCCCTGTTAACTCAGGCAGTTTGTCCCTCAGCTCCTTAAATCTCTTTAGACCTCTCCTTATTCCTTCAGCAAACCCTGCTCTCTGACCTCATCTTGTTTCCTTTTTACATCACCACCTCCTGGCTTTAGGTTACTCTGTTTCTTCCATGCTTCTGCCGGGAGGACGCCGGCTCTTTCTCTCAGGGGCACCGAGGTTTAGACATCGAGGAAAAGTTATCGCCTTCCAGCTAAAGAAAGATGGGGTTGTGAAGGTCACCCAGAGCCTCCAGGGGGATCAGGTATGCCATCATCAAGGGAGGGTGGGATCCTTAGACCCCCACCCCCAGAGACGAGAAGGGAAAGGGCAAGGCTGCAAAGGCAGGCAGTCTGTCAGGGATGTGAGGACCAGCTTGGCAGGCTTCCTGCTGAGTCCAGTAGTTCACAGACACCTTCCCTGCTCTCTTGGGTCATCACCGTCCATCATTTCCAGATCGGCTCATACTTTGGCAGTGAGCTCTGCCCATTGGACACAGATATGGACGGAATAACTAATATCTTACTTGTGGCGGCTCCCATGTTCCTGGGTCCCCAGAACAAGGAGACTGGACGCATTTATGTGTACGTGGTGGGCCAGGTAAGAATCAGCGAGACTCCATAAGATGTAAGTGGGTGATGGTGGAAGGGTCAGAAGAGGGAGACACACATATTTGAGAGCTCGCTGAGGGGTAAAGGTCACCAGATAAGCAATGCCTTTTATCCCTTCTCCATTACAAGCAAAATTTGCTGATGCTCCAGGGAACCCTTCAGCCAGACCGCTCCCAGGATTCTCGGTTTGGCTTTGCTATGGCTGCTCTTCCTGATCTGAACCACGACGGTTTCAGTGATGTAGCAGTGGGGGCACCTCTGGAGGATGGCCACCAGGGAGCACTGTACCTGTATCACGGAACCCAAACTGGAATCAGGCCACATCCTACCCAGGTCAGCAGTCCTGGGAGAAGAAGTAGTGTGCTGTGGCACAGGCCTTTCATCCCAGAAGGTGAATCTCTGTGAGTTCCAGGCCAACCTGGTCTACATAGTGAGTTCCAGGCTGGCCAGGACTGCTCGGTGAGATGCTGTCTTAAAAGCAACATAAAAAGGAACAACTGAAAATGGGACACTGTGGTAGGGGGAGGGTCATTTTGTCCTTGGCCTGTTTATCATCCAATGGGCTTAAGAGTCACACCAAACTGAGGTGGTGGTAGAGGGATTCCTGAGCTAGGCAAGGCTTTTTTATTTATTGATGGATAGGAATGTTAGAACGAACCTGGCAGGAGGAGAGGAAAGTGGTGTGAGTCTCTCCTCAGTCTCCTTTCTCTTCTCCTCAGAGGATTGCTGCTGGCTCCATGCCACAGGCCCTCCGATATTTTGGCCGAAGTGTGGATGGCCGCCTAGATCTGGATGGAGATGATCTTGTGGATGTTGCTGTGGGTGCCCATGGGGCAGCCATTCTTTTCAGGTGAGGAGTCACGCTTAGGTAGCAGTGGGACAACTTGTAAGAACAGAGGTCACACATTCGGGTTTCCCGGTCAGCTAATCTGATGCCTAAACCCCTAGTTGATGGAGTGAAAGGAATCACTACTGCCTCACTGGCTGATTGTAAGTACCGAAGAAGAGAGTCCACATACAGTTTCTGACAGTGTGGGTGGAGAGATGGCTCAGCGGTTAAGACACTGACTGCTCTTCCAAAGGTCCTGAGTTCAATTCCTAGCAACCACACGGTGGCCCACAACCATCTGTAGTGAGATCCGATGCCCTCTTCTGGTGTGTCTGAAGACAGCAACAGTGTACTTATAATAAACCTTTAAAAAAAGTTTTTGACAGAACTTTATTTTTATTATATGTGTATGTTTTGCCTGTATATATATCTATGTACTGTGTATGTGTGCAGTGCCTGGAGAGATCAGAAGAATCCCCCAGAACTGAAGTTTTACAGCTTGAGTTTACATGTGGGTGCTGGGACTCAAACCTGGGGAAGAGCAGCCTATGGTCTTAACTGCTGAGTCATCATCTCTCTAGTCTGGCACAAGTGCTTATTGTAATGAATGTATTGTTATGTGATTCCTGTCATAGGCTTCTGTGAAAAGTCACACATTCAGACCTTATTTATTTATTTGCTTCATCACAGGGAGGCAAGTACCAAGGTCGCAACCCTTATCTTTGCCATTTCCTCTGAAATTTCCGGAGCTCTAACACTGAGCTCCGTGTACTTCCGGCTTGTACTGCTCCTTTTTAGAACTTCTTTTCCACCCTGTTCCCAGCTCCCAGCCTATCGTCCACCTGATTCCAACCCTGGATGTGATGCCTCCGCATATCAGCGTGGTTCAGAAGGACTGTAAGCGACGAGGCCAGGAAGCAGCCTGTTTGACGGCATCCCTTTGCTTCCAAGTAAAGTCTCAAACTCCTGGGCGTTGGGATCGCAGATTCCGTAAGTGGTTACAATGTATCTAGGACAACCCTCAAGTCTTGGCCCTTCCTGGTGTCTGCTTCTGCCTCCACCTTCATACTTGCCTCTCCCATTCAGACATACGGTTCTCAGCATCACTGGATGAGTGGACAGCTGGGGCACGTGCAGCATTCGATGGCTCTGGCCAGCGGCTGTCCCCAGGGCAGCTCCGGCTCAGTGTTGGGAATGTCACTTGTGAACAGCTGCACTTCTATGCACTGGTGAGGATGGGGTAGGAACTGCTTTGTGTTGTTCCAACCAGAACAGCAATGCATTGGAAACAGAGATGTTGAGACCGTTCTGATTTGGGGGTCAGGATGGTATGGATTGGAATCCTAGCTCTATTAACTTGTCACCATGGACTCTGCCAAGTCACTTAGCCACCACATCTCAGGGTCCTTGCTAAAAAGGGATGATATATATTGATAACTATTTCATGGGAGTTGTATCTGAATTATATTCCATCGTACTATGAAAACCTTGGGACAGTGCCCAGGGCATAGGTGATCACACTTAACCTATTCTGCAGAGGTCTGGCTTCTCCTCCAATCCCGTTTCCCCACGACCTGCCCTTCACTCTTGTTTCCCTCAGGATACATCGGATTACCTCCGGCCAGTGGCCTTGACTGTGACTTTTGCTTTGGACAACACCACAAAGCCAGGGCCTGTGCTGGCTGAGGGATCCTCTACGTCTATACGGAAGCTGGTTAGCAGTGCTCCATCGGGGTCTCAGTGTTGCCCTCCTAGTGAATTTAAGAGCAAGGGGAGGGGGGGGTTGGGGATTTAGCTCAGCGGTAGAGCGGTTGCCTAGCAAACGCAAGGCCCTGGGTTCGGTCCCCAGCTCCGGAAAAAAAGAAAAAAAAAAAAAAAAAAGAGCAAGGGGAGGTCACATGCGAATGGTGAAATCTGATTCAGGCTCTGATGATCAAAACATCCCAGTCCTTCCTCCTTTCCTTCCTCTCGGACCCTTAACTCTCTTCTAGATCCCCTTCTCAAAGGACTGTGGCCCTGACAATGAGTGTATCACAGACCTGGTGCTTCAAGCTGACATGGACATCAGAGGCTCCAGGTTAGATGGAGATGCGCTAGGCAAATCAGGAGGAACTCAGGGAACCAGAGCAGGGTTATTTGTTTGTTTTGTTTTGCTGTAGTGGGGAGGTTCTCCCTAGGTAGCCCCAGCTGGCGTGGAGCTTGCTCTTAGCCCAGACTGGTCTAAGTCTCACAAAGGTTCGCCTACTTCTGCCTCCCAAGTGCAGGCATTAAAAACCATGTTGGAAATGAGACTTTTGATTCTCTTTTGCCTCTTAGTCTTTGCTTTGCCTCCTACTCTTAGGAAGTCCCCATTTGTGGTTCAAGGTGGCCGACAGAAAGTGCTGGTGTCGGTGACCCTGGAGAACAAGAAGGAGAATGCCTACAACACTAGTCTGAGTCTCAGTTTTTCTAGAAACCTCCACCTGGCCAGTCTTACTCCTCAGGTACCTTGGAAGAAGGGACTGAGGCGAAGGAAGAAAGGAGGAGGGAGACCAGGACATCAGCTATGGGGTGCTATGGAGAAGGGCTGCGTGTAGAGAGTGTGGGCGGAAGTGTGGCTCCAGCCACAACTCTAACTTCCACCTTCATCACTCTGCCTTTAGAGGGCCAAATCAGTGAAGGTGGAGTGTGCAGTCCCTTCCCCCCACGCCCGGCTCTGCATCGTGGGGCATCCGGTCTTCCAGGCTGGGGCCAAGGTAAATATGGGTTCAGGATGAGGACAAGGTGCTAAGAAACCTAGGCCTGGGATCCATGGGGCACGGAAGTTCTGGGAGAGGCATGGGCTCTTCTTCCTCCATGGGCTTTCCAGAAGAAGGTTCATTATTATCCCACCCATGTCATTTGTCCTCAGGTGTCCTTCTTGTTAGAGTTTGAATTTAGCTGCACCTTCCTCCTGAGCCAGGTCTCTGTGAGGCTGACTGCCAGTAGGTGAGACCAAAGGAGCTTCCCCCAAGCCCTTACCCACCCCTTTCAGAAAGTCAGAGAAGTGGGTGACTGGAAGAAACAATTCTGATTCCTCTAGTAGCAGAGCGGGCCCCTGAGCGGGGACTGAGATGTGAAACTTTCTCCCTGGCTCTGCAGCAGTAGCCTGGAGAGGAACGAGACCCTTCAAGATAATACAGCTCAGACCTCTGCCTACATCCGATACGAACCTCACCTCATGTTCTCTAGGTATGGCTGGGTGCCTGGCTGGGGCCCGTTCTGACCCCGATAGACACATTGACATCTGTTGTGTTTTCTTGCTGTCCTAACTTGTGCTTTAGCATTCCCTGCAATGCAATCCTTGGGTCTTTTGGTCCTCACTCCCATTCATAGTCAACCTTTCCTCTTAAGGTTCTGAGCATTCCAACTGGGATAAACAAATATGGGGTTATGGCTAAACACTTTTGTTTTTAAATCAAACCTGTGTTATATTTAATTTCCTTCTTATCCTCTCCTATCTCATTATCCACGTGCTGACCCTACCTTCCCTGAATCCATGTTTGTATGCCGATCATGTGTCCTGTGTCTGTGTCATGGCTGTGACCTTATGCCTCCTGGCTTGGTGTCTGCACAGTGAGTCCACTCTGCATCGGTATGAGGTTCATCCTTACAGGGCTCTCCCAGTGGGCCCCGGCCCTGAATTCAAAACCACTCTTAGGGTGAGAAGCTGGAGGGGACTTGGCATCCTAGGAGTGGGTGTGTGGAAAAAGACTGAGAAGAGTCTCTCGTGGCATTGAGTGGCTGAAAGAGCAAATGAATGAAGCAGGTCCTGTCTCTCATTCTTCTCCCAGGTTCAGAACCTTGGTTGCCATGTGGTCAGTGGTCTCGTTGTCTCAGCCCTCCTTCCAGCTGTAGCCCATGGGGGTAACTACTTCCTGTCACTATCTCAAGTCATCTCTGGCAATGTGAGTCTGGGCCAGAGTGTGTGGAACCCTCCATCTGCTGACTCACTGCTCTCCGGGCTCCTCTTCTTGGAACCACTCTTACTTGTGGCTTGGGAGGAAGGAAAGGGTTTCTACATTAGAAGGGTTATAGGAGTGGCCTGTCCAGGGGGATCTTTCAGGTTGGATCTTTCTCTAGGCAAGCTGCACAGTGCAGAACCTGACTGATCCCCCAGGATTCCCTGTGCATCCAGAGGAGCTTCAGCACACAAGCAGACTGGTAGGAGTCACAGAAAGGTGTCTGGGACAGGAATGCAAATAGAGGTTGCTGTGTGGTGACAGGTGGGTGGGGCGTGGCAGTGGGAGGTGGGGTCATCCCATTGCAGAGTCCTGATTTGTTCTGCTCTGATAGAATGGCAGTAACACTCGGTGTCAGGCGGTGAGGTGCCATCTTGGACTGCTGCCTAAGGGGACTGAGATCTCTGTTGGACTGCTGAGGCTGGTTCACAATGAATTCTTCCGGAGGGTAAACTGGTCTTCCATTCTGCTTCTATCTGAAACATTAACACAGATTGGGAGGCACATAGACTCGTGTTTAAGTTCAGCCTCCCTCTGTTTGCCATAAGCAAGTAGTTTTATCTCCCTAATCTTTTTTCCTGATTTGTTTGTTTTGTTTTGTTCTGGAGACAGGGTCTCTTTACATAGCTTTGGCTGTCCTGGAGCTCACTATGTAGACCAGGCTGGTCTTGAACCTACAGAGATTCATCTGCTTCTGTTTCCCAAGTGCTGAAATTAAAGGCATGAACCACCATGCCTGATCTTTTCCTGATCTTTAAAATGAGAACAATGGTACCCAGCTTGTGGAATAGTTCTAAGGAGGTAATGAGATGGACATAAGGAAAGGCCTCACTGGAACATAGCAACCACCCTTGTGTTTTCCTCTATTTAGTGTCTGTCTTAGTTAGGGTTTTACTGCTGTGAACAGACACCATGACCAAGGCAAGTCTTACAAGGACAACATTTACTTGGGCCTGTCTTACAGGTTCTGAGGTTCAGTCTATTATCATCAAGGCAAAAACATGGCAGCATCCAGGCAGGCATGGTGCAGGAGGAGCTGAGACTTCTATATATCTTTATCTGAAGGCTGCTAGGAGAAGATTGGCTTCCAGGCAGTTAGGATGAAGGTTTTATAGCCCATGCCCACAGTGACACGCCTACTCCAACAGGGCTACACCTTCTAATCATGCCACTCCCTGGGTGGGGCGTATACAAACCATTAGAGTATCCCTTATCGCCATCATGGAGATCAACTGATAGAATGCCCACATATAATTACTCACCAAGTCAGATGTGGTGGTGAACTTTCTTAATCCCAGCACTCAAGAGGCAGGTGGATCTCTGTGAGTTCAAAGTTCCTTTTAGCTCAGTGGTAGAGCGCTTACCTAGGAAGCGCAAGGCCCTGGGTTCGGTCCCCAGCTCCGGAAAAAAAAAAAAAAAAAAAAAGAACCAAAGTTCCTGGCTAGCCTGGTCTACATAGCAAGTCCTACACCAGCCAGCCAGACACACACACACACACACACACACACACACACACACACACTTCAAGTACCTGTTATAGGAATGACTTTGTTAAGTCAACACCAAAAAGACTAGTCCTAAGATGTATCATGTCTAACTCTTTGCAGGTATTTAATACTTTTCTTGTCAAACAAATGGATACAATAGTTGCTATTACTTATAGGATTTTTATGGGATAAGATTGCATAGTTGAGAGAGGGGTCTATGAGGGTCTCCAAATTGAAGTCACTATATGATAGGCACTCAGAAGTCAGTGTGAGCAGGGAAATAGCACTGAGTTGTAAATGTCTATTTAGCACTGGGAGGTTATATTGCGCATTTACATGTAGCAGCCACCTTCAGTACTGCAAGACCTCTGGGCTATCAGTCTTAGGTGAGTAAAGTCTGGCAGATTCTTCTGTTTGGTTCAGTTGTGTGTGACAGGATTGTCTCAGTGGCCTCTGGGACACGAGGCAAGCATTCTACTTCTGATCACCCCCAGACATTTTATTATTTTTATTTTTATTTTTCAAGATTTATTTTTATTTGTGCATATGTGTGTGTCTAGATGCATGTGTGTGCATGTGTGTGGGTGCTGCCAGGGAACAGAAGAAGGCATTGGGTGCCCCAGAGCTAAACTTGCAAGCAGTTAACCTGGGTGCTGGGAAGTGAACGCTGGTCCTCTTTGAGAGCAGCAAATTCTTTCTGGCTGAACCTTTTCTCCACTCCACCCAATCCCCAGGACTTCAGTGAATTGTTCTAGTTAGCCTTGAACTGATTCCGTTTCCTGAGTGCTGGGATTAGAGATGTGTACCACCATGATTAGCAGCAGCAGCAGCAGCAGCAGCAGCAGCAGCAGTAGTAGTAGTAGTAGTAGTAGTAGAAGGAGAAGAAGAAGAAGAAGAAGAAGAAGAAGAAGAAGAAGAAGAAGAAGAAGAAGAGGAGGAGGAGGAAGAAGAAGAAGAAGAAGAAGAAGAAGAAGAAGAAGAAGAAGAAGAAGAAGAAGAAGAAGAAGAAGAAGAAGAAGAAGAAGCAGCAGCCACTAGAGGGCATGACCCCAGGACCCACATGGAAAGCTGGATGAAGTGACAAGTATTTGGAATTCCAGTGTGAAGTAGGAGAACAATTCAGGTGCATCCCTAGAAGTTTACTTGCCCCCTAGTCTCACCTTATGACAAGGTTAAAAAAATAAAAACAAGGGGTTGGGGATTTAGCTCAGTGGTGGAGTGCTTGCCTAGCAAGCGCAAGGCCCTGGGTTCGGTCCCCAGTTCCGAAAAAAATAAAAAATAAAAAAATAAAAACAAATGCTTTTTAACCCTAGCACTTAAAGGCAGAGACAAGTTGATCTCCTTGAGTTCAAGGCCAGTCTGATCTTCATAATGAGTTAAAGGCCAGCTAGCCAATGAGAACTGTCAAAAAAAAAAAAAAAAAAAAAAAGGCAGACCCCGTTTTAAACAAAAGGACAAAAGTAGGTACCTGAAGAATAATACCCAAGATTGTTGTCTTGATTTACACACACACACACACACACACACACACACACACACACACACACACTACACAATTGTCATAGACACTGGCAGCACAAAGGCTGATCAAACACAGTCCTTAACTTCCAGGATCTTACAGGCCAGTGGAGAAAGACAAAGTTGTACACACAAGGTATACTAGGTTCAAGATCATGTTCTCCTAAGCTCAGCTTTTGTGGGGTCACCGTTGAGTCATAAGGTAGGCGCCTGGGCTTATGTGCGTCCATTCTTACTTGCTCTTCTTTCAAAGCCACCAAGATTCATTCTCAAGACTCCACTTTCATCGCAAGCACTTCTCAAAGGCCCCACCGCTAAACACAACAGTTGATAAAGTTTATCTCTCTCTCTCTCTCTCTCTCTCTCTCTCTCTCTCTCTCTCTCTCTCTTTTTTTTTTTTTTTTTTTTTTTTTGGAGCTGGGGACCGAACCCAGGGCCTTGTGCTTGCTAGGCAAGCGCTCTACCACTGAGCTAAATCCCCAACCCCAAGTTTATATCTCTTAATATCTTGCAGCAGACACCAAGATTCAACATGAAGGCTGAAGGACGCTCGACCTACTCAGATCCTAGTATCAGTGGGAGTTGGTAGGAAACATGTCTCTGATCTCAGAATAGAAAGGTTCAGCCCCATGGAGGTTCCTGAACAGAAAGGAAATTTTTTTTTCTTCTTTTTTTTTTTTTTTCGGGGCTGGGGACAGAACCCAGGACCTTGCGCTTCCTAGGTAAGCGCTCTACCACTGAGCCAAATCCCCAACCCCAGAAAGGAAATTTTTTCAACTTCCTTTAAACTGTGTATTTGCAGAACAGGCTTTCTAGCTGTTTCCCGGACTTTTCTAAGCCTGCCTCAGCTCTTGAATAATGAATGACCTGGAGACTTATTTATGCCTAGGCCTTAAGCGAGGTTTGCTCCCTAACTAGCTCATAACTTATATCCTAACTTATATTAACCTGTAATGCTATTCTATGCCTGCATGTGGCTGGTTATCTCTGAGTCCTGACAGTGAATCAATCTCTCGATTCCTCTCTCTCCCTCCTTTCTCCCTTCCTTCTCTCATCTCCTGGGACAGGGAAATCCTCTCTCTGGTCTCCAGCAGAGACTCCCACTGGGATCAGAGGTCCTGCCTCCTCCTCTCCTGCCCAGCTGGTGGCTGATCAGCCCTTTATTAACCAATCAGGTGATAGAAAACAATTTTTACACAACATCGAGACAGGAGGTATTAGACAAAGCCAACATCCCAACTGCAACCAGATCTCTGGGCACAGTGCTCAGTTTCTGAATACACAGTGCACAGAACCATTCGCTGACAGTTTCCCTTCCTCTTTCCCCCCACTGATTTCCAACAACATCTTCTGGTCTTCAGGGCCCTGGTAACTGTGTCCATGGAGCTTCAGCCTTGTTCTTAGGGTTCCACACTACCAGATGATGGCTCAGTTAAAATGTTTTCCTGACTGCTTGTTCCACAGGCCAAGTTTAAGTCTGTGACAGTGGTCAGCACCTTCAAGTTAGGAACTGAGAAGGGCAGTGTCCTCCTACTGAACGAAGCCTCCCAGTGGCGTGAGGTAGGCTGGAGCTGTGGGAAGAGTGGCAATGGGTTGGGTAAAGGACCTTTCTCCCCCTCTTTTTCCTCACGTTAGTTTTTTTTTTTTTTTTTTTTTTAAATCTATGTGGAGGTTGGGGATTTAGCTCAGTGGTAGAGCGCTTGCCTAGCAAGGTCCTGGGTTCGGTCCTCAGCTCCGAAAAAAACTAAAAAAAAACCCTTATGTGTATCAGTGCATTGCCTGCAGGCAAGTGTACCAAGTGAGTAGGGGTCAGAACCTCTTAGTTCTGTATCCCCCAGAACTGAGATGCGTTTGTGTCACCATGTGGGTGCCGGAACCAAACCCAGAACATTTCTGTAAGAGCAGCAAGTGCTTTTAACCGTGGTCCCATCTCTCCTGCCCCACAATGGGATTTTTCAGAGTAAAACTATCTCCGTGGGGCTGCAGTTCACCAGGCAGAAGGGGTGGCTCCCTGGGGTTTGCTTCTTGCTTCAAGGTTTTTAAGTAGAAAGAGGTTTTGGGTTGTTTTTGTTTTTGTTTTTAACTCTATTTAGGGGCTGGCTTTGTGATGACTTTGAGTGAGGCTATCTGAATTAAAGGGTGCATGTAAAACACAAGTCAGGCATGGTGATGCACGCCTGTAATTCTCATACTGGGGTGCCTGAGAGGGGAAGCTTGCCATGAGTTGAAGGCCAGCCTGGGACATGAAATGAAACTTTGCCTCAAAACCAAACCAGCCCACCAACCAACCCACAAAAAGCCACCTCAAAAGCAAAGCGTGGAATAGCAAAGCAAAGCAAGACAGGACAAAACAAACTCTTCTTGATACACAGAGCCACTTGGAGGTGATTCAGACCCTCCCTACCCTCATCTCCCTGTGGATCCTGGTTGGCAGCGTCCTGGGAGGGCTGCTCCTGCTTGCTCTCCTTGTCTTCTGCCTGTGGAAGGTAAGGCCAGCTTTTGTGGGTGGAAGAACATCTTATTCTGTCAGGAAGGACAGGCTATGTGCTAGTCGGTTAGATAGAATGAGGTGGGGACGGGGGTGGGGGGGAGGGTTGCCATGGTCCACTCTCCTTGACTCTATTCTACAATGATGGTTGAATTAACCCAAGCCAAATAAAATAAATTTGAGTCTCATTTTTGGAAACAGAACAAAAGTGAAGCCCTCCGATAAGTTGGAGGGCATCTGGCAATGACTGGTATCTTTTCCTCTATAGCTTGGCTTCTTTACCCGCAAGAAAATCCCCAAAGAAGAACAAAGTGAAGGGAAGTTGGAGCAGTGACTGCGGAAGGCTCAGAAGCCCACTTTGGCAGCCTTTTCAAGAGACTTGTATCCAAATGATGCTTGGAGGCTCAAAGGGGAAAAGATGCTGCTGGAGAGTGTCTCCTGACCTGCAGCCTCACTTGACTTTTGAGCCATGGGGATGCTTCTGGCAAGAGATGAAGCTTTGCCTTAGAGAAGGGCTGGCACCAAAACACTAGCATCCCCACCCTATGCGTCCCTCCTCCTGACCGGTTCCACAGCCAGCATTGGGTCTTTGTTTTGGGCTCTATCTTCCCCGTTACCAGGAGTCAAAAGATTTTGTTCCCGACCCCTTTCAGATTCCCTTTGTCCTCCCTCACAGTTCCCCGGAGGATTGGGGGTGGTGGTGAAAAAATGTACCCTCTACCGCTGCCCACACACACTCTCTCACCTTCCTGCCTGCTCCCCGCTCCACAGGAGAGGGCTGACGTTGGCTTAAAAGAAGTAAAAGTCAACATCTGCTACTTTCCCGTGGAGTCCTGTGATTCATGGAGTCGAATGGGGAGAGTCAACAGGAAAAAAGGAGGGAGGAGAAAAAGCCACAAGAGACACTCTGTACAATTCCAAGGCACAGAGAAGCCTTCAGACAGGCAACTGCCAGCCAGCTGAAACTTGAGACTTCACAGTACTCCCGCCCTCAGGTGCTGGGGAAACCCAGCTGCCCCACCCCCCACCCCCCGCCCCGCCTCGGGCTCTGGGCTCAGGCGTTCCAACCCTCAGCCTTCTCTGGGAGCAAAGCCAGGACTTGATGCTGAATTTTCCGGAGCCAGGGGCCCCCAGGTGGTTCAAGCTGGAATAGCAGGGAAACCCATTGGCAGTTTTATCCATTTACTCTTTGGGGCTTTCTTAACAGAAAGCTTCTCAGTGGTTGGGAAGCCCTTTCATCCCACCAGGTTTGGATAACAACAGTCCCAAGAGATCCAAACAAAGAGGAATCTGCATCTGGAAGCCTACGTGGTTGGCATCAGGTCTCTGGAGAGTAAGCCCTTACTTGCCCAGCATTGATTCTATAATGGGGATATCCTGGGAAAATCCCTGATACTCCTGTTGTATGCATAGGTTTCTCTGCTGGAGTGAGTTTTTCAGCCCTTGCTTGATTTCCATGTTGGAAATCGCATGTTAACTCTAAACTCTCTCCCTTTTGTCCTATGTTTTGGTTCATGGGCAATTGAAATTCTCATAGTAATGGGGGAACTTGTATTTTTATTGTAATTAAGACTTTGAAGAGCAGAGACAGTTACTGGTCTCCATAGTTCAGCTCTGACAGATGCCCTCTCAGACTGCGAAGAGAGGAAATCTGATTGGACAGTTGACCAGTTGCCAGAGAACCGGTCTTCCCAGGCTGTTCTCTGAGTCTGCTTGCAGTGTTTATTTTGGTGTCTCTGGTCTTCGGCAGAGGCTCCCTCCTGGGGGTTGTCACGGTGAGCAGATGATCAGAACAAATAAAATCCAGTTATCAAATGGCTTCTGCCTCTGTTTGACTTTCCTAGGATGCAGAGTGCTCGTGAATAGGATGTGTAGAGGAGTTTTAATGCAGCAACACGGCTACGCTGGCAAGGGATCACATCCAAAGACCTTCTAGGTCCGAGTGATCTGGCTGTAATATTGACATGCCTTTACTCCCAGGAGACACAGGCAAGCAGATCTCTGAGTTCAAGGCCAGCCTGGTACAGAGTAAGTCCCAAAAAGTTCAGGTCCAGGCATGGTGGTACACACCTTTAATCCCAACACTTGGGAGACAGAGGATGTAGATCTCTGAGTTCTGTTCAGTCAGTTCAGTGAGTGCAGTTCATTGAGCTGGGAGTCCAGTGAGTTGAGCGTAGCTCAGTTTGTGGAGTTCAGAGGTGGTTTTTTAAGGAACAGTTTTACAAAGACGGGTTGCAGAGGGAGCACACTAGACACAGGTGAAGACAGAACAGGCCAAAGGATGAGAAGGAGCCAGGAGATTAAAACAGATTTCTAGAGTTAGTTTGAGACCAAGCAGAGAAATTCATTGAGAAGTTAGATTGACTCAGTCAGTTTGGAGAGGAGTTTGAGCCGGAACAGCTATACTGGCTGGTTCTGTGTGTCTCCTTGACACAAGCTGGAGTTACCACAGTGAAAGGAGCCTCGGTTGAGGAAATGCCTCCATGAGACCCAGCTGTAAGGCATTTTCTCAATTAGTGATCAAGGGGTGAGGACCCAGACCGTTGTGGGTGGTACTGTCCCTGGGCTGGTGGTCTTGGGTTCTATAAGAGAGCAAGCTGAGCAAGCCAGGGGAAGCAAGCCAGTAAGTAACATCCCTCCATGGCCTCTGCATCAGCTCCTTCTTCCTGACCTGCTTGAGTTCCAGTCCTGACTGCCTTTGGTGATGAACAGCAATGTGGAAGTGTAAGCTGAATAAACCCTTTCCTCCTCAACTTGCTTCTTGGTCACACTGTTTGTGCAGGAATAGAAACCCTGACTAAGATAACAGCTGAGTTGAACCAGCCAGATAGAGTTCAGAAAGCACTAGAGGGGTTGGGGATTTAGCTCAGCGGTAGAGCGCTTGCCTAGCAAGCGCAAGGCCCTGGGTTCGGTCCCCAGCTCCGGGAAAAAAAAAAAAGAAACAACAAAGATAAGAAATAGGTAAGAAATAGGTGAGGAGAGAGAGAGAGAGAGAGAGAGAGAGAGAGAGAGAGAGAGAGAGAGAGAGAGTTATAGTACAGGATTGGGAATAAAGAATTTGGGTATATAATCCATGCAGTTTCAAATGTATGTAACCTGAGACAGATTTAACAACTGTGCCAGCCTTCTTGTGTTTAAACTAGAGGTTCTGAGAACTGAGACCATCCAGATAAAGGGACCATGCTTAATAGTGACCATAATTATGAAATATTTTGTTGTTAGAATAATCTATTACTCCATGTGTTATGAGGAGGGGTAGAAGATCTACTGACATATAAGGTGGTTCCCAACTCTGATTTGTTACCTTTAAGCTACTTGATCCTCCTACGAACTCTTTACCGTGTGCTTCATGTCCTGTGAAGCAGACTCCTTGAGCTTCTGTGGTGATGATTAACTGAAGGTAAAAGTCAAATCTACTTGATTTATTTAAATATCTGCGTATTTTCTGGTTCTCGTGTATTTGTCTGTTGCCTTGGTGGTAGTTTTCGGATACGATCTTCTGTAGCCCAGGTTGGCCTGAATTTGTCGTATAGTCAAGGCTAGCCTTAAAATCCTGATCCTTCTGCCTGCACCTTCCAAAACGCTGGGATTACAGGTGTGTGCCACCACACCTGGCTTTTTCTAGGCAATTCATGGACAACCGGGGTTCTTATATCGCCAGTAAACATACTAAGAAGATGTATGGCTCATATGTATCTGTACCTTCAAAGGCCAGAAGAGGGCGATAGAGAGCTGGATTACAGGTGGATGTAAGCAACCCAGTAGGTGCTGGGAAACAGATTTGGATTCTCTGAGAGCAGGAAGCGGCTCTCTGCCCCTTCTTCTTTACCCATATGATTAACACACACACACACACACACACACACACACACACACACACACACACACACACACACACACACACACATACACACACACACACACACACACACACACACACACACACACACACACACACACTGGGGCTGGCAGATAGCAATCTATTATCTTCTAGAGGTCATAAGTTTGCCTCTGTTCCTTAACCCTGAGAATGGGAACCTGTCACATAATGACCTCCCTCCGCTTCAAGGTGGTCAGCCGTCTAGTTATAGAAAAGATCCCACAGCGACCCCTCTCTGTACTTCATTTAAGCTATAACTTAACCAGCCTTTGTGAAGATGTTACATCTGGGGCTTGAACGGAGGCCATACTTATAATTGAAAACGTCCCTCAGGGATGGAGAGATTGCCCAGTGATTAAGAGCACTTGCTGCTCTTGCAGAGGACCTGGCTTTGTTTCTTAGTACCCATGTGGTGGCTTAACATCATCTGAACTCCAATTCCAGGGGAACCCAAACTTTCTTCTGTCTTTTGCAGGCACCAGGCATGCACATGGTACACATACATACATGTATGCAGACAAAACACTCATACTCATAAAGCGAATAACTCTTTTTTAAAAACCTTAAAAAACAAAACAGAGGTGGGTAGAGAATCCCTCACTTCCTTACTCCCAGTGAGCTTCCAAAAGGAAATGGGGTGCTACTAAAGACTGGTGCATCTGATCTTTCTCCGTCTGTCTCTGTCTCTCTGTCTGTCTCTGTCTATCTCTGTCTCTCTGTCTCTGTCTCTGTCTCTGTCTCTCTCTCTCTCAGGTTTGTTTCCATTTTTTATTTATCTGTGTGTGTCTATGTGAGCGTATGCCACATATTTGTCTGTACCTGCAAAGGCCAGAAGAGGGCGATAGAGAGCCAGAGTTACAGGTGGATGTAAGCGGTCCAACACAGGCTCTGGGATTTGGAGGCTCTGAGAGCAGGAAGTACTCTTGACTACTGAGCATCTCTCGGTCCCTTCTTCTTTACCCATATGATTAAAAGAACACATTGGGGCTGGCAGATAGCAGGTAAAGGTACTTGCCACAATCTTGACAGAGTTTGATCCCTAGAATGTATATGATCCCCAGGATATATATGATGGAAGGAGTGAACCCCTGCATGTTGTCTGCTGATCTTCACAACGGTGCCATGGCAACAGCTCCCATCAACACATACACACAGAAATAAAGACATGTAATAATTTTGAAAGAAAACCTTTTGGGAGCTGGAGAGATGGCTCAGTGGTTAAGAGCACTGACTGCTTATCCAGAGGTCCTGAGTTCAATTCCCAGCACCCACATGGTGGCTCACAACCACCTGAGATGGAATCTGATGCCCTCTTCTGGTGTGTCTGAAAACAGCTATAGGGAACTCATATTAAGCAAAATAAATAAATAAATTTTTAAAAAGAAAACCTTTCCCCCCATTCCTGTCATCTCTTAGTGTTTGGCTATGATCTAGAGCATCAAGCCCTCCAACAAGGACTTATCTGCCTCCTATCCGTCCTCAGCTCAGGAGTTGGGCTCTTTCCACCTTTCTCAGCCTGTTCCTCAGGAAGTTCACTAGGTTTTTTAAGCAAAACCAGTGTAGAAGCAACTACAGGAAAACAGTGGTCTTCTCCACACTGGACTCTTCTTTTCTTGTTGCTTCCTGCTCATTCACTCATTTACTTAACAGACACTGAAGACCTACTGTGCGCCAAGCTAGGGGACTAATAAAAAACACAACTGCTACCATGGGAGATTCTCCCCCCGCCAGGAAAAACAAAGATGTAAACACACAACAGGAAGATGGCGGCTGTCCAGGCGATGGTAAGAATGGCCAGTAAGGTGCACACCAAGAGTCACACTGTGTTGGGCAAGTTGTCAGGGTTTTAAGGGACAATTTACAATAGTGAAAACCACTTTACATGGGGCCTCACCTAGATTAGAGATGCTGCAAAGGGCGTTATGTATGGTCTGCTGCGAGTTTAAAATTGAATGTTTGTGAGAAAACACTGAGAGCTAAGGCAGGCTTCTGGTTTGGGTTTTGGGTTTTGAGACAAGATTTCTCTATTAAGTGCCTCTGGCTGTCCTGGAACTTGCTATGTAGACCTAGCCAGACTGGCCCCGACTCACAGAGATCTACTGCCTGGAGTGCTGGGACTAAGGGTAGGTGCCTCACCACGCCTCCTTCAGGCTTCTGTTTCAGAAGAGCCTTGGGAACCATAGTAAGAACTTTGGGCCTGTATCATCTTGGGGGGTCGGGGTGGGGCGGCTGCTACGCCTCAGTACCTCAGTTCAAGCACACGAATGGAGAAAGCCAACTCTTGCGGTTGTCTTCTAACCTCCACAAGTGTGCCTGCCCTTAGCACATACTCACACCTCAGGAAACGAATTAAAGTTAAAACACTCCCAAAAAGGACTTCGGGCTTTATTCCATAGGGTTTCTTGAGTATTTGGGTGGGCTTGCTTGGTTTACAGGGAGGAGAAAGGAGAGATGGGAAGACCAGACCAGTTGGCTGCAACAAACACTGGTCAAACAAGAATTACTAAGAACTGAGTCTAAAGGTAGTTTGTTTGTTTGTTTGTTTGTTTGTTTTTGGAGAAGGGAAGCACACTGTAAAACTCTGCTTTCTAAGAGCTGTGTTAGGTGATCGGCCTGATCCTTTCTTGAGCTTTTTCCAATCTCTGGTTGCGGTGAACCACACATCACACATACATTGGTGCTCGAGTCTGCTTAGCTCTACAAGCGCATCATGTTTCCAAACTGTTCTCTTTAGAAGACCTTGAGGCGTGGGTTTTCATCGGGGAGGAGGGGGATGAAGCACATACAGGTCATGGTTATGATGAGTAAGAGTCACTAACCAGTAAAAGAAGTTGGTGACGTGGAAGCTTGTGGAGATACGCGCGAGGGCCCCACGCGGGATGGGTGGGGAGAGGGTTGGAATATAGAGTGGAGCTCCACGCAGAAAGGCGAGGAACTTAGGGCCTGGAAGTCACCTCTGCAGCAGAGCCTGCGAGCATCCTTTTGGGATTTGGTAGATAAGTACAGGGGGCGGGCTCGAACTGAAGGGTGGAACTTGAGAGCCAGCCAGGGCGGCTGCAGAAGACTGCGGGCTTTTTGCCTCTGCAGGGGCGGGTTAGACCGGGCCAGAGGCGGGGTTTTAAGCCCAACCTTCAGGTGCAGGTCTCCCATTGAGCGGGGTGGGATCTGGGGCGGGGCTTGGGGCGGGACCCAGTTTGCTTTTTGACAGCTGTCTTTCGGTACAGTAGTAGCAGAGTGGGTTTAGGAACCTGTGGCCCGGCTCTCTGCGCGTCCCCGTCCCCCCGTGGCCCTAGCCCCGGCCATGAAGCGCATCTTCTCCTGCTCCAGTTCACAAGTGGCGGTAGGTGCCAAATGTGTGGGAGAAGGGCTGGGGCTGGGATTCAAGCCCTGTGTTGACAGAAGTCCTGAGTCCTATTTCCATGGGCGATCGCATTAACCCGGCATCAGTTTTTCCTGCGTTGCTGTTCTGAAAATGCAGCCGCCAGCCTTGTGTGTGTTATCCAAAACCTGTCCCTCAACCGTCTTAACCTTTTCCTTCCCAATTCCTTCCTCTTGGCTCCTTCTGCCAACATATTTGGCTTCCAACTTCTGATGGTTTCTTTTTTCTTTTTCTTTCTTTCTTTTTTTTTTTTTCTTTTCTTTTTTTCGGAGCTGGGGACTGAACCCAGGGCCTTGTGCTTGCTAGGCAAGTGCTCTACCATTGAGCTAAATCCCCAACCCCCTGATGGTTTCTAAAGATCTTCCAAGGACCCTGGTCTCTACTTTAGCTCTGGCTCCCAGTACCAACCCACCTCCAGATACCTGCCCCACCCCCACCCCGCCTTTGAATCCGTTCCTACCTCTAGCGCTAATTCCTGCCCTATAGTTTCATTTCATCCTAGCCTTCCCCTCTACAACTTTCTCTCCTACATAGCTCCGTTTTTACTGTTTGCTTTCTGCCCCTAACAGTATTTTCTGCCCCCTAAAGTATTCTCAGCCCAGTGTCTTCTCCCAGCCCTTCTTCACAGCCTCCTTCACCGAACTTGCCTTTCTCTTACTCCGTGACACGTCCTCTCCCAGTCTCTCAAGCACCAATCCAAATCTCTTTCCAGGCGGTTATCCAACATGGAGCCTCTGTTTTCTCTTTAATTCCTGGTCACCTTTTCCTCAATGCTACTTCCTCTACCTTTTGCCTGGACCTCCTGCATGCTCACAGTGACTTAATCTTGCTATCTAGCTAGCTGGACAAACCTCTCAGAGGACAGGCAAGTCTCCTGGCTGATCCCCAAGAGCCCCGGTGAGTCGCCTGCAGAACCTACCCTGGCCAGTCCTCTGCATTGTCTGGTCTTCAGACTGGTTTTTAGGACCAATCAGTTTCTGCCTGGGTCTCCCCCTGATTATTCCTTTGCCTCGTTTAGGGTTTGTGTTCATTTTCTTTGGTTGAGTTAGGGAAATGTGATGGTGAGGGAGAAGACAGAGTAGAGCACGATGAGAGAGTTCCTGGCAAGGGTTACTCTATTCCCTGTTCTCTCCCCTCTAGAGCAAAACAATGATTTCAGAAGATGGTGGTTCCGGGAGGGTACAGCTTTCTGTCTCTAAAGAGCTCTTCCAGAGTACCCCTCTGTGGAGGGGTGGTGTCTTCTGTGTACAAGTCCCTTGGCACTACTATTGCTTAGCTGTCTTGTCATTCACGTAGAAGCAGATGTGAGAGGTATTTGGTTATCTCACTGTGCATGGGCAGGCCCCAGAAACCTGGCAGAGAGCTGTGAAGCAGGAGTGAGAAGTGCCAAGGCTGTCTCTGTCCCAGTTACATTTGCTTCTACATGGAGTTTCTACACACTGCCCAGAGTCAAAAGGCATTTACTATTCCAGTAACAGAAACTGAGGCTACCTGGGTTCTTAACACTGCCTTAAATAACTCTCAATGATCTCCTAATCCATGACTACTTTCCCCTAAATATGGAAAGTTCCCACAGTTGTTCCTTCCTTTTAGATTTATGGAGTCTGCTTTCTCTTTAGGAGGGGGACTATTTCATTCTTTGTTGTTGTTGTTGTTGTTGTTTTGTTTTGTTTTGTTTTTGTGTTTGCTTGCTTGCTTGCTTTTTCCAGACAGGGTTTCTCTGTGTAGCCCTGTCTGTCCTGGAACTCCTTCTGTAGACCAGGCTAGCCTCACACTCAAGAAATCTGCCTGCCTCTGCTTCCCAAGCACTGAGATTACAGTCATGAGCCACCACACCTTGGCTTAGTTCATTGTTTTTTGATTCTTCTGTCCAGGTACTAACCAGGCCCAACCAATGCTTAGATTCTAAAATCAAGCAAGTTTAAAGTGATATGACCCTAGGCCTTCTCTGGTTCTCTAGTCCTTGAACAATTCCTCCTTTCCTGGATGCTGGAGTAAGCAGTGGGTTAGATCTTGGGATCTCAAACCTTCCCTCTATCCTTCCTGGTTCTAGTTCTCCACATGTTTGACCATGAGGAATGTCTACTCATCTGAATTCCCAGTATTGCAAGAACACAGTTTATCAAGAGTGTGGGGAGTAAAAGGTGCACTTAGAGCTACATGCTTAGGATGAGAATATCTTTCCTTAGATCAAACTTGCCAAAGACTTGAACATAGGTTGGCTTCAGCTACAAGTTTTTCCTCAAGAAACCCCATTATAACAACCCCCAAGATGGGGTTGGGGATTTAGCTCAGTGGTAGAGCGCTTGCCTAGCAAGCGCAAGGCCCTGGGTTCGGTCCCCAGCTCCAAAAAAAAAAGGAAAAAAAAATAACCCCCAAGATAATGTCCCCCGCTTACCACACGGAACCTACTGCCAATAGTGTGACAGCTTTCCTGGAAACCCCAGAAGCTGGCTTCCCAGCTATGCCAGCCAATCATCTCATGCTACCCTAATTCAAGTCTTTGCATGAGGAACCTTCATTTGAGGCAAGGATGGAGTGATCATCTAACTCTTAGTCTGCTCGGGGCTGGGGCTGTAGCTCCGTTGAGAGAGCGCTTGTCTAGCACGCACGAAGCCCTGGCTTCAATCCTCAGCTCCATGTTAAGTGGGCGTGGTAGCACATGCGTGTAATCCCAAGACTCATGCAAAGGGGTCAGAGCTTCAAGGTCATCCTCTGTTACAGGTGGAATTTGGGGCCAGCCTGATACACGAGACCTGTTTCAAAAAAAAAAAAAAAAAAAAAGGAAGTAAATCAGTGAAATGTAATGTACAGCATTCACTGTCTAGGAAGATGACAAAAACTCAGGCCCTTTAATCTCAGGTTATTTGACTCAAAGTGGATGATGCCTTCAAGGGTGGCATAGACCCAGGCTTGCTCTGCCCAGGCAAGACACAGACCAAGAGACAGGCCGGTAAATGGCTTTCAACCTTTGGCACCAGATCAGCGTAGAGGAATTTCTATTGCATTTAAAGTGTTAATGGCCAGGTTCTCATCCCTCCAAGGCATTTCATTTCCATCCTTGCTCCTGCACTGCCTGTTGGTGTCTTTGTCCTCCCATCTTGACGGCAAGCCTGAGAGTTCACAGTCAGAGATAGGAGTGGGCAAAATTACTTCCACACGGGCTCCTCAATCTCATCTGTAGAAATGACACAGCTCATCCTTGTTAGGGAGTCTGGTGATTAATTCGGTGATTGCTCCCTGGAGGCTGTGATGATAATCTGGCGTCTCCTTTCCAGGGTGCTAAGGCAGACAATGGGCTGACTGCGGGACTTTGGAAGAAGCCCTCCTGCCCTCTACTTTCCACTGGTTTTATCATGAATGAAGAATTTCTACCTTTTCTAAAGCCTCCTTGGCATAATGAGATCATAGAAAGTAAGCCAGGTGGAGTCGGAAGGACCTAGCTGGAAAGAAGTATGCCCACAGTGCTAAATCACACTTTATCACCTATCCAGCTTGCCTAGCTCATACAGTGGCATAACCATGATCTTTCCAGCTCACCAAACTGGAGAATTCTAAGCCTGGGCACATCCAACGTGTGCCCAGCAAAGCCAAAAAAAAGGATGAGAATAGAAAGTTCCATTTACTGTGTGTCTGCTATGTGACAGATGCAAAACTAGATGCATTGTCCTCTCTTACATCATTAGCAAACTGAGGTTCAGGGACATCGGTGCGAGCCTGACACAGAGACAAAACATTGCCATGAAGATTTTAGAGCAGGGCAGGGTGACACACACTTAAGACCCAGCCCTCTGGAGTGAAGATGGTGAATTCTTGGCTAGTCAAGGATGTAGTCAGAGAATAAGAACAGCTTAGGAAGAGGGGAAGACAATTGGAGTTTGTGAACAGAGAACCTGAGGTTACGGTCAGCTGGTGGCCATGTGCTGGTGGCCGAAGTGTGTGCTGGTGGTACTGTTCCAGCTCTGTTTTCCATCAGGTGACCTGGTTCCCAAGGGGCACCGGAAAAGGTTTGTTCTTGCAAGTCAGAACCTGCCAGGTTGTGCAGGAGTTGGTCTGCTTGCTTCGTCATTGAGAATAAACCTGTTTGGAGACTCTTCCACACACAGGGAGTGACAGCCTACAGTGAGTAGCTTTGCCCCTGGAGGCATTCTCGAACTTTATCTGGAAATAAGTCATTCTTCTCCCATAGCTCGAAGAGTGTGATCTGACACGGGAATCAGGCCTGGATGCAAGAAGTCATTTCTAAAGCCAGTGCTCCTGTATCACTTCTTTATGTGATCCTGGACAGATGTTTAACATATATGTGCTTCCATATTTTTTTTTATGAAAGACAACAAGATGATACCTATCATCTCTGACTATTTTGGGGGGCTGTTAAAGGCTAATTGGAAGGACTAGGAGAAGTTACGAGTGTTTTACAGGAGCATTACCTCAGAATCCGTCTATCCTAGACAACTTTATGGCTTGGACCTTTAAATTTGTCCTGTGTTGGTGATTAACAATTTGTCCTGGTTTTATAAACAGTACTTGAGAATGAATTATTGGGCTCCCGCAGACTTTTTTTTCCCACCCTTTCCTCTAACCTCTTTCTTGTTGAGATTATACCTCATAAAATGCATTAGGGCACCCCTGACTGCTCACTACTTCCTGTTTTGTAGTAAGGATGCCATCCATTTATGTGGTCTATCTACATTACCTCGTTTAATACTTTGTGGTGAGGTGGTTATTACTGCCTACAGCTTATGTACAAGGAAACAGGTTAAAGTGTTTAATGGCTGGCTGTAGGTCACGTAGCTGAGAATGTAGCTGGGTCTCAGGCTCAGTCCAGACGAAGACCCATCTTGAAGACTTTTCTTCCTAACTGATGATCTTTGCATGCTCCTCCTTCTCCCTGTATGTTTCCCATCTCTGGATCAAACCAGGCTTTTCTGTGCTTGCAGCCCTAGTGGTTTTTTTTTTTTTTTTTTTTTTTAGCCCTAGTGGTTTTACAGCTCTTCCTTTTATGCCCTGTAATACTTCAATTATTTTAATTACTCCTCCACCCTCAAAACCTGAGCTGGAAGGTTGGAACAATGTATGCTGAGGTGTGGCTGCTGTCTGGGACAGCTGCTCCCCGCCAGGGAAACTAAGAGGGAGGAGAGAGGGAGGGAGGAATCCCTTTCTGCCTCTTCTGGCTGCCTCCCCAAGCCTAGCTAGAGACTGGCCTGCCTAGGCTGGTTGTTTCCAAGGAAGAGGTGGAGAGACTAGTGGAAGACATAACCAGATATGATACAGGGAAGTAGAGACTCAAGGATTACCGCCCACCCTGCTCCCAGTTTGGGACCCAGAGTCAATAAGTAGAGATGGTGTGATTAGTTCTGGCTGTGATTGAAAGCTGAGTCCTTGATTTACTTCACTAAGGACTAAAGACAAAAGGCAGAGCAGCATGGGGGAGTGGGCAAGGAGGGGGGCATTGAGAGGTGCCAAGGACCAATCAGGAGTGTTGGGGTTGGTTTGCTCCAGGAAGACCCAGGGAGCACCAAGGGAGGGATCATGGCTAGGACTGTCCTCAGGCTGGACCCCTTGCATTTGTCACCATGGTGCATTGTTTGGCCTGGGTGTTTTTTGTTTTATGGTATTAAGATTGGAAGGTAGGCTCTGGTCGGGGATTTAAATAAAATTTATTTTAAGAGGTAAATTTAGGTCCTGGAGAGATGGCCCAGTTAAGAGCATTGGCTACTCTTCTAGAGGACCCAGATTCAATTCCCACCACAACACATGACAATTTCAGTTCCAGGTGATCTGACACCCTCACACAGACATACATGGGAGCGAAACACCAATGCACGTGAAATAAAAAATAAAAAGAGTTTTGCTGGGTATGGTGGTACACACCTTTAATCCTAGCATTCAGGAGACAGAGGCAGGTGGATCTCTGTGAGTTTAAGGCCAGCCTGGCCTACATAGTGAGTTCCAGGACAGCCAGGGCTACATAAACCCTGCCTCAAAAATAAAATAAACACAACAAACCCCAAAACAAAACAAACAAACATAAATAAATTCTTAAAATATTAGACATTCACCATTACTAATAATTTTGAAGTTATGTGTGGCAGAGAAGTACTGAATGATCAGCATTAAGAGGCTGAATGGAGGATCCGGAGTCTGGCTACATAGAGCATCTGAGACCAGCGTGGACTAGCCTGACTCTATTTCACAAAACACTTTTAAAATAATAAAATCAGCTAGGCGGTGGTGGTGCACGCCTTTAATCCCAGCACTTGGGAGACAGAAGCAGGAGGATTTCTCTGAGTTTGAGGCCAGCCTGGTCTACAGAGTGAGTTGTGGGACAGACACACAGAGAAATCTTGAAAAAAAAAAAAAAAACAAGCAAAACAACAGAACAATAAAACCCTAAAATGATGAAAGTAATAATAATAATATTTTCCTGAGAGAGTCTTAGTTAACCTCAAACTTGAGATTCCCTTCTCCCAAGTGTTGAGACTACATGCCTGCCAATACATACATACATATATGTATATACATACATGCATATATGTATATACATACATGCATATATGTATATACATACATGCATATATACACACACATACATACATGCCTATATATATGCACACACACAAGTGGAGGGGTGCTTCATGTATCTCAAACTGGCTATAAGCTGCCTATGTACCTGAGGCCGGACCTGAATCTCCTGCCTCTACCTCCTGGGGTCATATTATCATGTTGTAAGTCTGAGCCACCATACCGACCTTTATCATTTTTAATTCAGAGACTAACCTTTAGGTTCATGTTGACAGTTGCTATGGGTAATTCTTGGTGACACATGGAGTGGTTAGTGTTTTGCTGACCCACTTTGTTCTGCTGCTCTGGGCCAGGCGATCACAAGCAGTAAGGACCTCTGGAATGCTCCTTTACTCTTGCTGGGCATCTGACATCACTTTTATCTCCTCAGACCATTGCTAGTGCCAATGCTCACATAATCTGTAACTCCCGGCTAGGTGGAGAAATGGAACCGCCGTGATCAGAAGCTGCTGGAGGCGGTGCAGCGGGGGGACGTGGGACGCGTGGCTGCCTTGGCCTCTAGGAAGTCAGCCCGACCCACCAAACTAGACTCAAATGGCCAGTCCCCGTAAGTAAGTCTGACCCCACCCGGGTATGTGGTTCTTTGTGAAAACTTCAGAACTTGAACAATCAGGCAAGGGCTATAACTTCAGAACCCTTTTATTGTTTGAATACTAAACCTTTGCCATGTATCAAGCACAGAACAAATGAGGGAGGAGGATATTGTCCCATAGTTTCAGCCTCCACACAAGCCACACTGATTTGAAAAGGATATAAAACCCATTAAACCAACAGACAACTAATTGCTAAACAAAGTTTCCTCATCGCAAAAGTAGAAGGGCGTGTATGCTTGAGAAGTTGAGAATGAAGAAGTCAAGTCATGGGGGTCATGGGGCTAGAGGGAGTGGTTTTCAGGAAGAAGACAATGCCTCCTGCCAGCCTTCTTTCTGTTCAGGTCTGGCTGACTCTATGTCTCTTTGGTTCTCTGAAGGTTGTGTGCTGGGAAAGGCAGGCGATCATGCATCCCCTGAACATACCCGCAGTATCTGAAATCCCTTGAGATTTGTAGCTTGTCTAGCTTTTCTGGTAGCAGCTTTGAGGCTGTAGGTCATGGAGACAGGCTTGATCCTCCTTTTAGCAAGGCAGACCAGGGGCGCCTCCCTCTCTGACTTGGAATTGGCCTTGGGATAAGGAGCAAAGGAAGCAGGGCTTATTTAAGCTCCCCCTGTCAGCAGTGTTGGTACCTGCTTATAAGTCAAGAATTTGGGAGTTCAAGCACTGAAGACCAGCCAACTCTATATAGTGAGACCCCATCTCAAAACAAATAAACAATGCCAAAATAAAAACATCTAGGTGTAAACTGATCAGAATAACTTAGAAATATTAAACTTGCCTTTTTAAAAGGAAAGAACCGCCTGTGTTTTATCCCCCTGGTCTTTCATCCTTCTCTGTCTCTTGGCTTGGACCCTGGCAGGTTCCATCTGGCAGCCTCCAAAGGCCTGACAGAGTGTCTGACGATACTGCTTGCAAACGGGGCTGATATCAACAGCAAGAACGAGGACGGTGAGTCGGCCAGCACTGCGCGCCCAGTGTGCTGCAAGACTGTCTCTGTCTGCAGAGGGGCCAGTGCTGGGCTCTGACGGAGGTTCCAGCTGTGGGCCTTTGCTTCTTTGCTCAGTAAGTCTTGGCTAGCATCTCTCCTGGGGTTCCCCTCCCTGTAAGCCAGGCACATTTCACCCCCACTCCCACCTCCATTAAGGGTACCAGCTGTTCAAGGAACTGGAATTTCTGGCCTGGTGTGACCCACAGCTTCTCTTCTCTAATCTCCCTCTGATTATCTGTGCTTCTCTTACCCTCCCTCGAGGTGAGTCATCTGCACTCACGGAGCCACGCCCCCTCTCTGCCTCTTTTCAGGAAGCACCGCCCTTCATTTGGCCACCATCTCCTGTCAGCCGCAGTGTGTGAAGGTCTTGCTTCAGGTAAAGGCAGTCCGCTGATGCTCCTGGGCAGGCAAGAAAGAAATGCCACGTGTCCCCCAACTTTGTTTTGTAGTGACCAACAGTATCGTCTCATTCCAAATAGCACAGCGGATTGTCATGTATTAATATGTCCACGAGCATTTGTTTAACTCCTACTCTGTGCTTGTACCACCATGCCTGATACTGTCTCTGGGGCTGGGTCGGAAGGCAGGGTACCCAAGGACAATTGAGTTCTGCCAGTAGAGAGCCACGGCCCAGGGTAACTGCTATGTAGAAGAAAATCAGGAATAGTCCAACAAAAACGTCTTTGGTGGGAGAGGCTGGTAAGAGGGCTCAGCGGGTAAAAGAACTCACTGCCAAGTCTAACGACCTGAGCCTCAGAACCCACGTGATGGAAGGAGAGACCTGACTCTTGTAAGCTGTCCCGACCTCCACGATTATATCCATACCCCTTCCCCAAGTAAAAATAAATAAATAAAATGTAGAGGGGGTTTACAGTAAAAATATACATGTGTAATGACATGTGGACGATCTGCATCTCCCAGTAGGCCACCAAGCACACACTGACTGCTCTACCTTTATTATTCCTGGTCTTTTCCAAATTTCACATTGGGCCGCAGTCATTTCCTTCAATCTGTTTGCTTACTGATCATCTGTATTTTTCCTTTGGCCCTAGTTAGGAAGTAGGACTGAATTTCAAGGCTGCCCATCACCTGCAGGGAGCGACTGGGCTTGCCTAGTAGTTAGCTTCTCTCAGAGCAGTGGTCTTCTGGTTCCTTTTCATGTTACCATGGAAACAGGTGGCTTGATGTGAGATGCAGGATGAGGATGCTAATGCTGAGCCCCACATCTGCTTCTCTTTGTGGTTATTTACAGCATGGTGCTAATGAGGACGCCGTGGACGCAGAAAATCGCAGTCCGTTACACTGGGCAGGTGTGTGCCTGGGAACAGGATGGGAGGTTAACAGGATGGGGGAACAACAGTTGTTCTTCCAACTCCTCTTTTTTTTTTTTTTTTTTTTTTTTTTTTTTTTTTTTTTTTTTTTTTTCGGAGCTGGGGACCGAACCCAGGGCCTTGCGCTTCCTAGGTAAGCGCTCTACCACTGAGCTAAATCCCCAGCCCCTCTTCCAACTCCTCTTAACCAAATGTCTCTCAATTCTTCCAGCCTCCTCTGGCTGCGCTTCAAGTGTCCTCCTGCTGTGTGACCACGAAGCCTTCCTGGATGTGCTGGATAATGTGAGTATCAGAAGGCCCATTGGGTGGTGTTTCACACCAGGAGGCTGCTGTTTTCTCTGAGTTTGATCAGCCGGTCTCTATCACTCCTCCTCCATCCCTCCTCTTTTCCTTATCATTTGGGGAGCTCCTAACCTCTCTGAACCGTAGTGTTTAACCCCAGGACCAGAGCTTGTTTCAGCAGGGGTGGGGGTGGGGGAATAAGAGATGGTTCCCCCACGCTTTCCCACGGCCTCTGCAGGATGGACGCACACCCCTGATGATTGCATCGCTGGGTGGTCATGCAGCTATCTGCTCACAGCTGCTGCAGAGAGGTGCCCGAGTCAATGTCACAGACAAGGATGACAAGTGAGACATCTCTATGTCCTATCCCAATTCCCAGTTCTCTAGCAATCTGGAAAAGCCCATGAGCACAGCGCATGCACTGGAGAGAGTAGCTATGCTCTGTTCTTCAGGCACATCTTCCTCTCCAGGGATGGTTCAGAAAAATCTTTGCCTGGAGTTCTAAGGAAGCTATGCTAGCACAGATGATGCCAGAGGTAGAATGGCTGTGCCTGGGACCACTGCTTTAATTTACTAGTTTTTAAGCTACGCCCTAAACAATTTTCTTCCAAATGTATGCAGAAGATGAGTGCGGTGGTATATGCTTGTAGTCCAGTACTTGGAAGGTTGAGGCAGGAGGATCACAAGCATATAAGTTGCTGTGTGTGTGTGTGTGTGTGTGTGTGTGTGTGTGTGTGTGCGCGCGCGCGCGCGCGAGTGCGTGTGCGCTCTCTCTCCTGTGTGTACCTATGTTCATGTGCAGAGCTTTATCATTCTACAAAGCATACAAAAATGGAGCCCTGCCAGTGGTCCACTTTCTGATGCTGCAGTTCCAAGGAACGACACTGGAAAAGTCCTGCTTCAGTCTAAATCTTTGTCCGTGGCTGGTTTGGTGTGTTGTTCTGACTCCATTGAGTGAGGGCTTACCCTGTGAGTGGAATCTCTGAAACCATGAGGGGAAGCTGGTGCTGCAGATTTGTTTCCATCCACAGATCAGCTTTGATCCTGGCCTGTGAGAAAGGCAGCGCTGAGGTGGCTGAGCTGCTCCTGAGCCATGGAGCAGACGCTGGAGCGGTGGACAGCTTGGGGCACAATGCTCTTCATTATGCTTTGCGTACACAAGACAGGGAACTCTGGAGGCTGCTACAGCAGGCCCTGAACCGGCGGCGGAGAGGAGGTAAAAGTCTTTGTGCCTTCGAGAGTCTCTTCAGTAGCTAAAGAATTAAAGATGCCTCTTAGTATCCCACTCTCAAGGAAATTGTCCATCTGAAAAAATGGACCGCCGCCTTAGTCAAGGCTTTGCTAATTTAGTGTGGCTGCATTTTGGGAACGTGTGACCCCACGACCCCATAAACATGGTCACAAAATTCCCCACTGCAGCCTTTGCTCATTGCAACTCTAGCTGTTGATATTGTTGTAGTAGGTTTTTGTTTGTTTGTTTGTTTTGTTTTGTTTTTGAGAAGGGGTTTCTCTGTGCAGCCCTGGCTGTCCTGGAACTTTCTCTGTAGACCAGGCTGGCCTCAAACTCTGAGATCCCCTGCCTCTGCCTCCCCAGTGCTGGGATTAAATGGCTATTGCTACTGTTGTCATCCATGTGATTCCCATTTTGCACACTACTGATGTCCCGGTGCCTTCATAGTACCAGCACAGTGATCAATACCAGAGGCGAGCAAACAGAATGAAGGAATACACCATCTCCAGAAGAAACCTCAGTTGCTGGGTAGTTAGGGATCCATGAACTGAGACGATCACCACTTTTCTCTGACAAACTCTGAAAATTAGAAGAGAGCTGAGTTCTCCTTTGTTCTCTGTCTTTCCTTATAGGTCGTGGACTGGTTCAACACCCAGATCACGCCTCTCAGGTATGACCCCTCAGAGTCTCCCCTTTTGTTTCTGACTTACCCTCAAGGAATTCCAGTAGTCCCTGTAGGCAGAAAAACATTCTCAGAGAAGCAGGGCCCTTTCAGAGGCTAGTTGAATAACTTCACACCACTGCTCCTTTTTGACATAGGCTTCTCCATCTGAGCCTCAGGTGGGATCTCCTCCTAAGAGCCCATGGAGAGCAGAGCCTGAGGAAGAGCAGGAGGAAGAGGAGGGGGAGGAGCGGGGCTCGGAAGAGTGGAGGTGGAAGTTTGAAGAGGAGCAGAGGAAAGTTCATCAACTGGAGCAGGAGCTCCTGCAAAAGACAGATGAGTGTAAGGCTCGAGCTGCAGCCTTCGTAAGCCTAGAGAACCAGATTCGAGAGCAAGTGCAAGAACTAGGCTATCTCCTGGTGCAAGTACCTGGAGCTCCAAGAAATCAAGGCCCTGGTCTTCGGCCTGAAGGAGATGGCATGGAGCAGGGCTGTCCCCTGAACCTGCTGGCTGAGTGGATCCAAGAGCTAAAGAAGCAGCAGAAGGCAACAGCCACAATAAACCCAACGTTAGTTCCAAAGAGAGCTGAAGACTTAGCCCCAGCAGAGACCCATTATGAAGTACCTGGAAAGTTCCAACCAGAACAGGGACTGTCCCAGAGCCCAAGGTCTGAGACCATCGGGAAAGCCACAGGACAGCAGCTGAACACCAATGGGGAACAGAACCTTGGCCTCGATAACACTGAGCAGGTGTGTGCTGACCAGAAGGAGAGGGCCCCGGCCCCCGGGACTGAACCAGCAGTCACAGTGGGAGAACCAGTGGGCATAGCAGCCATGAACCAGCTCCTCCTACAGCTAAGGGAAGAGCTGGCTGCAGTGTGGCGAGAAAAGGATGCTGCCAGAGGGGCTTTGTCAAGACCAGTTCTGGAGGGAGCCCTGGGGACTCCCAGGGCTGAGGCTGCAGCAGCTGCCTGGGAAAAGATGGAAGCCAGGCTTGAGAAGGTGCTGGTGAGGTTGGATGGAGCGAAGGTGGGACTGCATGTAAAACCTGAGGTTCCTGCCCAGGGGTCAAGAGACGGAGCACCAAAGATAGTCCAGGGATGCACGAAAGAACAGGAAGGAAAGAAGGCTCCTGGAGCCAGAGGAGAGCCCTTAGGGGCCCCTGGAGGGGAACAGGCCTTAGGAGGAGGCCTGGCAAAGGGACAGCTGGAGAAAGAGGTGTCAGCTCTGAGACTGAGCAATAGCAATTTGCTGGAGGAATTGGGAGAGTTGGGGCGTGAGAGACAACGGTTGCAGGGAGAGCTGCAGTCCTTGACCCAGAAGCTACAACGGGAGTTTGTGCCCAAGCCCGAGGCACAGGTCCAGCTACAGCAGTTGCGAAGGAGCGTGGGGTTGTTGACAGAGGAACTGGCCATCGAGAAGGAGGCCACAGAGAAGCTGCGCAGACGACTGGCCTCCCAGACCAGCGGCCTCCAAGGACTGTGGAACTGCTTGCCCCCAGACCTCGTGGGCAAGGGGAGTGCACGGAGTACAGCTGCGGAACCCTTGGAGGAGCTGCAGGCCTGCATCAGTACCCTGGTGGATAGGCACCTCGAGTCCCAACAGGTGCAGGCTCGGTTGGAGGAGGAAAACCAGCGGCTGAGGGGATCCTTGCCTCCCTGCGGGGAGCCCGAGGCCTCCCTGAAGGCTACAGCATCCCCGCAGGTGGCCGCCCTAGAGGAGGATCTGGGGAAGCTGGAGGAAGAGCTGCGAGCGGTGCAGGCCACGATGAGCGGGAAGAGCCAGGAGATCTGCAAGCTGAAGCAGCTGCTCTACCAAGCCACGGAAGAAGTGGCCGAGCTGAGAGCTCGGGAAGCAGCCAGCCTGCGACAGCACGAGAAGACGCGAGGCTCGCTGGTGGCCCAGGCGCAGGCTTGGGGCCAGGAGCTCAAAGTTATGCTGGAGAAGTACAACACAGCCTGTCGGGAAATGACTCGATTGCGGGACACCGCAGCGGAGGAACGTCGCCGCAGCGAGGAACTGGCGGCTCGGGCGGCCGAGCAGGAGCGCCAGGCTGGGGAAATGCGCGGGCGCTCGGAGCAGTTTGAGAAAACTGCTGAGTTGCTGAAAGAGAAAACAAACCACCTCATCGGAGCTTGCCGGGACAAGGAGTCCAAGGTGAGCACGGAGGTAGCCTTGAGAGCAAAGCGGGGGAACAGCGGTGCTTTTGCAGGGTTGCAGAACCGAAGGTCAGATTAATACAAAACAGAGTACTTGCAAGGACCGCTCTGTGCTCGCCTAGGGCAAAAGAGGTTTGGGGTTGAGATTGGAGCTGAGGTGGAGTACAGATAGAAAAAAAGAGATAAAAATAAATCACCTAATACAAGAGAAAAGAGGGCATAGGTATGTATGCCCCCAGGGTTACCACCCAGGAACACTGGACAATTAGTATTTTATCTTAATCCCACATTAGCCCAACCTAGAGGTGTAATGAGTTCTGTGGTTTTGCTGAGGTTCTCGGCTGACTCAGTCTGATGAAGAAGAAAAAGAAAAAGAAACAAAACAGTTTGAAGAAGTGCATAGGCAATAGGTTTGGAGTCATCCTCAGCTACAGAGCTGGTTCCAAGACACCCTAGGCTCATGCGACTCTGTTTGAAGACATCAAGGAAAGCCAAGCCACAACAAAGTTTGAAAGCTACTGTTTTCTTAGTGCTGACAATGAGACATATTTTATATATTTTAAACCACTCATTTACAAATGGATTTAGAAGTTGTAGAACTAAATGAATGAATTCAGATTTATTTTAAAGATTTATTTTATTTATTTCATGTATATAAGTACACTGCAGACACAACAGAAGGGGACATCAGATCCCATTACAGATGGTTGTGAGCCACCATGTGGTTGCTGGAATTTGAACTCAGGACCTCTGGAAGCGCAGTTAGTGCTCTTAACCACTGAGCCATCTCTCCAGCCCAGAATTCAGATTTCTTACTAACACTTGTACACATAACCAAATTTAGGAAAACAAGAATATAAACAGCATGTGCCTCCTGTACAATGCATGGACAGAAGAACTGATGTCCAAGATAGGCATTATCATGGAAGGGAGGTAAAGGAGGCATTTTGTCAATAAATAGCAAGAAAGTCAAAAAAATCTGCCAAGGAAAGTTTGGTGTAGTAGTTGAGAATGGTTCTATCCCCAGCACTGATAACACGACAACAAATAAAACTTAACAGCTGACTGACTTTAGACAACCTTTTGCTTTGGCTTGTCAGGGTGTCACTGTGAAGCCTTTACGTCACAGATCAGCCTGCTTCTGTCAGAGCGCTGATAAGGGCTTGGGACGCCACTCCTGGCAATGTTCTTAATATCTCAAAGACGCAGGGGGTTTTGTTTGTTTTTATTTTATTGGTTCTTTGAGACAGGGTTTCTCTGTGTAGCCCTGGCTGTCCTAGAACTTGCTCTGTAGACCAAGCTTGGCCTCGAACTCAAGTTCAACCTGCCTCTGCCTCCTGAGTGCTGGGATTAAAAATGTGCACCATCTAAAAAAAAAAAAAAAAAAGATAAATAAAAAATAAAAATAAAAATAAAGGGGGGGGGGCTGGAGAGGTGGCTCAGGGGTTAAGAGCACTGACTGCTCTTCCAGAGGTCCTGAGTTCAATTCCCAGCAACCACATGGTGGCTCACAACCATCTGTAATGGGATCCGATGCCCTCTTCTGGTGTGTCTGAAGAGAGCAATGGTGTACTTACATACAGAAAGATAAATAAATTAATTTAAAAAAAAGTGCACCATCACTGCCTGATTGAAACCTAGGTTTCTCTTCGATAAGATTAAGTTACTGTGCTGGAGAGATGGCTCATTGGGTAAGAACAATGGATCCTCTTCCAGAGGACTTGAGCTCCTAGTACCACAGTGGCTGCTCTTCCAGAGGTCCCAAGTTTAATTCCTCCAACCCACCCGGTGGCTCACAACCATCTGTAACTTCAGTTCCAGGGTTTCTGAGGGCAAGAGGCATACACATGGTACACAGTTACACATGCAGACAAAACACCCATACACATAAAAAATTAAAATAATAGATAAAAGTTTAAAAAGAAGTTGATACAGGAGAATCAGATATTCAAGGCTAACCTTCCGTTTGAGACTAGCTTGATTTCTAAGAGCCCCTGTTTAAATACATTATTATAAATACTCAGAAGTTTGATGATATGGAAGTCAGGCATGGTGGCACACACCTTTAGTCCTAGCATTTAGGAGGCAGACACAGGTAGATCTCTGAGTTCAAAGCCAGTGGGGGTTACAGAGTGAGTTCTAGGACAGGCAGGGCTGCACAGAGAAACCTTGTCTCGAGAAGAGAGAAAGGAAGAAAGAAAGAAAGAAAGAAAGAAAGAAAGAAAGAAAGAAAGAAAAGGTTTGAAGTCATGGCTTAATGGTAGAATATTTGTCTAGAATGGAAAAAGGATCTGGCTCATCCCTGAGCACCATCTCCGGAAAAAGAAAGAGAGAAGGAAAGAAAGTAAATTGCTTTATTGGACCTGGAGAAATGGCTTAGCAATTAAGAATGCCTGCTGCTCTTCCGGAGGACCCCAGTTTAGGTCCCTGCACCCACACAACTATCTCTAACTCCAACTGCAGAGGACCTGGAGTCCTCTTCTTGCCTTCACCAGCTACACAGGTGGAATGCACACTTATATACATGCAGACGAAACACACACACACACACATACACACACACACACACACACACACACACACTAAATTACACACGATAATTTGGGGTCCATATCAAGTACTCAGTAAAAAGTTGCTATAGCCTGTTGTGGTGGGGCACCCTTTTAATCTCAGTACTCTGGAGGCAGAGGCAGGAAGATCTTTGTGAGTTTGAGGCCAGCTTAGTCTATGTAGTGAGCCCAGGCCACCCAGGGGTATACAATGAGACTGTTTAAAACAAAACAAAACACACACACACACATACACACACACACACACACACACACACACACACACACACACACACACACCAAACAAAAAACCAAAAAGTTCATAAACTATAGTAGAACCATCCTGGAACTCACTATAGACAAAGTAGTCTCAAACTCACAGAGCTCAGCCTGCCTCCTGTGTCCTAATTGCTGGGATCAAAGGTGTGTACCACCACCCTGGGACAGCAGCATGGTTGCAAACTTAATAAACTTATTAAACCCATAAAATGGGGACAATAGCCCTTTCCTCAGAGAAGCATTGCTCTTAGAAGAAGGGGTGGATTGTCTGTTCTATAAGACAATGCATATAGAAACATCTGGTACATATTAAATACTCAAAAAGGAAACCTGACCTGGACCCTGGGCCATCTTGGGGCAAATGACTTGGGTCCCTGTTAACCTCATGAGATGAGAATAAGACCATTACCAGCTTTTAAAGCCAAGTTTGAAGCAAGCTTTCATAAACACTGGTCGGGATGAGAGGGACACTGGCTTAAGTCCACACCCAGGATTCCCAAAGAATGGCTGTGAATTATGTTTAGGCGCACAGAGGCAGAGCCCACAAGGCTATGTGCTTCTGTCTTCATCCAACTGGGGGCAAGCATATATCCTGATGTACTTCCTGCCTCCATTCCCCACCTACCTGTGATCAGGCACATCTTATGCCGCTGGGGCAACCAACCTTGTTTACAGAAGTGAAAACTTGAGGGCTGGAGAGATGGCTCAGCGGTTAAGAGCACCTGACTGCTCTTCCAGAGGTCCTGAGTTCAATTCCCAGCAACCACATGGTGGCTCACAACCATCTGTAAAGAGATCCGATGCCCTCTTCTGGTGTATCTGAAGACAGCTACAGTGTACTTATATATAATAAATGAATAAATAAATCTTTAAAAAAAAACAAACAAACAAACAAAAAAAAAGAAAAAGTGAAAACTTGTAGCTTGTTTTCTTATATGAACAACCCCCAGCGTTCTAGGAAGCTAGCTATCCTCAGGCAAGTGGGGATCACGGGTTAGGGGCATTTTTGTTTCATAGATCTCTTAAGCACAGTAATGTAAACTTAAAATATAACTTTAGCCCTCACATCCCTTTCTTTCCTTTTGGCCATAGATCAAGGAGTTGTTGAAGAAGCTGGAGCAGCTTTCAGAGGAAGTCCTGGAAGTCCGTGCGGAGAATACCCACCTTGTCCTACAGCTGCAGGTATATTTTGGCCTGCAGGGAAATGGATGGTGATAGAGAAGAGGGGGGTGGGGAGTGGAAGTGGGGAGTAGCCAGGGCAGACCAGCAATGGGCCCATGGAGCCAGCCTCACGCTCGATGAGTGTGGGAAGGGTAGGCACGTGACTTCCCGTGGGTGCTCCGTTCCAGGATACCCAGAAGAACCATGAAGAGATCATCTCCACTTACAGAAATCATCTACTGAATGCTGCCCGGGTGAGCTTGCTGGAATCTGGGAGGGAGCAGAGGTACAGAGCAGAGGAAGGACTGTCACATCTGTCCCTTCTCTTCCTTATACATACTTATCATTTTGCCAGACCCATTGGACCCCGTGGCAGGTCTCGGGATCTCATTGCGCGCATCAAGAGAGGCTGTGTGTGAATGGGAGGAGGAGAAGCTTCTGCTTCTCTTTCCGGTTCCCTAATCCGTTGTGAGGGTTTTTCCTTTCCCCACCCCCACCCCTCAATTTCCTCAGGGGTGACTCTGCCTTAATCAAGGAAGAGTGGGCGTGGCTGCTCCTTTCTTAGGGATGATAATGGAGAAGCGCTGAGAGGTAGACGGGATTCCCCTCCTTGTGAAGATGGTAGAGCAGCCATGGAAAAGTTATCTAATGCTACAAGTGAGGACTGGGGTATAGAGCGCTGACAAGCACTTGCCCTGTTCAGTCACAAGTACTGCTGACCAAAAACATGGTGTAACAGGCAGGCAGAATTTATTAAGGATTATATAATTATAAGAGGCAATGCCTGGCATTCTGCTATCCTACAAAACTGCTCCCTCGCCTGCCTCTCCCCACATTCTGTGCTTCATCACTTATGTCCGTCCTGCTACCCCCCAGGGCTACATGGAACAAGACGTCTACAACATCCTACTTCGAATCCTCAGCGTGCAGGAGTGAGGCAGGCTCCTAGCGACCGTCAGGGATAAAGGCATTTCCCTTTTGTGAGTTGTGGGTTGGGGCGAAGGAGGCCTGGGGCTTAGGAGAAAGGACTTGGGGGAGGGGAAGCTAAGGATGATGGGATGTCAGGTTTTGCCTCTCTGGTGGCTGACACTGGGGAGTCAACTGAGAAGACAAAGTGTGGGTCACTAGGGGGAGCCAGGACCTTGTGAGCAGGTGGAACGAGATTAAGGGTGACTGTGGATAGGACAGACAGAAAAGATGGGTAGACTATTTTCCTAAAGTCTGTGGTACAGGGATACTGGTGAAGGATGAGGGGTAGTGGGACAGTGGGACAGTCGTTCCCTAGGGCAGGACTTTACAGACCCAGGTTTTCCCACCCTTCACTCAAAAACCAACCATCTCCCAGCCTCCCTCCTACCCCTCTGTCCAGTTTGGAAAGAAGCAGACCCTTTAGCACGTTGATGTGGATAGGAGAGTAAGGGTAAAGAATTCATCTTTGAATTTCTTCTTACAGGGAGTAATGAGGCTCCATCAAGCTGTGGTGGGCAGGCAGGTGGGTGGTGATTACCCACTGGTGTTGCTGTGGGCTTCACGGGACCCAGGGACTCCAGTCCTGAAAACCTGGACCCTGGAGTCAGCACAGATGAGACCAGAATTGTGGATGTAAACTAGCTCCATGGAAAATAAAGCAGAAAATAGATGGACCTGGGTATCCTTGTGGTTTTTGTCAAAAAAGGGTGGAATGGGGGAAAAAAAGAATCTTGATCAAACAACTTAAAAAATAAGCTGGGAAGGGGTTGGGGATTTAGCTCAGTGGTAGAGCGCTTGCCTAGCAAGCGCAAGGCCCTGGGTTCGGTCCCCAGCTCTGAAAAAAAAGAAAAAAAAAAAAAAAAAAAGCTGGGAATGGTGGTATACACCTTAATCTCAGTGCTTGGGAAGTGGGGGGCAGGGAAAGCAAACTTCAGGGTCAGCCTTGGCTACACAGTGAGTCCAATCAGCCTGAGCTACAACTGCCACTCTGTCTAAAAACAAACAAACTACATCCTTTCTCTTCCTGTTAGCAAAGCCCCTCACTAGAGAGGTAAATTTGTCCTATGTCAGGGCACACTGCCACAGGTGTCCACAGAGTACATTAGGTTACGGCCTACTCCTGACGCTGCTTAGACGGATTTGCAATGGCGTGTGTCCAGCACAGTAGTCGTCACAGTAGTTTTACAGCGATAGGGATTCTTTATGCTCTGCTCTGCCTGTTGGTTCCTTCCCAATCCGAGCTCCAATCCTAGCTCCTGACCTTTTTTTCTTTTCTTTCTTCCTTCCTTCTTTCTTTTCTTTTCTTTTCTTTTTTTTTTTTTTTTTTTTTTTTTTTGAGACAGGGTCTCTCTCTGTCGTCCTGGCTGTCTATGTAGGTAGCCTGGAGCACTACCTAGGTAGACTAGGCTGGCCTCAAACTCACAGACTCCAACTGTGACTCCAATTCCCAAGGGGATTGGACACCTTTGACCTCAGGGTACTCATGCCCTATCACACATCATTAAACAAATTCAACCCAAGCCTGCAAATAATCCTGGGAATCCATATGCTTGTGGCTGGGTTTAATGACCTTCAGTCTGCTGATCCCACGCGGAGGAAGAAGAGACCAACAAAGTTGTCACCTACACACCTGTGTCTCATGTGTCCTGAGTGTGCACACGCAACATTAATGTAAAAAGGAAAAATTCTATGTGTTAAAATCTTGCCTTAAGTAGAATCCCTGTGAAACTACTGTGACTACTGTGCGGGCACAGCCATTGCAAACTTGTCTAGGCCCTAACGTGCTCTATGGATGCCTGTGACAGGGTGTGCTGGTTTGACACATATGTTCTCGTGTGATCACCATTCTTTGTTTTGGGTGCATATAGGGATTTAAAACATTCTGGGGCTGGAGAGATGGCTCAGCAGTTAAGAGCACCCGACTGCTCTTCCAAAGGTCATGAGTTCAATTCCCAGCAATCACATGGTGGCTCACAACCATCTGTAATGGGATCTGATGCTGTCTTCTGGTGTGTCTGAGGACAGCTACAGTGTACTTATAATAAATAAATAAATCTTAAAAAAAAAAAAACATTCTGACCGGGGTTGGGGTTAGCAGTAGAGCGCTTGCCTAGCGAGCGCAAGGCCCTGGGTTTGGTCCCCAGCTCTGAAAAAAAGAAAAAAAAAAAAACAAAACAAAACATTCTGACCTTAATGGCACACCTATATCCACGAGGAGTTTTCAATATACCAGTGACTGTTAGGTCTACAGTGAGAAAAGTCTGGTTCCTGAAAGAAGGGAATCCAGGTTTGGTTCTAGGACAGAAAGAGTTGATGTCCAAGCCATCTGAACCTCCTCTAGCTTGGCTACTCTGTGAGAAAGAGTTCCTCCACAATCTGGAGAGTAGGCCAGAGGCCTGCAAGCAGATCCCTCTCATCCCCTTCCCTCAGCCCGCCCTCTGCTGGGTTAAGCTGGGTTAGACAGCAGGGGCTTGCCAGGAGAGTCTGCTGGCTCCAGGGAAAGAGTAGAGAGAGAGAGAGAGACTGCTGTGGAAATTGGGAACTAGGGGAACTGGTCCAGAGTTTGTGGAGGGGGAATGCAGCTGAGATACACGGATCTAGAGAAGGATCGGACCAGCGCTGAGGTTCATGGACAGAAGACTGATAGAGAAGGGGAAACTGCTGGGGCGGGGCAGGCACTGAAAGGGTTCAGGAATTTCTCTTAAGAGGAATAGAGTTTCCTCCCCCTTCCACTCAGTTACTAGAGATCACCAGGGGTGGGTACACATTATATTTGGAAGTATGTGGGGGGAATGCCAAAAAAATGCAGAGAGGACGGTCCAGAGAGGAAGACTCCCATTTGGCTAAGTGTGTCAGGAAGTAGTTTGGTTATGAAAAGCAGGCCTTTGGCTCCTGGGAGCTGATTCCAAGGCGGCAGCTGGGAGAGCGGTCAGTGATTCGCACAATGGAGGAGACGCTCCGGGTATAATCTACACCTGTGTAGTAAACGGGCAACTTCAAACCCAAAGGGTGAATGTTCCTTGGTTTCACAGTCGTGTCCCCTCGCTACTGTAATCCTGATGCTCCCGTTGTTCTCCCACACCTGTAAGGTGCCGGGTCTCCTGGAGCTGGCGTTTCAGGTGGTTGTGAGCGCTAGGAACTGAGCTCTGGCCCACTGCAAGTGCAGTGCTATTACCTTCCCCGAAGGTGTGGAGGTCAGAGGACAGCTCTTGGGGGTTAATTCTTTCCTTTTGTCCTGTGGGGAATGGGTTTGGTCACTATTGTCAGGAGTCATCTTAGTGCCCTGCCCCCCACGCCCATTCCCCAGAGGCGTGAAGTCCAGGCTGGCCTTTAACTCCTTTTTGTTTCTTTTTTGAGACTGGGTCTCCATATGTAGTCCTGGCTGTCCTGGAACATGCTACATAGACCAGGCTGATCTTGGACTCACAGAGATCTGCCTGCCTCTGCCTGGGGAGTACTAGAATTGAAGGTACTCCACCATATCTGGCTTGGCCTTGAACTCTTGATCTTCATGCCTTCATCTTCCAAGTGCTCAAATTATTATTTTTTTTTTTCGGAGCTGGGGACCGAACCCAGGACCTTGCACTTGCTAGGCAAGCGCTCTACCACTGAGCTAAACCCCCAACCTCAAATTATTATTTTTTGAGACAGGGTTACACTATGGAGTACTGTGTAGAGCAGGCTGGCCTTGAACTCACAGAGATCCACTTGCCTCTGACTCCCAAGTGCTAGGATTAAAGGCTATGTGTCACCATACCTGGCTGATTTTTATTTTTAATTTTGTTTGAAGACTGGGTCTTACCATATAGTCTGGATTTGGCATGCTGGGATTTCAGATGTGAGCTGTGTCCAATCTTCTTTCTTTTAAACATTTTATTATTTATTTATTTTGCACCCTGACCACAGTTTTTCCATGTCCAACTTTCAAAATAATATTTTAAGGAGATCGTCTTTCATTAAATCACTAAGAATTAAGAAGAGGCTGATTTTCTGTAGTACATTTTTATAGCTTTGTTGAGGTATAATTGATATACTCGAATTTCCAGTATTTGAAGCACTTTGTGCTTTACATGTTATCATGACATGTAATGCCAATGAACGCTGTCTGAAGCATCTTAGCTCAGATTCAAGACTAATGTTCACGAATGACAATGATGTTGTTTTACTGTCCATACAAAAGATTCTGTTCTTATAAAAATATAATGGCTTACTTATGGAGAATAAATATTTTAAATATTTTCCTATCATCGCTCCCTAGAATGTGTCAAGTTAATATACCTTTGGATTGTATCGTTAGAAAGTTTTTTTTTAAATGCTCTTTTGAGGTTTTGAGTTTCATCAAAAAAAAAAAAAAAAAGAATCAGCACTTTATTAAAGGTGTGTGCCACCACACATGGCTGCTTTCATCTTTAATGCATGATGAAGTTATATGTATACCAAAGAATTGGAAAGTCTTTATGGTTTATTGTCAGTACATGCCTGATTATATGCTTATTTTTTAAAAATTTTTACTTATTTTCTGTATAGGAATGCTCTATCTGCATGTATACCCAAAAGCCAGAAAAGGGAGTCAGATCCCAGTACAGATGGTTATGAGTCACCAATCATGCAATGTGATTGCTGGGAATTAAACTCAAGAGCACAGTGCTCCTAACCACCAAGCCGTCTCTCCATCCCCTATATACTTACCTTTATATACCCTGGGGTCTGGAGTCACAAAAAACGTCTAGGGCAAAAAGGGATACCAAGCTTAAAAAGAAACAAAAGAATACGATTGGTAACGAGCTCTGCTGGCTGTGCTGGCATCCCAGGGTACTTTCAGTGTACATCCAGTGTACAGAGTCTCAGGTTCTATCCCGGAACAGACAAGCACCAGGACCTGATTTGGATGCAGGAAGCAGCAGATGAGACTTAGGGCCATGTACTTAGCCTAAATTTAGCTTGAGGGGCCATCATTTCAAGCAGCAAGGAACAACCCCCTCCTTCAATCTCCACTGTTGGGAGAGGGTGGTCATTTCCCTAGGAACAAAACCAGGAAGTACTCAAGTATAATTAGCAGGAACTAGGAATATTGTTAGCGCTTTATGGTTTGCAGCTTGGGTTGGGGCTCATGAAAAGGATTACACTGAAGGCTTAAACTAAATGGGATTATTCCTAGTATTTACCAGGGCTTTTTATTATTTTGCATGTTTGTTGTACTACTTGCCTCTGATGCCAGATTGAGCTTTCGAACAGTTTTAAGCCCTCAGCACCTAGCAATCCCTGATTAGCACTTTAATATTTACCTCCCCCCTTTTCAAATGTTTACAAATGACAAATGGCATTATCCCTGAGGCCCCAAACAACTATAAAATGTGGAGGTTTTACTATAACAGTATAAGGCACAGTGCCTTAAAGTAGCTATCTCCATAGATATTGAAATGAATTACTGAAATTGGCAGTTTAAGTGGCCAACTTGGTTTAGACAGGGCCCTCTGGAGGAGCCAAAACTTTGGAGAAAGGAGGGGCATTTCAAAGAGGAGCAGAAGTGTTTCTTCTGTACGTGTACCTCCTTGTGTTCACCAACTGTGGAATCCCTAGTTACTGTAAGCATATCTGGAGGTTGGGGGATAGAGGGCTATCTATAGGGATTAGGTTGCTAATTTTCCATTTGTAGCCCAAGTTTTCCCACAGACAGATGGAAATCTCATCCTAGAGCCTCTCTATACAACCGGACTCCCAATGCACACAGTCTTGCCTCGTGGTCCAGCCCAGTACAGCCCCTTCACTCCGGCAAGTGATCAAAGGACTGCTGAGACTTTGAAAGTCCAGAACCTCTTCTCTCCTAAGTGCTCACCAGAGTTAACATCTCCCGCCCCGCTCCTGGGCTCCGCCCCTCTCCCCTCTCCGAGGTCCTGGCGGGCTTACCCTGGAGGGGGCGGCCCCAGCAGCAACGCTCGGACGGGCGGAGCTCTGGCCCGGGCGGTGCTGCGGCTGCAGCGTCCAGCTGTCGGACCGAACTCCAGCCGTGCAGACTGCGGGAGCGGCGCGAGCCCTTCCTACATCGGGGCCCACCCCCACAACTCTGCGGGTAAGTCCTGCTTTCCGCACCCAACTTTGTTGCCTGTCAAGCCTCGAGTCCTGTGGCGCTAGCAGGAGCTACGCTTGTAGTTGCTGTGTATTCGGGGGAGGTGAAGGATTGGGAACAGCCGCCTCCAACAGTTTGCAAGTTCCCAACTTCCCCCAAAATGACCAGAGTGCATCGCTCCCAGAGTTGACAGAACTCTGGGATTTCGCTAACTAAACTTGCCGAGATCTCCGGAGGACAGGGGCTCCAACTTCGCCGCCCCTCCCCCATCTCTCGGAGCTCCGGCAGTTCCGGATACTTTCCCTCCATCTTTCAAGTATCCTTGGGTCCCTAAAAGCCCTTCCCTTCGGGCCCGCCTCCTCGTCGTTACCCGCAGGGCCCCACGATCCCCGGGCTGCACACTCCCTGCGGGGCCACCGTGTCCCCCGCCGCCCGGAGACTTGCCCGGGCCGCCCGGCTGCAGGAGAAGGGGCGAGGCCGGCGGCGGTCCGAAGCCCGGCGGGCGGGGCCGGGAAGGGGAGGTGTAGGGGGCCGGACGGGGCGGAGCAGGCGGCCTTTGCGGCCGGCGCTGGGGCGGAGAGTTTGCGCCGGTCCCTGGGCCTGAGCTCCGGCTCGGGCTGGGGCGCCTGCGATGTCTCAAGATGGCGGAGCTGGGCGAATTAAAGGTACCGGCCCCCTCCCCCAGGCCCAGCAGGACTCGCTCGGCTGCCCGCCGAGGCGGGGAGGCGACCAGGCTGGGCGCAGCGGGCGACGTGGCAGGGACTGGATGCAGGGATGCGCGGGCAGCAGCCGCGAGAAGGGGCCGCGGCGGCGCCCCGGGGGCGGGGCCGCAGGGCAGATGCAGGGGTGGGGCGGAGGGGGAATTGTAGCCTGGAGGGCCGAGGCACAGGGGGCGGGGACGCGGGCCGTTGCCGCTTTTAGTGGTAGGTAGTTGCTGGGTACAGTCAGGCGGGGAAAAGCTGCTCAAGAGGCGTAGGGGTGAGTCCATCAGGCCCAGAGATATGGCAGTGAGGGGGAGACGTAGGGATGGGACCCGAGGACCAAATGTTGGCTAGCTCTGGAGGACGTGAAGCTTAGGGTGGAGGCTCTGGGGCTGCTGTCGGCATCTGAGCCTTGGGAAGTACTGGTAGGCTGCTGAGATGTAAGGAGGCGGGGCTGTACAGGAGCGTACCTTAAGAGCTGAGGCTGGAGCATCCTGGAGGCTGAGGGTAAGGAACTGTCTTAATGAGGTGCTGTCGTTGGGAGAGGTAGAGAAGTGTGAACCATTGGACAGAAAAATAAGTTATAGAGCCAATAGAGAAATACAAACACGTAGGAGGAGCTAAGGATGGAAAGGTAGAGGGACAGTGTTTTCATCACATTCCTGAAAAGGAGCTCAAGAGGGAGAGAACTTGGGAGACTAATGGTCTGCCGGTGACTAGGTCTTCTAGACATTCACAGAAGGGAGCCCTGGAAGGAGAGAGGTCCCCTACACCTCCCCAGCCCAAACACAGTCTTCAGGGAACTACACCTGAAGCTATCCCACAGAACCTTAGGTCATTCTCCCCCCCCCCCCTCTTCTGGCTTAGCACCATCCTTGTCCTGGACAAGCTTGAGTTCTAGCCACTGGACCATCCACCTTTAAGAACTTACTTCTGTGCTCATGGACCCCGTTCTCAGTCTCTTGGGGTCTCTGTTGAGAAGTTTGCCTTGGTTTTCACCCTGGTGGCTATGTATACCATCTATGAGGGAAAGAAGCAAGATAATAGTTCCAGACTGTTTGGTTTCAGACCCCAAGACAGGGGACTGAGGTGCACATTTTACATATCAAAGTGGACGGGGCCTCCAAGTTTTCCCAGCATCCCTCAGTCCCTACCTGGCATACCATGCTTCCAACCCTGAACTTTCCAGCTCAGAGGCTGGGCTGCCCTACCCCCAAGGCTCTTCCCTATATAATCCAGACATTTTGTGCTTTCTCCCCCTACACCCCCCCACCCATGGCGACTCCCTTGGGGAAGCTTCCCAATAAACCTGCCTTTAATCTAATCTACTCTGGTTTGAATTGGCTCATTTCACTGACGGAGAAATAACCTATCACTGACAAATGGAGTAAATCTGGCCACTTACCTAGACTTGTGAATTTACCTTTCTCCCCTACAAATTTTGGTAGCTTCCTTCTAGTAAACAGGAATAAAGGAGTGTGAGTGTGTAAATAATGTAAAAGGTGGGGATGGTGGTGGTGGTGGTGATGATGATGATGATCACGACAATGGATGATGTTGATGATGATGATGATGATCACGACAATGACGACGATGGAGTGTTGAACTCTGACGATAAACGTTACAGTTCAGAACTATGGGGAGAACAGGGATGGACTGAGGTGACTGGGAGGGTGGCAGTGGATTGCAATCCTCTTGCCAGCTGGCCTCTTTCTCATGGGGCTGTCTGCCCTGAATCCTCCTTCCTTGTGTCCTATCTTTTCCCCTGGAGCCTAGGGCTCTGAGAGTCTGAGCCTAAGAGACAATAATCTGCTTAAGGGAATGTCTGTATTAGGGCTAGGGATGGGGCTCGGTGGTCCTCGTGTGTTGAGCTGGTCAGTCAGGTCAGCTACTCAGGTCAGTACACTAGCTTTAGGATGCCTTTCAGCACTGGGGATGGAGGGGAGAGGCACTGCCCCCCCTGTAGCTCAGCTGTCATGTCACCAGCAGGACAGCCATTTTTTGAAGCCAGATCATTTCTGTGCTCTTCTCCGCAGCACATGGTGATGAGTTTCCGGGTGTCTGAGCTCCAGGTGCTCCTTGGCTTCGCTGGCAGGAACAAGAGTGGGCGGAAGCACGAATTGCTGGCCAAGGCCCTGCACCTCCTCAAGTCTAGCTGCGCCCCCAGCGTCCAGATGAAGATCAAAGAACTTTACCGCAGGCGCTTTCCCCGGAAGACCCTGGGGCCTTCCGATCTCTCTTTGCTCTCTTTGCCCCCTGGCACCTCTCCTGTAGGCTCCCCCGGCCCCCTTGCTTCCATTCCTCCCACCCTCCTGACCCCTGGCACCTTGCTGGGCCCTAAGCGTGAGGTGGACATGCACCCTCCTCTGCCCCAGCCTGTGCACCCTGACGTCACCATGAAACCACTGCCCTTCTACGAAGTCTACGGAGAGCTCATCCGGCCCACCACCCTTGGTATGGCTGACTGGTCTCTCAGGCTTTCTGGATTCTGGTTCAGGCTGGAATTTTTCCTATTAGGTTTTACTCTTGAAGGATCAGCAGTGTGGGATGGAAGCAAGTAGCTTCTCAGGCAGGGGCTTGGGAATGACGGTGCCTTTGTGTCCACAGCGTCCACCTCCAGTCAGAGGTTTGAGGAAGCCCACTTTACCTTTGCACTCACTCCCCAGCAGCTGCAGCAGATTCTCACATCCAGGTACACCCATCCCCGCCTTGTCCCTGCCGACTCTCCTCTCTGTGCCCCAGGCTTGCTTCTGCTCTGAACTGCTCTTACTTTGCGCAGGGAGGTTCTGCCAGGAGCCAAGTGCGATTATACCATACAAGTGCAGCTCAGGTGAGTTGCTCCTTATCCAGGGTGGGTGCTAAATAGGTAGATGGCATCCTCCCCCCCCCGCCCCGCCCCCAGCCCCAGTCCACTCTGGCCCATGACTCCTCAGGATGCTGATGGCTACAGATATCTATGGCTAGTTTTTCTTTTTTCTGGAGTTCCCTGCTCAGTTCTCGATTCACATCAGAAAACTGCCACTTAACCCCCCATTCGTCTGTCCTTTCTCCCCAGGTTCTGTCTCTGTGAGACCAGCTGCCCCCAGGAGGACTATTTCCCCCCTAACCTCTTTGTCAAGGTTAATGGGAAACTCTGCCCCCTGCCGGTAGGTAAAGAGTCTCTCCCTTTGGCAAGGAATAAATATTAAGTAAAAACCTCTTATGAAAAGACATGCTTAGGACAGTGCCTGGCACGTAGTAGTTGCTCAATTTATTGATGAAATCAATACAATCTAGCGATAATTAAAATAGGGCTGACTAGTTTTTGTCAGAACCCAGTAGAAGGACACTAGTTTAATATGAAAAGACCTCTAAAAGGTGATATTAGATGAAGTGGACCCATGGGACCCAGTGACTGGGTTCCTTCCCACTTTCACTCCCTTACACCAGCCCTACCAGGGCCCTTGTTTTTCAGCGGATCCTGATTCCTTTGCTCCTGGGTGAGCTGGCCATCCTCCAGAGAGTAATCTGTCTTTGGACACACGGGAAGAAGGATGGTTGTGAGCCACCATGTGGTTGCTGGGAATTGAACTCAGGACCTCTGGAAGAGCAGTCAGTGCTCTTAACCTCTGAGCCACCTCTCCAGCCCCAGAGAGTAATCTGAGACAGGAGTTCTGTTGTTAGAGTTGAACCTCTCCCAGCGCTCTCTCTCCACTAACAAATCCCTCCTTTCCTCAGGGTTACCTCCCTCCAACCAAGAATGGAGCTGAGCCCAAGAGGCCTAGTCGTCCAATCAACATCACACCCCTGGCTCGTCTCTCAGCCACTGTTCCCAACACCATAGTGGTTAACTGGTCATCTGAGTTTGGACGGGTGAGCATTGCTGAAGCCGAAAGGCTGTAGAGGCTGCAGGGGGCCATCTAGTTTTGAGTTGGGGATTCATCTTGCTCTTAGGTCTCTGTGCTAAAGGCCACTGTCTCTGGTCTCTGTGAGACAAAGGCCATCTCGAAAGAGGAGGCGTGGGAAGCAGAAACTGATGCTCCCTCTCCCTTCCCCAAGTAGAATTACTCCTTGTCTGTGTACCTGGTGAGGCAGTTGACTGCAGGGACCCTGCTACAAAAGCTCAGAGCCAAGGGTATCCGGAATCCAGACCATTCCCGAGCACTGAGTGAGTAACAGTCCTTTCCTCCTTCTGCTTTGAGCTCAGGCTTTCTCAGGAACAGCTCTTGCATATGGTCTCCCTGGTTTTCTCCTCAGTCTCAGCTGAGGAGTTAGACCCTCAGGCAGTGGGAAGAGCTTTGCATTGTGAATCACACAACAGTTTTGTATCTCACCCTCCTAAGATTCTAATCCCACCCTACTAAGACAGAGCTCTCTGTACCGAAGCCCGAAGTCCAATCCTCCCATCTGGATCGTCCCTAACGTAGCCCACATTTCACCTTGCGTTGTTTAAGCATCTTTAGGGATGTAGACATCTCTTCTCCACTCCTGTGACCCGCCATGAGCCCCCAGACACTCTACCCAGCTGCCTGTCATCTGGGGCTGTCTGCTGCCAGGCTGCTTCCAGCCTCACTGACCCCTGGAAATGGCCCCATCCTTGTTTCAGTCAAGGAGAAATTGACCGCTGACCCCGACAGTGAAGTGGCTACTACAAGTCTCCGGGTGTCACTCATGTGCCCGGTGGGTACAAGGTGGGGGACAGGAAGTGGGAGGAGGGCTGGGATACATTCTGAAGAGGGTCCCTCAGGATACTAGAGGGAGGTTTGCTAGAGTGAACTCTCCTCTCCTCAGCTGGGGAAGATGCGCCTGACTGTCCCATGCCGCGCTCTCACCTGTGCCCACCTTCAGAGTTTCGATGCTGCCCTTTATCTACAGATGAATGAGAAAAAGCCAACATGGACGTGCCCTGTGTGTGACAAGAAGGCTCCCTATGAGTCACTGATTATTGATGGGTAGGGCTCTTCAGCTTCCCTCTGTTCTGGGACAGTCACTAAGTCCCAGCTTTCACTGTTTCCATCTCCTTTAGCCTCCACCATGTGCGTAACATTAAGGACGTGAGCACTCTGACTGCATTTTCTCAGTAGTCCCCCTGATAGCCCCACGACATAGGTGCTATCATGATAGATGGGGAAAGGGACTGAAGGTCACATTCGTAAGTGACAGGGCTGTGCATTGAATTGTTCCAAATGCATTGCTGACGACTACCAGACCTTCCTGCAGAGCATTGCAGTCAGGGCTCCTCCTCGTTTTTCCTATCACAAAAGCATTTATTAGGTCGACACAATAAGGGTGTTTTTTTGTTTGTTTGTTTGTTTGTTTTTGTTTTTGTTTTTTGAGATCCTGGATGGGCTTATATAACTAGTCTTCCACCCTAACCCTTAATAAGCAAGTTTTCTAGTCTTAGTCCCCTTCCACAGCTCTCTTACATACTTTCCCCCACAATGCCAGGGTTCAGACTCAGGGCCTGCATGCTAAGCAAGTGCTCTATTATTGAGCTGCAGTCCCAGCCTGTGCTGTCCTCCTATTCCAGCGTCAGTTCAGAGAGGTGCAGTGGGGTGGATAATGCAGACGAGGTGACTAAGGCATAGGAAGTGAGTCTCAGAACACTGAGTGCGCTTCCAGCCATCTTCCAGCCAGGGTCGTGAATCGCCATGTCCTCCTCCCCTAGTTTATTCATGGAAATTCTTAATTCCTGTTCGGATTGTGATGAGATCCAGTTCATGGAAGATGGATCCTGGTGTCCAATGAAACCCAAGAAGGAGGCATCCGAGGTTTGCCCCCCGCCAGGGTATGGGCTGGATGGTGAGTGACCCTCTGCTCTCCCATTGCACTCAGTCATGGGTGGCCCTTTTTCTGAGACAGCCTTCTGAACCACCCATAGGTCTCCAGTATAGCCCAGTCCAGGAGGGAAATCAGTCAGAGAATAAGAAGAGGGTTGAAGTCATTGACTTGACAATCGAAAGCTCATCAGATGAGGAAGATCTGCCCCCCACCAAGAAGCACTGCCCTGTTACCTCGGCTGCCATTCCAGCCCTTCCTGGAAGCAAAGGGTATGAGAAAAGGCTGCTTCTGTATCGGAGGGGGCAGATGTCAGAACTGCCTTTTGGCCACCGGGCAAGCTATGGGATGGGGAAGGGCAGGGACGATGGGACCTTGGGCAGCCGTGTTTGGCTGGTTTCTCCAGCTCTTTCTCCCCACTACAGAGCCCTGACCTCTGGTCACCAGCCGTCTTCGGTGCTGCGGAGCCCTGCAATGGGTACACTGGGCAGTGATTTCCTGTCTAGTCTCCCACTACATGAGTACCCACCTGCCTTCCCGCTGGGGGCTGACATCCAAGGTAGAACGCTGACCCAAGGTGGAGGGGAGGGTCCTGCCCTCGTACCCTGTCCAGACCTGTTTCTTTGCAGAGCCCTAGGGACAGGGGGAATTTTTTTTTTTTTTTTTTCTTGTGGTGAAGGAGTCAGAAGGGGGTTGATTTTGATTTTTCTTTTCCTACCAGGTTTAGATTTATTTTCTTTCCTTCAGACTGAGAGTCAGGTAAGTGGTCATGTCTAGGAAGATGCAAGATCTCAGGAGAGTCCTTTTTGTAGACACTGATGATATGTTCTTCCCCTGTCCGGTTTCCTTAGGGATTTCATAGTGTCTTTCTTCGAGGGGAGAACATGGCACCTGTCTTCCTTACCCCTCGCCCCCATCACTTCATATTCACACCTGTGCCTTCCTAGCACCTCTCTTCCTGCTCACTCACCCCCGCATGCACTAGAACCTTCCCCAGTGGATGTTCCACACATTTCAGACACCCACAAGGCCCTGGATGTCAGAGGGGCTGTCCCAAGGCAAGGCACAGGAGAAGGGTCTTGGGGGAGTAAGGAAGAGTCAGGTCCTCAGCTTCTCTTCTCAAGAACATCATGGTCATGAGATCCGTGAGGGTTGGAACCCCGTGAAGTGGTTTTGAGGTGGGTGAGGTGCTGAGTCAAGATGACTCGTCAAGCTGTCTCCTTTGTCCCTCCAGCACTACAGCCCTTCAGTTATCACTTCACTAGATGAGCAGGACACCCTTGGCCACTTCTTCCAATTCCGGGGAACCCCTCCCCACTTCCTGGGCCCACTGGCCCCCACATTGGGGAGCTCTCACCGCAGCGCCACTCCAGCACCTGCTCCTGGCCGTGTCAGCAGCATTGTGGCTCCTGGGAGTTCCTTGAGGGAAGGGCATGGAGGACCCCTGCCTTCCGGTCCCTCTTTGACTGGCTGTCGGTCAGACGTCATTTCCTTGGACTGAGTTATTTGGATTGCAAAATCAATTTCTACTGGCCCTAGCACTGAGCAGATACATTGTGGGTTCCCAACCCCTGGCTGCTCTGATCCCTCAGGGGTCATTGGCCAAAGGCCAGGCCAGATCTTCATGGATACCTGCTTTTGGCCTTATCACTGCCTAACAAGGCCAGTACTCAAAGGGTTAACATTTAACCTTTTGAAAAAGGACATTGGGGTCTGTTTTTGGAAGTGTTCTTTGATGTAGCACATTCCTTTGGGTAGGGTAACCTAGGCAGTGGGAGGCAGATGGAAGGGTAGGGGTTCCTCACCCTTCACCAGATCTTCAGCCTCTTGGGGAAAGGGCAGTTTCCTGCCCCCTCCCCCAGGACTCCTTTCCTTACCCAAACCCAAACATCTGTTCTTTTTCGTCCATTCCCTTCTCTTTGGTCATACTGTCAGGTGGCAGGTCAGAGATGGACAGACAACTCTATTTTGGGTTGCAGATTTCTTTTTTGTACATAAATAAGAAAACTCCAAATTATCCAAAGATGACTTCCCTTGCCTTTTACTTCCCAGTGTGACTCGAGGAGGAAACAAGGCCTTAGTTGTGATCCCCAGGGGCTTGGGAGCAGGGCGTGGCCTGCCTACTGCCTGGGTCTCTCTATTTATATATTTAAGTTCACAATGTTTTTATGCTAAACAGCCAAGGGCCTAAGCTTCTAGTGACCTGTGCTCAGGCCTAGATTGTTCTTGCACCTTTTATGGGACATGGGGGCTCTGTTCTCCTTCCCAATACTCAGGCCCCTTCAGGGCCAAAGCCCTGTGATGTGATTTCACTTTTTATCCCCAGAGCTGTAGCAGAGTTCTCGCCTACAATAAAGGTTGTGAATGTTCTGTGAGCGTCATGGAGGGGAGAGATGTTGTACCTTGTTTTCCAGACCCATGGTTTGTGGGGCAGAGGGTCCATGTTCTATCCTTTCACTTAAAAAAAAAAAAGAACACTTAAAATGTTTATTACTGTGCATGCGGGCATGCGCGCCATGGGTGCATGTGAAAGTCAGAGGACAACTTTATGGAGTAGGACCTTTCCTTCCATCTTGAAAGAGATCGATCCCAGCTACTGGACTCAGGTCTCAGGTTGCCAGACCGCCTCACCGGCTGCCTGCCTTCATTTGCTGGTCTGGGGTCCATGCGAGCTTCATTTTTACCTGGGAGGTAGTGGAGGCATTTACACAAGCATAGCCAAGAGCAGTTGCTCTCCCTTTGTCTCTTTGACGTCCCTAAGAACACCAGGCCATCCCGCACTGAGGCTGTGCTACCCACAAGTTGTTCCTTACCTTCATCTGCCCAGATGTTGCAGCCAGAGCTTGAGGGCAAACTTGGTTCCAGTGCTGACCCTTTCTTTGTCCTCTTCTGCTGTGGCTGGGGTTACTCGCATGAGCGTGGACACGGGCAGGACCAGAGGCTGGGTTCCTCCATCGTCCTTCAGTTCAGTTGTGCTGGATTATGACAGTGCCTAGGTTGTGCCTTGTAGCTTACAATGAACTTTAGTACATTGAGACATTTAATCCTCCCAACTATTGCAGAAGGCCAAGTGAGTGTTAATCCCTTAACAGAAGGGAAGCATTCAAGGAGGTTTAAGCAACTCTCCTGTGGGACAGTAAGGGCTCACTAAGTCAAGGTGTTCGATGTTATCTAGCTGGAGCAAAAACCCTTAACGTTTAGCGTCTTTGTTCTCAGAGGGTCTTTTGATTATCAGTAGACAAATCTCATTCCCTAAATCTCTTTCACAACATGAAATTACAAACTGTACCTTCCCATGCATGCTTATGCATATATGTTGCATGCTGAAAGCTAAAGGAAAAGTTCTCACCAGACAGAGAGTGGTAGGTCCTGGGAGAGCAGTCCAGGTGCCTTCGTCCCATCCTCTGTGGCAGCCACAGCCCCTGCTACATCTGGTCCCAGCCACATAAAGGCATTCACCTCATTTGGATTTACTTGGATCCTGGCCTGGGATTAGACATGTTGAGTCTTGACTTAGGTGAAGAGGCCACAGGTGGAGAGGAGACAGACAAGGGGCAGGGCAGCTTGTTGCTTGATTATCTCCCCTTGTTTTCTAATCACAGTCACAACCAGGTCATATGTCCTGTCTTCCCCTACTACCAGACCTACCTGGAGTTGCTCCTGTGACTCCCGGGAGATCACCAGGACATAGAGAATGAGGTGATGGTATTTGGGGAAACCCCAGCTCAGCCTAGGAGGGTAGGCAGACTGAAGAGAAAAACAAAACCAGTATAGCATATTGAGGAACTTAATCTCTTTGAGACTTTGTAATAGAACTTATGGAGACCATGCCAAAGGTCAAGGTGACAGGTAAGGGACACATGAGTAAGAGCTATTATGGCTTGGGAGCTCCAGCCCATCCACACTTTTCCCAGTGCCCAAGGCAGACAAGGACTATACAATGGGCTTCAGAGGTTTTTCTGTCTCACCTCCCAAAACCCCAGAAGGACAGAAGAAAACTGATTCTGGGGCAGCTGTAGTCCACACTCTTCCCACAGCTCTCGAAGCCCACACGCCAGTATCTGGGAGTCAAAGGGAGCAGGTCAGAGTATCCAAAACTCAACCCTACCACATCCTTTTCTTTGTCCCTCTCTTCCTCAGCCCACACCCAAGGTGACTCCACTCAGGTCTCTTGGTTGGGTTCGTGGACTGTTTACCTCTTCATCAGGTTCCATGTGCCCGCCTGCAAGGGGAGTGGGCCCGATATGAACGGTTGTTGTCTCCAACTAGAAACCCCAGTCTCCAATGGGCAGAGGAAATTCGTTGTGAACAAAACCTTGGGCCACCACTGTATGAGACTACCCAGTAACATTGTGGGGGAAAAGGGCACCCATTTCCCATAGACCCTGTTCTTAGGTGCTCACCTGGAGGGACCCACAGATTGGGGGAAACACGGAGAGTACATGCCCTTCGGGTCAACAATACAGTCTGGTCACTGGATTGAAGAATGACTGCCACACCCAGCTCCACACCTCTATTTGTGAGTGGCTCTGCCCTGGAGATCTCAGGCTGCTGGTCCAGAGCCCCAAAAGGGCAGAAAGGGGGTCTCTGACAAGAGGGGTTTGGTCGGGTTAAGACTTCTGGAACTTAGAAGATTAAAGGTGCCCACAGAGGGAGCTGGCCTGTCGCTGCCACCCCACCTCTACCCCAACCCTCCTCCACCCCAAACCCCTCCAAGTTGCCCTCACTTTCCCTGCTGGTTCCCTGTCCCGACCTGGATTGGAAGTCTCTCCGAAGCTCCCGGGAATGAAGTGCTAGAGAGGACCATCTGTCCTCGCTCTAAGCTGCAGTGCGTGTGCCACGGCCCGGGTTCCTGCCTAGCGCCCAGGAGGCTACACACACTCTGTGTGAAGCTCACAGACTCCAGGCGCCCGGCAAGGCGCAGCAGCAACCGTGCGGCAGCCATCGCGCAGCTCTGGTCACCGCTTGCTTGACGCCCTCTGGTGGCCCAGTGCGGTGAGGTGTGCAGCTTCCGGCCGGCCCACGCAAGTCAGGTTTTCCAGACCCTCTGGGAAATTTAGATAATAACTTTTGGGGACAATCCCTGGGTGTAATGTTCATAAAGCACAAGCAAATCTTCCAGTTTCTCACTTCCTTTAAAGTTATTTCTGACTTCTCTGTTTGGACAGTAATCCCCAGGCAGAATGATTCCTGGACTGGCGTGTTATTCCCCACCAGCCCAAGGTTGCCGTCACTTAAGCCTCTGTTCACCTCTCAGCAGGGAGCTCAAATTATGCTCCCACATCATACACCTAACAGGGTCTCATTTAACCCAGGCTAGCCACAAATGTGTGATTAGCCAAAACTGATGTTGGCCTTTTGACTAGCTGGCATCCACATCTCTGCGTCACATGCCCAGTTTGTCATGCATCCACACTTAGTAAGTGATGGCAAGCAGTTTGAAGGCAGATACAATCTTTTCTCTTTAAAAATAAATAATCCCGGGGTTCGGGATTTAGCTCAGTGGTAGAGCGCTTACCTAGGAAGCGCAAGGCCCTGGGTTCGGTCCCCAGCTCCAAAAAAAAAGAACCAAAAATAAATAAATAAATAAATAAATAATCCCATTTATTTATGTCAGTGTGGGGTAGGGAGGGGATGCACTTGCCAGGACTGGTTGTGGAGGTCAGAGGAGTTGGTTTCCTTCTATAATGTGAGTCCAGGGGAACTTCAGGTCGTCACTGATTGGAATCAAGGCCTGCTCCACGAGATGGAACTTATGCCCAGTGCTTCCTGGGATGGCCAAGAACCTGGGACTAGGTAAGCCATGGACCTGGTGGGAAAACCAAATACTACGCTCTGCTAAAGGAATGTGGCAATAACATGACTACCGACAACATTCTGCTGCATTCTTAGGCTTATGTCCTGTTCAGTCACCATCAGAGAAGCTTCCTCCTGCAGTAGATAGGAGCCAGTACAAGGACCCACAGCTAGACAGTGTGCAGAGAGTGAGAGACCTTGGAACACTCAGTCCTAAATGGGATTTCTGTATCAAACCTCTCCCCTTAGGGCTCAGAAAACTCTGGGGAAGAGGAGCTGGAAACATCATAGAGGTGGAGGGGGTGGGGGACACCAACCAAACAAGGCTGTCCGATACAACAGGTCTGGCACACACATAAACTCAGTTTATGGACGTCTACATGCATAGAACCTGCATGGGTCTAAGCCAGGTGGGGTCCCAGCACTGAGAATAGACACATAAGCCCCAAACAGAAGATATTTGACTTCCTCCCACAGCAGTCTTTGTCCTTCTGTACTGTGCATGTGTTAAGTGTTACAACTCATGAAATAGGCATGTTCTTTTGCAAATGGAATTGTTACTTAGGAAGAAATTTGAGAGACTGGGATGGTTCGCTTGGTAGCCTCCTGGGCGCCAAGTGCACATGGGCATTTGCACTTGGTCCCCAATTAATAGTACTATTTGGAAGGGTTAGGAAGTGTGGCCTTATTGGAGGATGTCACTGGGGTAGGCTTCAGGCTTCTGTGACCATGTCTTCATTCCACAATCTTGGGCTCTGATACCCTGGAACTGTAAGGCCAGATAAGGGTCTTCTCCAAGCTCTTTGATCATAGTATTTTATCCTAATAGAGGAGTAATTAATTCAGGGGTGTTTCAACATGGGCTTGGCTGACTTAATTAGTGCTTTGTTATCACAAGTTAAGACAAGTTCTTACTCTACTGCCCACAAAAGGCCCAAGCTGACCTTGAACTTGCAGTAATGCCCCTCTTTGCCTCCTTATTGATGGGATTACAGGTATGTGTCTTCCCACCCAGCTTTGGTGGACTTCTTTTTGTATGTATAGTATATGTATGTGTTATATGGGTATGGGTGTGTATGTCCAGGTCAGAAGTCAGTAGTTGGGTGTCTTCCTTGACTGCTTCCTCTCTTACTACTTTTACATTTATGTGTACGTGTGCATACCTATGTGTGTCATGGTGCCCAAATAGAGGTTATGAGATACTTGTTTAGTTTTTTTCTCTTTTACCATATGGGTTCTGGAGTTGGGTCATCAGCCTTGGTGGCAAGCTCCCTTATCCACTGAGCCATCCATCATCTTGCTGGCCTTTTGTCTTATTTGTTGAGATAGGCCTCACTGAACCAGAAGCTCATCAGTTTGTTTCAGAGCTAGCCAATGACCTTCAGAGACATGACCATTTCCCAGTGTTAGGGCTCCCAGCATCACACCCAGATGTTATGTGGGTACCAAGCATGTGAACTCAGGTTCTCATGTTTGAGCAGGAAGTATTTTACCTGGTAATCATCTCGCTGATCCCTAGCTGAATTCTTAATAAGAACAGATACACATACTTTATGATTGTTGTCATTTATTTAAGGTTCATCGTACCATGAGGATTTGATGGGAGGAGGTGTGTCACGAGCAGCAGGGAAAGACAGGAACAGAGGGTCAGTATGAGAGTCTTCAAGGTAGCTGGGCATGGGGTGGACGCCTTCAATCCCAGCAGGATCCTCTGAGTTCGAGAAACCCCATCTCGAAAAACCATTAAAAAAAAAAAAAAAATATATATATATATATATATATATATATATATATATATATATAATGATTGATATATATCAATCATTGCAAAGAATACATCCAAGCACCTTCTTCTTCTCTATTTCCTAATCTTTTGAGAAGGTTGGGGATGTGGCTCAGTGGTACACCAGTTGACTAGCATGTGAAAGGCCCTGAGTTTGATCCCACATGGCTTCTTCTGGGTCACTGTCTCTTCATGGTGCTCTCGATGTATGATTCCAGTAAGAAGATGGTTTCATCTACCTGGATCTCACTGGCATCCAACCTGAGTGAAAGAGTGAAAGCATCTGCCTGGGGTCAGTGCTCAAGACTGGGCTGAGGTGGCTCACAGACTCGCCTGTCTATCCCTGAGCAGATGGAAGGTGAGTTACCCAGAAGATAATGGCGTCCCTCCCTCCCAGGTGCACGGAGCTCCTGAGCCTGCGCAGTCCTGACATTCACTTGCAACGATGAGAAAGAGCAGCACTTACATGCAAAAGTAGAAGCAAAAGGGAGTGTGCTTTACAACCACAAGATTAGTGCTAACTGGGAAGAAGAAGGGACTTCCACACTCCAATAAAATTCAGTGAGGAAACAGAATGCAGCTAACACTGCACTAAATGATGAGAAACTCAGTTTTCCTCCTTGGATCAGGAGCAAAGCCGAGATGTCCTTCACTGCCTTCTACCCAAGGTGCTCGTCAAGGCAATCAGGCAAGAAAGAAATCCAGATTGAGTAGAACTATTCCCAAATGACACAGAAAATCTCTAGGGACCCATAAAAATAATCACTAGAGCTAATAAATTTATACAGTCCCCATTGACAAGTTAAGGAAATGAAGGCAGAAGTCCACTGCTATGAAACTGTGAAAGGAAGGCCCTGTGGCACAGCAATGAATTTGGATTTTATACTGTAAAAAAAAAAACAAAACAATAAATTGTCTCGGCCAGCTGTGGTGATGCTCATCTGTGACCCCAGCACTTTGGGGGTGGAGGTGGTTGGAGCAGTAGACTCTGTTCAAGGCCAGTGTGGACGATGAAACCTTTGGTTAAAAATATAACTCCTGGGGTTGGGGATTTAGCTCAGTGGTAGAGCACTTGCCTAGCAACTGCAAGGCCCTGGGTTCGGTCCCCAGCTCCAAAAAAAAGAAAAAGAAAAAAAAAATATATATATAACTCCTTCCCAAACTGAAGGATGAACAGACAAACATACACACAGGCAAGGAAGCCATTAAGTCACTTCACCAGGGGACTGATGCTTGCCACCCATCACTTTAAAGACAGTAACTTGGGGGTTGGGGAGATGGGCCAGTGGGTAAAATGCCTGCCATCCGACTGTGAGGACCTGAGGTTGGAGTCCAGAATACCCTCCACATGCATGCGTGGCGTGTGTGTGCTTGCACACACAGGCACCGCAGGTGAGTGCATTGTGACAGTTTGTAGGGTGAGGTAATGGCAAAGTTCTAGGCAAGAGGTAATGAAAGCCTGTGCAAGGTCAAGAGGGAGTGCCACACTTGAGGCTGAGGTAAAAACCTCAGTACGTGGTGAATGAGATTATAGACAAGTATGACAGCCTCCGCACTGCTGGTCTAGAAAAACAGGCAGGTTCCGTACTCTTGAGACAGGGTCTCCCTGGCTGTCCTGAAACTCACTATGTAGACCAGGATGGCCCGAACTCAGAGATCTAAGTCTCCTGAGTGCTGGGATTAGAGGTGTGCGCCATCAGTCCTGGTAGGTTCAGTCCTGGTAGTTAGGCCAGGGAAGATGATGCTGTACTCAGGTTTGCTCATGTTAGGGTGGAGGAGGTCAGGCTGGGAAGCTGTATTGTTTGAAAGGCAATGCCAGGTACAAGGCTGGACTTGCACAGCTTACTTGTTAACGTTGCGTTTCAGTGTCTCCAGCTGCTGCCGCTCGGGGGCTGTGATCATCTCCTCGATCTCCTGCAGCTGTACCTCCTCTGCACCCGTGGCCTGCATTGATGCCATGATGGCTTCCACCCGCTGAGACTTTTCTAGTAGCCGCCTATCAGACAGACACAGCGCTGAGGTACGCGCCTTAGCTTTGGGGTTGTGCGGCCCTCTCCATCTTTCATCTAAAGACATTTTCCACAAACCCAATCACAACACAACCTTGTTCCTGAAACACTTATCGCCTCTCAGTAGCACTGACACTGTGGGGTCAAGCACATGCCTCATAGGCCTGCAAGACCTCTAGACTGGGGATTGGGCTACTGTCTCATTTCTACAGCAAGTTTTCTGTCAGGCTTCCGGCCTTGGACATGTTAATGGAACATTAATGCGGGTGTTAGGGCCATGGTTACTAGGGAAAGGAGAAGCGGACTATGTATTCTTTTAGTTATTGGATCAGTGTTAAAAACCAAAACCCAAACTGAAAATGGTTCACGGGAGATTGCACTCACTTGTTCTCTTTTGTTTCAAATTGCCGCCTTTCTATCAAGTTGGCTATGCTCTGAGGAAAGAGAAGACAGACTAGAAATGCATAGCGTTCTGAAGTGACTTGGGTTGAGTGGGCAGAGGAGCTGGGAGGGCGAGCTGTGAGGGGACAGGGAGGAGCGCATGTGTCACCTTGTAGCACCTGTGCAACAGCATCCTGGCGGCTGACAGCACATTCACGGTGTACAGATAGAAGGTCCTGGACGGGGCGTGGTCTGGCGTTTTAGGAATTTCCTGTTGGTCCACAGAAATAAAAAAAGAAATTGTACTGTTATTTGCAATGGGCAAAATAAACACCCATCCTCCTGGTACTGTCAGCCCTGATACTTCTTTCCTTCCTAGCCAATCAGAGGCCGTCTTTATGACATAAGCAGCCACACGTAGCAGGCTGCTCTGTTTTCTATCTGTGAATCAGCCTCCTGGGTAAAGGAAAGGAAAGGCAGCTATATTTACTGAGTCAATTCTACACAGGCTAGGTGGATTGTATTTGATTTTCAAAATAGACTTTACTAATAACTGAGACAGTGTGATACTCAGTTCAATCCTCCAGTCTTACTCTTCTAAGTACAGAATCATAGGTATGCATTACCATGGTTGCTCAGTCTGCCTTTTTTTTGTATTGTCCATGATTGGTCCGAACCACACTGTTTTTATATCAGCAGCCACCATCACTTTACAGCTATGAAGATGATGGTGGTTGCCTTGCTTAGTGAGTTGACCCCACACTCCATTCAACCTACTTCCTCAAAGGGTCTTCAATATCGATAGATCTGCAGGATTCAGGCTATGCTGAACAAGTTACTCTATTTGAGATTTAAGGCTGAGACAGGTCAGGAATAATTAATTGGCTGAGGGCAAGAAAGGACAAGGAAGTTAGAATTGTGAGCTGATTTCTTGGTGTGCTCTGTCTGTCTCTCTGAGGCCAGTTAAAGTCTAGATGATCCTTCAAGAATTTGCTATGTCTGTGTTACTCTGCCTTCTATTTCAGAGGTGGCTGTAGTGTCTGTCAGGGGCCCAGACTGACTTCTCAGCAGGCACTGAGGCCGTGGTCACCTGCAGTGATATGAAGTTCTCCGAGAGCATCTTATACAGCATGTCCTTTGCCTCCTTTGCAGGGATCATTGCAAAGTCCTCCACCTGCTTCTGCTCCAGGTGCTTCTTCTGCAACACCAGACGGAATATCCGGGCACAGCGAGACCCGAATCTGGGTAGAGACAGGGAAGCACTTGGCATGCGTTAGCTCCTATCTCAGAGTGTTACTAGTCCACATGTGAGGTCTGGGCCAGAAGGAAAACAGCATCCGTTCTTCCTCAGCTCCCGAGGCTGGTGATGGCACTGTTCTCTTGTTACCAGAGGCCTCCTCCTTAGAGCACCAGTGCTTGTATTACAGAGCTCTAGGGTGGCTAGTTAGCTTGCCTAACTAGGAACTAACTTTATGGGAAATATGAGACCAAGTGTGGTGGGGAATGCCATAAAAACTGAATTACTTGTTCAGTGGGGTGGGGATAGGAAGTGTCTGAGCCCAACCCCAATCAATGAGCCCCTTACCTCTCTTGGATGACAGACTCCAGAGTTGCTGTGGATAGGGATGCTAATGCCTTATGGAGGTCTTAGGTAGAGGATTAAGGACATTTAGTAATGTTTTAGCCTGGTCACTATTACCTTAGTTTCATGACTGAATTCCTAAATTTCTAAACTAAAAATTAACTGCTATTTTGCTTTTCATATTTCATGTGTGATATGTAAGTATATTAACACATTTCATGTGTGATATCTATCAACATTTGTAAGGGTTCACTTAAGTAAGATTTTTGTTCCCTACCTTCTTTTTTTTTTTTCCGGAGCTGGGGACCGAACCCAGGGCCTTGTGCTCGCTAGGCAAGCGCTCTACCACTGAGCTAAATCCCCAACCCCAAGTAAGATTTTTAAAAACAATCTTTTCTTTTCTGAGACAGGATCTTGTTACGTAACCTAGACTGACTTTTGAACATTCAACTTTCCTGCCTCAGCCCCTAAACTGCTCAAATTATAAGCATTTACCATCACACTGGCACTGGCTCTCCCCAGCTCCTTCCCTTTCTTATCTCCCCTCCCCGCCCACATCCTCTTCCTCTCTGTCAATGCTGGTGATCTGGCCCAGCACCTGGATCAGTAAGTGTGGTGCTACTGAGTGACAGTGGAAGCCTTTTTTATTTTCATTAATGTAGCTCACTGAAAATTCACAGAAAACTTAATAGAAATTTCACTTTTTAAACTTGTTTAGTATATTAAGCATTAACAAAGTCCTTCCTGGTGGTGGCACATGTTTCTAACCCAGAACTTGGGAGGTAAAGGCAGGAGGACCGGGGCTGTACTGTCAACTTCTAGGCTACACAGTGAGTTCAAGGCCAGGATGGGCTACAGAGACTGTCTCAACAAAAACAACAAAAAACCAAAAAAATCTTTCCCAGGCCCTGCTCCTGCTTCCTAACTCAGGGGTCCTGAGAGAATAGGCGACTGGGAAGGATACTGATGACATACATTCCTCCGCCACTGTCGCCAGCCTTTCCAATAAATTCTAGCTGTTAAAAAGAAAGAGGGAATGGTGTTAGTTGCATAATTCTCTTCCCAAGGAGCAAGTCTGGTCAAGAGTCTGTGGCAGGCGGCTTTCCTGCAGGCAACAGGGCTTTGTCTGGGATGGCAGGAAGACACCAAGGCTATAGGAGACAGACCGTGATCAGACTAAGGGGCAAGACACTTACTGGGTCATCTGCCAGCAGCGTGAGGTACTGATCCAGAACCTGTTTAGAGATATTATATCCGACAGGCAGGGATCTGAAGATCTGTGGGACAGAAGGAGAGGCTGGAAGTGGGGCCAGAGACGCAGAATTGCTAAGTGTGACTGAAACAAGATGTCCTAAGTTTAGGGTTCAAAAACATAAAAATATCTAAGGAATATTCACAGTATCATTGTTTATAAGAGTAAAACAAAGGCCAAGAGGGCTGCACACCTTTAAGTCCAGAACTTGGAAGGGAGGCAGGTAGAACTGTATTTGGGGCCTGGTCTACAGAGTGAGCTCTAAACAGTCAGTGCTATACAGATAGACCCCGACAGAAGCAGAGAAGAATGAAAAATAACCCAAATGTCCAGTGACAAGTAATTAGTTAAACTACAACCAAGCATAGTGGTATATGCTTGTAATTAACACCAGCTACCCCAGAGGCTGGGGAAGGAAGACTGTGGGTTACTGTGTAGTTACAGCCTCCAAACATAAACATGCCATTCTGGAGGGAGGCTCCTAAGACTCTGGAGGCTAAAACTTATAAGTTTCAAGAAGTTTATGAAATTTACAAGGGTCAAGAACTCAGAAAGTTAGGCCTTTGATCATAGCACTAGGGAGACAGCCTGGTCTACAGTGCAAGTTCGAGGCCAGCAGAGACCCTGTCTTCAAAACAAACAAATCAACTACAAAAAGTTTAGAAACAATATGAAATATAAAAGCAATATTTAAGTATAAAGTATATAAGTATATAAGTATAAAGGCAATAGACATGAAATGTTTAAATGCCAAGACTTTCATCAGAATGCAAACATGTATATAGTGTAAGATAGCCTTATCAAAGCTAAGTTGCCCAGCTTAGCTCTGAGCTCTGAGCTCCGACAGGTAATCCCCAGCAGCCTTCTGAACAGACAGAATCCCAGGCATGTGCCGGCACACCTGGCTATTAGAGTCTTAAAACAATTAGAAAGAAGCTGTACTTGACAGATAGATATTTGACTATAATAATGGCGTAACAATTTTTTCTTAAGATTTATTTGCTTATTTGGTTTTTTGAGATAGGGTTTCTCTGCGTAGTCTTGGCTGTCCTAGAAAATGCTTTGTAGATAAGGATGGCCTTGAACTCAGAGATCCACCTCCCTTTACCTCCTAAGTGCTGAGATTAAAGGTGTAGGCTACCATGTCTGGCTTTATTTTAATTCCCCCCCCCCCCCCCCCCCCCCCGGAGCTGGGGACCGAACCCAGGGCCTTGTGCTCGCTAGGCCTTGAGCTAAATCCCCAACCCCTTATTTTAATTTTTATGTGTATATATATTTTGCCTGCATGACTGTAAATGTATCATGCATGTGCAGTGTCCAAGGAAGCCAGAAGAGAGAGTAAGACCCCTTTGGACTGGAGTTACAGACAGTTGTGAGCTGCCTTGTATGTGTGCTGAGAACTGATGGGGTCCTCTGGAAGAGCAGCCAGTGCTCTCAATCGCTGAGCTATCTCTCCAGTCCTCATGACTTAGTGTTTCTAAAAGCTGGATTCTAAATCATTAGAATGGCTAAACATTTCAGTGCTTAACATTTCCAAGAAATCCTTGAAGCAACCTTTTCCCCCAAGGCACAGGCATCAACAGAGCCCTACAAGTTATGCCTCTTAACTGTTGTAATCTATTGGAAAGCTAGCACAAAGATATGGAGCTAAACCAGGAGTGAGGGTACAAACCTCTGAGCTCAGCAGTAGGGAGTTCCAGGACAGCCAACGGCTATACAGAGACCAAAACAAAACAACACAGCTCCTCCCCCAAAAAGAAACCTGAAGCCTACCTCATTGGAGGACAGTGGCTGAGTAAACGGCGCACCAGAGGGAGTGGTAATCTCACTCATTCGGAGCATTGTCCGCACAATCTCGCTGCTTGTCTGAAAAATACAGACAATTCAGAATACGCCATTGCTGCTTCTGGCTCTGACCCTGAGCCAGTGGCCACATCTGACAACTGTCTGAATGACGGACCTTATTCCTTGCTGAACACTGGCTGACCCACTTGGATATTACCTGGTCCATTCGGTTTGCCACTGCGCTCACAATTGCTTGGTCACGGAAGTGCTGGTGGAATCTGTCCAGGTTGACTTGCCAATAAATCCCATCGTCTGGTGTGGGCTGGGGAGAGGAGGATAGAAAGGCGGTGAGATGCAGCGCCAGCCATCCCCAGTGGGTATACAGGGTAAAGCTCTGCTTGGTTTGTCACACTGTAGCAATTAAATGGGTCAGAGAAAAAGCATTCAAGAGCGTGGATTAGTGTGTTCCAAGAAAGTCTAACTTCAGGTTCCATGAAGTCACCTTCTCCCTTGTTAATTCTTCTCTATTACTTTCCAATCTCTCCTTTGACCTCTCCCTTCCTCTAATAGAGGCCGGAACTCATCCAGCTTTGTGCAGGCGTCTTTACTACCCCCACTCTCCTTCTTGCCTCTTTCCCAGGAGGACGTTTGTCCTTTCACCTAAGGGCAAGGACCATGCTGCTGTTTCAGATCCTGTCCTCCCTTGGGCCTCGGGGTCTGGAACCTTTGCTTCCTGTCCTCTGAACCTGCAACCGCCCTGCTCATCAGCTTTTACCCTGCTCAAGTCAGGACTTCTTCTTCCACCCCACGCTTCCCTGCTTCCTTGCTTCCCTTCTTCCCTTCCCCTCCTTTGAGGTCATGCCACCACTGGCCATCCTGGTTATCCTCTCTCTGGCTTTACTCAGTCACCTCTGTAGATTTCAGTCCCACCACTGTCCTCAAGGGCCCCCTTGTGGCTAAGCTCAGAGGATACATCCCAGTCCTGATCTTACGTGACTGTTTTTACGTATGCCAAATAGTAGGCCATTTTCTCAATTTGCCTCCTGAGTACAGGGATTAGAGCTTTGTGACAGGATGGCCAGCTAAATGTGTACATTTTTTTTTTTTTTGAGAGAGAGTGTCTCTCTACATAGCCCTGGCTGTCCTGGAATGTACTATGTAGACTGGGGTAGCCTCAAATTCACAGAAATCATCTGCCCCTACCTCCTGAGTGCTGGGGTTAAAGGTACGCACCACCACACCCAAGCAAAATGATCTTTGATTTTACGTGTCTGTGTGACTATGTACAAGCATGTATCTGCAGCACGGACAGGCTTGGTGCCTGTGGATCCAGAAGGGATATAAGACCCCCTAGAACTGGAGTTCGGGGGTTTAAAACTGAATTTGGGGTCCCTGCAAGAGCAAGTACTCTTGACTGATGAATCATCTCTCTACCCCTGCAAGACTTTTCTTTAATTCATATTATGTATGTGTGTGTGCAGAGGCCCCAAGATGGCTAGAAGGTGTTGGAACTCTTGGAGCTGGAATTACAGACACATGCTAGGAACCAAGCTCTGGCCCTCTGGAAGAAGAGGAAGTACTCTTAACTGCTAAGCCGTCTCACAAGACCCTAGACATCTACTTTTATTTATTTTTTTGAGATAGGATCTCTCCCTGGGCTTGAACTTACCAAGTAGGTCAGAGTGGCTGGTGAGCCCCAGAGACCTTCCTGTGAATTTGTGTTGGGCCTGAAGATTCAACAGGCCTGATAGATCATGTTTGTAGATTTTAATACAATCCTATCTTACTTAGTTTTCTTTCTTCTTTTTTTTTTTTTTTTTTTCAGAGCTGGGGACTGAACCCAGGGCCTTGCGCTTGCCACTGAGCTAAATCCCCAACCCCTTCTTTCTTCTTTTTAAGATAGGGTCTCACGTAGCTTAGCAGGCATCAAACTTACTACATAATAAGCATGAACTCTGGATTTCCTGCCCCTATCTTGCAAGCGCGGGGATCATGGGCATTTACCACTACATGTAGCTAAGAAGTAGTTCTGGCCACTAATTGGGTAAGAATGCCAGAAGGAAGATCACTGAGGAGAGTTTTGGAGAAGTGCTGCCAAGAGATGACAGATAGTCCTGGGGGCTTGACAGATGGCTCAGAAGTTAAAGACATTTGTTGTGGAACTATAAGGACCTGAGTTTGGCTCCTAGCATCCATGTAACAAGGCAGACATGATCTCGTACCTGTCTGTAATTTCAGCACCTAAGGGAAAAGGATTGTTAGGACTTGATAGCTTAGCTGAAAAATCTCATTTGGTTGTTGGTTTTTTGGGAACAGGGTTTCATGTAGCCCAGGCTGGCCTTAGACTTACTTTGTAGTCAAGAATAACTTCTGATTCTCTTGTCTCTACCTTCTGAGTCCTAGAATTATAGCTATGTAGTGCCATTTCTGGTTTGTTTTGTTTGAGATAGGGCCTCACTATGTAGCTCCTGGAACTCACTCCAGACTAGCTTCTAACTCACAGATATCTGCTAGTTTCTGCCTTCTAAGTGTTGCAGTTAAAGGTATCACATTGGGCACCATTTCTGCTTTTATTTGGTCCTGGGGAATCAAACCCAGGGATTCCTGCATGCCACAAGCAATTTACCAACTAGGCTACATCCCCAGCCATCTCCCCCACCCCAATACTGTGACCTTTAATACAGTTCCTTGTGTTGTGGTAACCCCCAACCATACATTTATTTTTGTTGCAAGTTCATAACTGTAATTTTGGTACTGTTATGAATCATAATGTAAGTATGTAGACCAGATTGGCTTTGAACTTAGAGAGATCCTCCTGCCTCTGTATCTCAAGTGTTCCACATCCAGCCCTACTTTCTCTTTTGAGTAAGTTAGTACAACTATTTAGTGAAATAAGTTAAGAATCAGAAGGGAAATGGAGTGGCTTTCCTTCCACAAAAGTCCCCTGGACTCCCAGGAGTTCTCACGGTTCCTCAGTATAAAGGGCAGGAGAGGTGGACAGAGACAGCAGGGACACTCTGTCCTCACTGGTGCCCCTGAATAGTGTACTGAAGTTCATAATCCACTACTTCTTAGCCAGGAACATTTAGGTTCTGTCAGAGCTCATTATCTGAGGGCTGTTTCTGGATGCTCTAGGGTGAGGACTGCTAATCAGGAAGCCCCGTTACCTCCTCATTATCTGTGCATCTTGGTTTCTTGGCCTTGGGCTCTCCAGCAGCATCTTCGTCAGATGATCTCCTCCTCTTACCTTTTCCTGCCAAATAAAGTCACCAAATAATTAGACTGTACCACATGATGGCAGGAAGCGAAGCTCACAGACATCTGTAGCTGTCTGCTTCAGGAGCTGTTTAGGAGGCCGAGGAGTCATGAGAAACTCCAGTCAGTGGGGGCGCCACCTAAGAAAATCCATAGTCTGTGCCCTCAAACTGCTTCTCCTCCTACACCGCCTATCAGTGAATGGCAGCACTGCGCTCCCATGCATGCAGCAGTACAAACCATGCTACTACTTTTTCAATAGTCCGTCTCTATTTGCCTTTGCCCTGGCCTTTCAGTCTTTTAGACAATTTACAATGTCAATCAGACCATGTGGCTTTCCTGCTTAACATCTGCATAGTCTTCCTTTGCTGTCGGTTAGAGAACAGTTGCTCTGCAATGCCTTGTTTACCTGGTCCTCCCCTCTCTAGTCTTCTCCCATGCTTCTCAGAACTTTGCTCACCTTGCTGTGACTCTGACCTTTCACTTTCTCGAATGCTCTATTTCTTCTTCTTACTACACACAAGTCTTTAAAAAGTACCCATCTTAGGTCACTTCACTGGGCAGGTCCTACTTCTGCTTTAAGACCCAGGTCAAATTCCACTTTTTCAGAAAAATGTAAGCCTTAACCACCTGCACAAAACCAGTCCCTCATTACACATTTTTAAATAGCTAGCTCTTTCATAGTTCTTATCACAGTGGATAACATATCTTTTGTTTCTTTTTTTTCAATTTTATGTACACTGGTGTTTTGCCTGCATCATGGAGTCAGATCCCTTGGAACAGGAGTTACAGGCAGTTGTAAGCTGCCATATGGGTGCTGGGAACTGAATCTGGGTCCTGAGGAAGAGCAGCCAGTGAGCCACCTCTTCAGACCCCGAATAACATATCTGTGTGGCTGATTAATGTCTTCTGGGCAGGGATCCTGGCTTTTACATTATTACATACTCATTATTACATACTACAGTGACTGGTACACAGCAAGGAACTGGTAAACAATCAAGATGCTCATTCAAATAATAATTAGTGAAGAAGAATCCCCAATTAAGGCAAGCCACAATTCCAGGATGTAAATTCTTTTTTTTTTTTCTTTTTTTCGGAGCTGGGGACCGAACCCAGGGCCTTGCACTCACTAGGCAAGCGCTCTACCGCTGAGCTAAATCCCCAACCCCCAGGATGTAAACTCTTTACCTATCAAGCTCAGTTTGGGAACTAGGTACATGTCCTTTTCATTAATGACAAGGTTTGGGGCAGGTGGCGGCGGCCCGGGGTCAGAACTGTCAGTGTCAGGAACCAGGGGACAGCGCTGTACAAAGTGAGTATCTGCCAGTCGAACAAATGCATTTGACACCTCAGCGTAGTCCATGGTCTTGCCATCTGTACAACAGGAAGAAAGGGGGTGGGGTGAGAAGGTCTAAGATGATGGAGCAGCTAACTTATCTATGCCTTTGCAGGGAGCTTAGATGCAGTACTGACCCTCCATGGTCTCTGTGAGTCGGTCTGCTACTTTCTTCACAACAGCCGACATTGTCATTTTGCCATTCAGCAGAAGCTCCTCAACAATCAGCTCTCCAGTGTCACCATACAGCGTTTTGGTAGTATAGATGTACCGGGGGTACCGAAGCATCCGCAGTACCCGGCTGCATTGGGCTTCATACTCCACCACACCGCGTTTATGCACATGATAGATGACCAGGTTATGGTGAATGAGGACACAAAGGGCTTTTTTCACCTAGATAGGACCCAAAAGAAAGTCAGGAAAGGCCTGACGCTATATAGCTCACCACTGCTGAACATACAGCATACCTCCCACAGCCTAGTAAGCATCAGATCACTAGCAAAGAGTCTAATGAATCTCTTTAAATTTTGTTTTTAAAGCAACTGGGCCTGAGCTGAAATACCAGGACTTGCCTTTTGTCTGCCCTGAGAACCCCTATGTTTAGAGTACAGTGTCTGCAGCCAAACTTATCCCCAGGTCCCAGGTTAGGGGACCCAGAGCCCATGAGCAGCAGAACTTGTTTTGGCAGCCATCTAGGCCAGTTCCCACCATGGCAGGGCGGGGACTGAATTTGTCTTGACTGCACATAGAATCTTACTTTCTCTTCGGGTTGGCGTAGCTAATGTCAGTGCAGGAAATCAAGAGGATTCTTTGTTATGATGTTCTTATCATGCCCAATCCATCTTCTAGCTTTCTGTTTCTGAATCAGGGTCTCATGGAGCCCAGGGTGGCCTGATATTTGTTATATAGCTGAGGTGACCTTGAACTTCTGAGCCCCTCTCTCAAGTGCTGGGATCATGAACATAAATCACCATGCCCAGTTCTATGTTAGTGTTGGAGCTCAAGCCAGGACATCCTACATGCTATGCGGTGTAGCTGGCCTCTACTACTTTGTGGGTTCTTCTTTTTCCCACCCACTCCCATCCCCATCCCAGTTTCACCCCTAACACTACATAAGAGAGAAACAAGGAGGAATTAGGGAACCCCCTGAATTTAATTTCTTTCATCTCTTCTTTGACCACACAATTAGTAAACCACAATTTCCCTGACTAACAACCACTGACCCCACCTATCGGGGGCTAGCATTTATTATCCTCTGAAAAGTTCCCAGAATCCCAGACATTGCACAGTGACAGAGACTATCAATAGCTGGCAAAACCATGCCTCTGCTAGAACACAAGGTAAGGCTGCTGCGACAGTCCGAAGCAGCCCCATATCCACACACCTGGGACTAAAACAAAAAAAAGTATTCTTAGATATTTCTGTGTGTGTGTGTGTTTTTTTTTTTTTTTTTTTTTTTGGTTCTTTTTTTGGGGGTGGGGACCGAACCCAGGGCTTTGCGCTTCCTAGGCAAGCGTTCTACCAATGAGCTAAATCTCCAACCCCTGTGTTTTGTTTTAAAGATATATTTATTATGTAAACAGCATTCTGCCTGCAGACCAGAAGAGGGCACCAGATCCCATTATAGATGGTTATGAGCTACCATGTTGTTGCTGGGAATTGAACTCAGGACCTCTGGAAGAGCAGTCAGTGCTCTTAACCTCTGAGTCAGCTCTCCAGCCCTAGTTCTGTGTTTTTAAGGAAACCACAATCCCCAAATTGTCAATACAATGTAGTCACTGTGCCAACCGAGCTCCATCCTTGACTAGGATGGCGACAGAAACCTTTCACCTCACAGTTTACTGTTTCTATCTTTTCTATTCCTTAAAGGCAGTACTCGATCTGCAGACTTACTGTAAATAAATGAGCATGGCATGGGAACAGCAAAGATGAGCTAGGGACACCATGAACAGCAGTACACTGGGGCCTAAGTACAATACCACACCCCCACCCCACCCACAGTGCTTTTGACCAGAGGGCAGGCTTTCTCTGTTTATACTGCCTAAGTAAAGGAGCACTACAGTTCAAAGGTGCTTGAAGGAAATGAATTGAAGAAGTTCAAGAGAGCAAACTCTCTTATCTAAACATACCTGGTCCAGTGATGCTTTTGTGTCATGGGCAATTACTCTAAGTGGCTGGCTCCCAGTTCTGATTAGGTGGACTCCAATTTTTTCTACAATCTCACCAAAATGCTCTTGTAGCAACAAAGAGCACAGTTTAATTTCTGCTTGAGTCATTGCACTTGGAGCCTTAGAACTAGGAAAGAACAACAATATAAATTCACATATTTTTTTTCTAGAGGGTAACGGCAATATACATCAAAACTTTTATATTAAGGCATATTTATCGTAATACTTATAAGTGAGGATCCTCTGTTCCAAGGATATAGTAAAAATCATGCCATGAGTTCTCTTCACAATACTGGCATTGACAAACTAAAACAATCTAGCATCTATCAATAAATTATAGTATAACCTTAAATGAGTACACAATGCCAACATTTAAAATGACTTTGTACAATATAACTACCATAAGATATCCTAATGTGTTGTTATTTAGTAATTGGAATGGTCAGATATGATGGTGTACACTGCCTGTAATTCTAGCACGCAGGAAGCCAAAACCAAAGAATCAATAGTTCCAGGACAACCTGGGGCACAAAGTAAGTTCAAAGCCAGCCTATGTTATATAGCAAGACTCTGGTGGATGAGACACCCTCCCACCAAAACAAAGGACTGGAAAACCAGACATCAATTTTTTTTCTAAAGCCAGGTATGGTGGTGCATGCCTATAGTTCCAGCACTTAGGAGGTGAAAGTAGGAGGGTCAGGAGTTCAAGGTTACATATTATTGAGTTCAAAACCAGCCTGGCTACATGAGATCCTGTCTCAATATATATATCCATATATCCATACACACACACACACACACACACATATATATTATCCTCCTCTATACATATGCCATTTATTTAAACGGGAGTATATGTGATTCCAATAATCTTTAAAGACTGGATTCATCTGGGTGTGGTGGCTAACATCTGTAATCCCAGCACTAAAGCTAGAAGATTGCCATAAACTCAAGACCAGTCTGGGCTACATAATAAATACCAAGCAAACCTGGTCCAGAGTGAGACCTCTAAAAGTAAAGGGGGAGGGGGAGTGTAAATGACTTCGCAATCTGTCACAGAAACAAAGAACTAAGGTTCATGACTCAGTGGGGGTACAAAGTATCATTCCCAAGCCATAAACCATGATTTAGAAAGAGAAAGTAAAAATGAGCTTCTCAACAGGGTATTTTAATTAGGAGAAGAAGTTATGCTCCATTTTACATCCTGACGAATGGGACACAAGCAGAAATGGAAGTATTGATTTATAAATTACCTCCCTATATCACAAGCTGCTACCTGCCATTATTCATCTCTTTCTTCAACTCTTCAGAACCTAAATTTTTTTCCCTCTTGCCACAGGGTCGCACAGAAGACTATTTCACTTATCCACACGTCTTTGGAGAAACATCCTTAGACCAGTTGCCATCCTTGAAAACATTTCCAAGGCGCCTGGCTCCTCTTGCCTTCATGGAAGTTTCTGTTCCGGACTTTGTTTCTTAGCCCTGAGTCAGGGCCTCCTCATTCCGGCAGCTTTTTCACTAACCTCAGGGTCAGTGCTAATTTAGAAGCTCCAAAAGTTATCCTCCCGAGGACAGTAGCCTAAGATCAGGAGCAGCCCATAGCCCCTTCTTAGAAGTAGCGCACCATCCAGGCGGATGCGGAAGGGTCAGAGCACAGACCGCTCTAGCCGACCGTGTCGGTGGTTTCCGGAGACGCTCTTTCTTTCCTCTCGTTGGAAGGCTGGAGGACCGGCCAGAGGCTGTCTGAGGTGCCGGCGGGCGGGCTCTCTGCCTTTGGTGCCGGGAGGCGGGCCTCGGGTCGCGCGGCCGCTGGCGGGCGGGCCTCTCGGGGCCGGGCGGACTCACGTGACCCTTGCGGGCCTTGGAGCGGCGGGCCGCCCAGAGGAGGCGGCGACGGCGGCGGCGGCGGCGGCGGCGGCGACCGCAGCCCAGGAGGTAGCGGCCTGGGGAGGGACCGCCGGCCGCCCTTTCGGACATCCTCCGCAGAGGCGAAAAATGGCGGAGGCCTCGGCGGCGGGGGCGGACGCGGGCTCCGCTGTCGCCGCGCACCGTTTCTTCTGCCACTTTTGTAAGGGCGAGGTCAATCCCAAACTACCGGTAAGAGCCCCGTGTGTCCCGCGCTCGGGCGCCGCGTAGGTCCCTGGCCCCTAAGGCTGGAAACCGGGTCTTAAGCTGCCCGCACACCCGTGATTCCCTTGACACCGGTGTCCTCGGTACCTGCTGCCTGCTGTCTCGGGTACTGGCAGCAAACCCTAGGCATCAGGGCCAGCGTCCTGCCTAGCCCACATTTCCGCGGCGTCTCCAGTCTGCCCCTCATTTCGCTTCCGCTCTTTAATACCACCCCCATCTTTTTGTCTTCCTCGGTGAATTCACAGCCAAATCTGCGCCTAATTTGCTTGCAGTCCTCTTCCTTGTCTTCTTTTCGTGATGACCTATCCCCCTGTACTCTTTCCGTTTTTGCGTCTCACCTAGTCTTATTTTTCCTCCCACTTCTCAACCAGATCCTCCCCCTTCTGCATCCTCAGTGAGACAAAATGCTGAGGACTCCTTAGTAGGTTTTGTTGAAGTACAGAAAGAGAAGGTTTGGAAGGTATCAGGGAAGAGGGAGATTTTGCTCTTCACTGGTTTTTGGGCTCTTGTGAAAGTGAAAATAGCAGTGTACCAATGACTTGCAGACTGCGCTCCCTGTTGCTATTGAAGGAAATGGCTTTGGGACGAAGGTGGAACGTACTGTTTCAACTTAGTTTATTTTGGATATCACGTTGCCAGTGTCTCTAGTTCCACTTTCCTAGCCCACCCCCTCGATTTTATTTTTCTGTTCAGGAAAACAAAAAAAGGACAGAATGTTGGGACTGCTTTCTCTGATATAAAATTGGTTCTGCCAGGCTGTCAGCCAATAGAGAATAGGTAGGAATATGCTTTGAGAAGAAATGGCTTCTGCAGCATGCTAGCCAGTGCCAGCGCCTCCAGTTATGTTTTTTTTTTTTTTTTTCTTGACGGGTGGGTGAGATTCTTCTTAAAATGAGTGGTTATGTCATAATTTATTTTTATTCACGGTATCTTGAATACATGGTATCTTTTTGTTTGTTTGTTTGCTGTTTGCGCCAGGGTCTCACGGTGTAGTCCTGGCCATCCTGGAACTTGCTATTCAGATCAGACTGGCCTAGAACTCACAGAGGTGTGCCTGCTTCTTCTTCCTCCCAAGTGTTGGTATTAAAAGTGTGCACTGCTATTCCTGGCTTTGGATGCACTCTTAAGAGAAGACCCAAGTTTCTGTTTCTATCTTACTTCTTAGAAACACAAATGGAGTCCAGTGAATAAGGACTTCACTTAGAAGTAATGAGGTAACCAACCTATTTCCTTTTTCTCCTTGTTCCACCTCCAGCTTCATAAATACCTCCATCTACTGGTTTTACTTGCTGCCTTTGCTCTATGCTGATGCGCTGTCTGCCATATTCCATATTTCAATTTGGGAAAGAGTGTATACCTTATTTTTTCCCAGCAGACACTAGAAGTCTCACTACAGAGAGGGAGTCTGGAATTCAGCCACTGTGTGTGTTAAATCAGTGACATGTTATTGAATGTGATGGATGCCCTGTTAAAACATTAGCCCTTGGATCTGTAAGTGCACTCAAGGATTGCTTTGCAGTGTGAGAAGACATAATGTAAATGTCTTTTTTTTTTTTTTTATTACCTGAAGTCTTCAATCCAAAGGAATGATTTAATTAAGGCTTTTTAGGTATTTTTCTAGGACTTAGATGAATAAATGATCTTTGTTGTATTGTTTTTTTTTTTTTTTAAATTCTGATTTATTTCTTGTCAGGCCTGACTTATAAATTCAAGCTCATCAGTATCTAATATAACCAAATGCTGCACACAATAGACAGGGCTCTCTGCTGGATGCCCTGGAGGTGGGTGGAATCATATGTGGTTCTTGTTCTTAAGAACCACAGTTTTAGTTGTTGTTGTTTTGAAAGACAAGGCAAACATGGAAAAATCAGCAATCATCATGCATTGTTTAAGGATGGGGACAAGTTCTGAAAAATACAGTTAGGTGATTTTCATCCTTGTGCAACCTTTGCAGAATCTACTTAGGTAAACCAACATGGACACAATGTCACTTGCATTGTGGGTTTGAGGACTGAACCTAGGTCTTTGTACTCATTAGGCAAGTAAGAGCTCTATCACTAACTGTCTTATATAGTTCAGGTTAGTTTTGAACTCAAGAGCCTCCTATTACTGGAATTACAGGTAACACCCTTGCATTCCCACCCCAGCAACATGATTGTTAGTGGAATTACCCTGTATAGTCTATATGCAGTCAGTGATTCACAGAAAGATCATACAATGCATGGCAGCAAAATAAATGAAGACAGATAATGCACGGTTTCAGTTTCAGAAAGGAAGACATGTTTGCATTGGTGTTTTTGGAGACCTATGACATATGAGGTGGGATTAGAGTGAATTTAGGACAGGTATAATTCAGCTTGAGAATATGTAAGACTAGGAGGAAGCAAAGGTTGAGGAAAAAAGGAGACTTACCGAGGAAGGCTTTATTGTCTTTGGCTGACAAAATTGTAGTTATGGGGCACAACGTGTTTGATATGAGTACATTGGGGAATGGCTAAATCAAACTATTTAATTGAGTTTAATATACATTATTTCACACTTTTCAATTTTATTTACATTTTTTATTATATGTGTGTATGTATATGAATGTGTATTATAGCGCCATTGTAAAGGTCAGAGGTCAGCTTTTGGATATTCTCTCCTTTTACCACATGGATCCTGTGGGGGTCAAACTCAGAGGGGTAGGCTTGGCAGCAAGTGCCTTTCCCCAGTGAGTCAGCCCCTTCTCACATGCTTTTTTCACTTACTGAGTCTGCTGTTTTAGCAATTTTTAAAAAAGATTTACTTATTATATATAAATACACTGTAGTTATCTTCAGACACACCAGAAGAGGGCATCGGATCTCATTACAGATGATTGTGAGCCACCATGTGGTTGCTGGGATTTAACTCATGACCTCTGGAAAAGCAGTCAGTGCTCTTAACCACTGAGCCATCTCTCCAGCCCCATTTTAGCAATTTTTAATGTCTATGTTACTTGCAGTCACTGTGGTGTTCAGTAAATAGCTAATCAATGTTCTGTGTTTTTAGGAAAAGGCATGATGAGGTCAAACCTACTGTTTTTTTGTTTTCCTGAGATAGGGTCTCTCTATTTAGCCTTGGCTATCCTGAAACTTGCTCTGTAGACCAGGGTGGCCTCCAACTCACAGAAAAATCTTGGCTCTGCCTCCCAAATGCTGAGTTAAAAGCTGTGTCCAGATGTTGTGTTTTGAGACAGACTTTACTGCATACTCCTGGTTGGCCAAGCTGATCTTGAACTCAGAGATCCTCTTGCCTCTGCCTTACTTACTCCAGTGCTGAGAGTAAAGGTGTGCGCCATTATGCCTGGCCAGATTTAGTTTTGATTTATGTGGGAACTTGTGACTTTTATTTTGTTTCATGGGCATTTTAAATCTGTAGTCTTGGAAATGTTTATCAGAAAAAACAGGTCAGTTACATGTACTGTTTAGTACAAATTTGTCCTTGTGATTGATAAACCAACTCAAACATTGGTAACATGACCTTCATATGATTATATCTATATAGGACAACATGGAAGGTTTTTAAAAATATAAATCCTATTGTAAACTTGAGAATCTCTCATTGCCAGGACCCAGCATATTTAGGTACGCATAATTCCTTAAATTGGATGGTGTGGGAATCTGGCTGTCCTTTGAAGATAAGCAGACTCGGTTTATTATGGATACGTTGCCTTCTTTTTTTTGTTGTTTTTGCTCTTTTTTTTTTTTTTTTTAGATTTCTGTGTTAAAATAGATTAGCAGAACTTAGTATCTTTTTTTTTCTGGTGGACTTTTTAAAAAAATTTTTTTATTAGATATATTTCTTTACTTACATTTTGAACTTTATTCCCCTTCCCGGTTTCCTGTCCATAAGCCCCCATTCCCTCCCCTCCACCTATACATCCCCCTTATCCCCCCCCCCATATTCTCCTGCACTGGGGGTCCAACCTTGGCAGGACCAAGGACTTCCCCTTCCCCTGGTGCCCCAACAAGGCCATTCTCTGCTACATATGCAGTTGGAGCCCTGGGTCAGTCCATGTATAGTCTTTTAGTAGTGGTTTAGTCCCTGGAAGCTCTGGTTGGTTGGCATTGTTGAAGGGATTGCAAGCTCCTTCAACTCTTTTAATCCTTCCTCTAATTCCCCCCAAGGGGGTCCTGTTCTCAGTTCGGTGGTTTGTTGCGAGCATTGACCTCTGTATTGGACATGCTCTGGATGTGTCTCTCAGGAGAGATCTATATTCGGTCCCTTTCAGCATGCATTTTCTAGCTTTATCAATCTTATCTAGTTTTGGTGGCTGAATATATATGGGCCACATGTGGGACAGGCTCTGAATGGCCATTCCTTGAGTCGCTGCTCTAAACTTTGCTTCCATATCCCCTCCTATGGATATTTTTTTCCCCTTTTAAGAAGGAGTGGGAGCATCCGCATTTTGGTCATCCTTCTTCTTGAGCTTCCTGTGGTCTGTGGATTGCATCTTGGGTAATTTGAGCTTTTTGGCTAATATCCACTTATCAATGAGTGCATACCAAGTGTGTTTTTCTGTGATTGAGTAACCTCACTCAGGATATTTTCTAGTTCATTCCATTTGCCTATGAATTTCATAAAGTCATTGTTTTCGATAGCTGAGTAGTACTTCATTGTGTAGATGTACCACATTTTCTGTATCCATTCCTCTGTTGAAGGGCATCTGGGTCCTTCCAGCTTCTGGCTATTATAAATAAGGCTGCTATGAACATGTCTTTGTTGTATGTTGGAGCATCTTTTGGGTATATGCCTAAGAGAGGAATAGCTGGGTCCTCAGGTAGTGGAATGTCCAATTTTCTAAGGAACCAGACTGATTTCCAGAGTGGTTGTATCAGTCTGCAATCCCACAAACAATGGAGGAATGTTCCTCTTTCTCCACATCCTCGCCAGCATCTGCTGTCACCTGAGTTTTTTATCTTAGCCATTCTGACTGGTGTGAAGTGGAATCTCAGGGTTGTTTTGATTTGCATTTCCCCGATGACTAAGGATGTCGAACATTTCTTTAGGTGCTTTTTGGCCATTTGATAATCCTCAGCTGAGAATGTTTTGTTTAGCTCTGTACTCCATTTTTTGGTTGTGAGCCTAGCCTTTAACGGCTCAGCCATCTCTCCAGCCCTGTACCCCATTTTTTAAATAGGGTGATTTGGCTCTCTGGAGTCTGACTTCTTGAGTTCTTTGTATATTTTGGATATTAGCCCTCTGTCAGATGTAGGATTGGTAAAGATCTTTTTCCCAATCTGTTGGTTGCCAATACATTCTCTTCTTTTCTTTTAAAAATGTATTTATTTTATGTATATGAGTACACTGTAGCCGTCTTCAGACACATCAGAAGAGGGCATCAGATCCCATTATATATGGTTGTGAGCCACCATGTGGTTGCTGGGAATTGAACTCAGGACCTCTGGAAGAGCAGTCAGTGCCATCTGAGTCATCTCAGCCCTTATTTTCCTAACTGAATTCACAACCACAGAAGATACTGAGAGGATACCTACTCTTGTGATAGCTGGATGTCCAGAACCTTTACTTACTAGTGTTGTATTGACTGAACACCACCTTACCGTAGCCTTTTCTCTGCTTTGTGTGGTGGGACTGTGGATTGAACTCAAGGTCTCAGACATGCTAAGCACGTGTTCTACAACTGATAGGTTGTGAGGGTCATAGCCCTTATTTCTTCTCCCTTCCAATCTAGGATGTATTTGTCAGCCCACCTCCCTCTGTCCCTCCATCCTCCTTTCCCCTCCCTCCCTCCCTCCCTCCCTCCCTCCCTTCCTTCCTTTATGTTGTAGAGAGAGTGGGAAGGGAGAGAGGGAGGATGTGTGTATATATATATATATATATGTGTGTGTGTGTGTGTGTGTGTGTGTATATATATATATATATATATATATAGAGAGAGAGAGAGAGAGAGAGAGAGAGAGAGAGAGATTGATTCTGACATAGCTCAAGCTAGCCTCAAATTCTCTGTGACCTTGGATTTCTGATCCTCCTGTTCTATCTCACAAGTGCTGGAATATAGGTGCTAGATAAAGTATACGCTGTTATTACTCCTTGTTTACTCATGCCAGGCAAGCATTCCACCATCTGATCCTACTTGATATATTTTTAAGTGCCCAAAGGCAACTGCGTAGCTTATCCAAATATATCCATGACACTGCCCTTGGTTTTTGTTTATCATTTTCCTCTGAAGTCTACATGAGCCGAACTAACTTTAGGATTCATAACTTTGGACTGAGAGTGAAGTATGCCTAATGCTATGTAATCAATCATGTGTCAGCTGAGGTCATTTCGTTTGGTGGGAACACTTGTCACTGCTCTTCCTCATCTCCCCTCTCTTAGCTGGTTGTCTTTAGTTTGTATGATCCCAAGAAGAGGACAGAAGGTTAATTTAGAAATAAGGTACCACGGAATGAGGGAAAAAGTATTGAAGGGAATTTAAAAAGAAAAATATACTTGTACCTCAAAGAAGACTCTCCAAACGAATCATGTTGGAATTGCACTTACTAGATGAGTTTTCATATTCTAGCAAAAAGTGGTGAGTAGCATACTTGGGATTGGGAGCAGGTATTTTTGGTCTTTGTTTTCTTTGTTTATTTGTTTTTTTAAAGATTTTATTTATTTTGTGTATTTGAGGACACTGTAGCTATCTTCAGACACACCAGAAGAGGGTGTGAGATCTCTCACAGATAATAGTGAGCTGCCATGTGGTTGCTGGGAATTGAACTCAGGACCTCTGGAAGAGCAGTCACTGCTTTTAACCATGGAACCATCTCTTATTTCTGTCTTGAGACAGGGTCTCTCTATATAGTTCTGGCTGTCCTGGAGCTTAATATGTAAATCAGGCCGGCCTTAAGCTCACAGAGATCTGCTGTCTCAGCCTCCAAAGTGCTGGGCTGGCAGAGCTCCTCTAGCATAGTTTGTTCTGTTCTTTTCTTCCTTCCTTCCTTCCTTCCTTCCTTCCTTCCTTCCTTCCTTCCTTCCTATCTTCCTTCCTTCCTCCTTTCCTTTCTTCCTTCCTTCCTTTCTGAGATAGGGTCTCAACTATGTAGCTCTGGATGTTCTGGAACTTACTATGTAGATCAGACTGTTTGCAAACTCACAGAGATCTACCTGCCTCTGCTTCCTGAGTGCTGGGATTAAAGGTTTGCTGTGCTATGCCCAGTTCCAGAATTTTAAAATAAGAGATTCTAATTATATTGTCTGAAGAATTCAGGTCTATATATGATATGGTAGAATGACATTTTACATATATATATGTAAAAGGGCTGTTTCAAGGAATATAAAGGTGTGCTTTACTCCATATACTATCATTACCTCCATCCTTCTTTAAATGACTCTCTTACAAGGTAGAATCTGATAGTGATAATTGTATAGTAGAGTAGCCTGCTTTGCATTTTGATGAGACTAGTGTGGTTTTTAAGTGTTTCATGAAAAATAGGGCATTTCCCAAATCCAGGTAACAGAGGAATCTAAAGACTGCTGGGATGTTGCTTACTCTGGCTTAGCCAGAAAGGACTGGTGGGCTTCTCACTTCCTAGTTCTCTGTTATATTGTCTTCTTTGAGCTAATAAATGTCCTTTTTAGTAAGTATGTTATCTCATTTGGCTCTTTCCCAGCTACTTACGCAGGCTTCAATCTCTGTGTTGTACTTATAATGGCTCCAATGTAGGAAAACATTCTGATCATCTTATAATAAGGGTAGCTAAATGGTATACTTCTTCAAAAATTTATACTACTGAACAGAGGAAATATTACTGATTTGAGATAAATTTCAAAGATGCTAATCATTGGATTACCTTAAACTTTATTATCTGTGACTTAATATCTGTAATGTCTACATGATTAGTATCTATCAGGGATAATGGTGTTTTGAGAGCTTTATATATTTTGTTTAAAATTGTTTTACATCTATCTATCTATCTATCTATCTATCTATCTATCTATCTATCTATCTATCTATCTATAGTGTGTGTGTATGTATGTGTATATCAGGGTGCTTATGCCATGGTATATGTGTGGATGTCAGAGGACAACTTGTGGGACTTGGTTCCCTCCTTCTATTATACAGGTCCTCGGGATTGATCTCAGGTTGTCAGGTTTGGTGGCAAGTGTCTTTATACTTTGAGCAATCTTGTTGGCCCATAATTTTTTTTTAAATTTTTTTTTTTTTGAGAGAGGGTCACATATAAATTGGCTGCTTTCAAACTTATAGTGGTGAGTGGTCTGGAACTCCTGATCTTCTTATCACCTGCCGGGATTACACATGTACTAACACCACTACCACTGCCACCACACTGTGCTCTTTTGAGATCTTTAAGAAGCTATAATAGGGGCTGGAGATATGGCTTAGTGGGCAGAGCTCTGTCTACTATGTGCAAGGTCTTTGGTTCAATCTCTCGTAACTTTAGTTGGATATAGTGCTGTATGCCAGTAATCCTCGCACTTGGGAGGTAGTGACAGGATAATCAGGAATTCAAGGTCATTCTGAGTTATGTAATGAGTTAAAGGTCAGCCTGGGAACACATGTGACCCTGTTCCCTCCACTTTCCAAAGGCTCTAGTAAAAATAAAATACAGTGCTGAGTTTGAAGATAAAGTGCGGCAAGTGCATCCCACATAAGATCAAGAAATAACATTATTTTGTCTCGTGTGTTTGTGTGTGCACAGGAAGTATGTGGGTGGACATGTCCATCATGGCACACATGTGATGGTCTGATGACAACTTTTGGGATCTAGTTCATTCTCTTGTGAGTTTCAGGGATTGAATTCTGGTCACTAGACTTGTGTGGCTTCAGACTTACTGTGTAACTCAGGGTAACCTTCACCTTCAAGTCCTGTGCCCCCACCTCCAGTACTCCGTCTTGCTGAGTGACGGCATTACAGATGTGCTCCAATGTATTCTACTTGTTTATTTAGGTAGTGTTTCTCTCAATAGTCCAAGTTGACCTGGAACTCATCATCTCAATATATAGCCTAGGTTTCCTCGAACTCTTAGCAGTCTTCTTGCCTCTGTGTTAGAATTGCCCATGCCTAGCAAATCTGTATTTTTAAGGGTAGGAGGTTAGTTTTAGCCCCAACATTCTGATTAGCACTTATGTGTATACTGGGAAAATTTGGAGGACTTTCTCAGTATGAGGAAGGAAAAAAAACCCTTAAACTTATTGCAGATAAAGTTCCTTTGGGAGCATAAATGCTGACAGGATAGTTATACTTTGTGTTTCTTTAAGTTTAGGTGACTTTGTAATGACCTTTACTTCACTTTTGTTCAGGTTCAGGCAGCCAGCTTGTAAGGAGAGCTGGGTCACTTTTTTTTTTTTTCTGTTTTTTGTATTGTCAAATTATTAGGGATTAGTAAGTAAGTGTATTTCATCATTTTATAGCTTAGTTCTAAGAAGTGAAGAACTATATCAGAGTGGAGTTTGAGTGGGGCTGTTTTGCTCCTCAGGAACATTTAATAATCTCTGTAGACATTTTTGAGTTACAGCTGGGGGAAGGGGGAGGAGTGCAGCTGTCATTTGGTAAGTAGTAGACAGAGCTGCTGCTAAACCTGCTGAGGCTGTGAGAAACAAACCCTGAATGGACAAAAGGATGAATCCATGGGTATTGTTTGTGTGTGCCGTAGCGCTTAAGGTTTTGTTTCAGGGTAGTTTTTTATTTCTGACTTTGGGATCCTGATGAGAATTTCAGTAAAATAATTGAGACAGTATAATTTTTGCCAAAGTCCTCATGGGAAACGATTGTTTAGAACAGGGACTGGAGTTGGGTGGCTGATGGCTGCCATTATATCAGAGCAGATCTGTTTGGCTCCCTTTCTCTCTGTGCTTAGTGAGGCCAGAGGTATTATTACTCACCTAAGATTACACACTGTAACCTAAAAGTATCCAATTTTTTTGTTGGTTGGAAATTTAGTAACAGTGTAAGTAATTTAGTAAAACAGTTGGGAATTCAGTTTGAAAACAAAAGGAAAAATAGAACAATAGTAACTTTTTCTTGTCATTCATGTTAGTATTGTGTTTTTTTGTCTCTCTCAACTCTCCAAACATTTCAGATGCATAGGAGATGGTATTCTTGAGCTTTTAGTTTCTTTAAACTCTTCATTGAAAGGGCGAATTGATGTTATCAGTCTTCCTTTTAACACTAATTCTTCTTGTAATAGAAAGTGAATTTAGAGATACCAGTTAGAAGCTGGAGTCAGCTGCTGAGGGGGTCTCTCCTCTACCTGGATAAAAATAATGGGAGGCAGGCAGCTCCAGTAGCTTTTTTATTTACAGAGTGTTTGATAGCTAGCAGGATGTTTTGGTAGTAGAGTTAGGCAGAAGCATTGGCAAGTGGCACACCCCAATATTACAGGTCCTCATGCCAACTTGGGTATTGGAATCCTTGGCTCTTTTTAGAAGGCCATTGTTATAGAACTCAGATATCTGAGATTGGCCTTGAAGACTTCATAGCTCTCTGGAACAGACTGGCACCTGCAGGTTTTATTTCTGTTTCCTTAATAGCCATTACCAGCTTCTGTGGTCTCTGTTTCCATGTTCCTTCCTCTTACCCTTGGCTCTTCTAAGCTGTTCAGTTAGTTGTCAGTGGCTATTGTTCCTGTTAGGTACCAGCAGATAGGCAGCCAGGATACATGAAGGGTAGTCCTGGGTGCATATGGAGGACTGTCTAGGAATTGGTACTGTGTGCAGCCAAGATGCTTAGGTGCAGGTATCCCCTCCTACCAGGGCAGGGTCCTGGTAGATGAATGAGAACCCAGACAGAATCCCATGGACAGCACAGTGTAGATGCAGGTCTGTGGGTGTAGCCAGCGGTTCTGAGATCTCCTTAGGCAGGCACTTCTTTGCCAGGGCCTCTGTCTCTGCTGTTTCTTCAGCTATCAAATGGTTGTGGGTGCTTTATACTGGAAAGTCAGACTCAGTGTGCTCAGAAACCGGGTGTTGGTACTATTTAAGGAACCCAGGATTGGGTATCAGAAGCTGCTTGAAGCTCAGAGGTCAAGGTCAAGGTCAACTTGGGAGTACAAACAGCACCCAGGTACAAGTTGCACTTCAGGCCTGGTGCCATCATTGTGTTGGTGCAGCTGCCAAGCAAGCTCTATGCAGCTCCTAGTGTACCCATGGATTGGTTTTGTCCATGGCTGCTTGTCTCTGCTGCCTTTCTGTTTCCAGCTGATCTTGGACCATGCAGTAGAACTGGTTTTTAGACCTAACATTGGAACACCAGAGGAGGTGGCACAGGAATATCACTTAGTAGGCTCTCTGAGTGAGCCTGAGCACCTACTAGTGCATATAGTCTAGGAAATGGTGTTCATCTGTCACAGCTGTTTGTTTGGCAGTCCACCTTTCCTCCAGCACTAATCACAGGCGTTAGTGCCCAGGTTTTGACCCAGTCATCAGTTGTAGTATTGTTTGACTGACAGTGCTTTGCTCAAGGCAACTTGGGCAGTAAGAAAGAGTGTAAGAATGACTGATTCATGAGTCAGATTGTCCTGTCTGTAGTGTTCTTGCTTATTTGCAGGAAACCAAACATAAGAAAGTGTGCTTACAATGTAAACTTACAGAACTTATTAGCACTAGCAGCAGTCACAACAGATTTGAAAGCCTTTGACAATGCTCTGTACTTGACCAGTGCTCAGATGTGGGCCTGTCTTAGGAATGGAGCTTCGTAATCCTAATTGAAAGGAAGTACATGAACACTGTAGAGAAAGAGAGCTTTTAGAAGGACGAAAGGAGGCCCTGGGTTCGGTCCCCAGCTCCGAAAAAAAGAATAAAAAAAAAAAAAAAAGAAGGAAGGAAAGAAGAAAGGAAGGAGGGACCTTTATCAACATAGAAATACTTCACCTTATTCTTAGAGTTTCCAATATGTAAGTTGAGGTTAGAGGCTGAAAGATTTATATAATTTTTTTCTTCATTTTTTTTAGTAGCTCAGTTTCTTTCAAAAATATTTTAAAATTACATTTACTTACTTATTGTGTGTGCATTGTACCCTTTGTTTTTTATTTAAATGTATTTAGTTTATGTGTGTGAGTGTAGTGCATATGTATATGTACCGTGTGCAGGATTGGTTCTCACAGAGGTCAGAAGAGGGCATCAGATCCCGAGGAGCTAGATTTAGGAATGGTTGTAAGTTCATGCAAGAAAAAGTTCTGGAATACAGCAGGCTCTAATAAAGTCACTGAGTAAATGCAGGAACTACTGTTAATACTGTAAGTTTAGTAGTGCCTATGTTATTATCAAATACAAACCAACTTCATGGTGCTAAAACTCATAAATAAAACCAATGGCTCTGTGTGTGGATGTATGTATCTTCAAAAGACAAAAATCAAACAAAACAAACCAACCCCAAACAAACAAACCCCACACTCTATCAGAATTGGTGTACCCCTGCAATTCTTTTCTTAAGCTTTTAAATTTTTTATATGTGTACATGTGCAAATGGCACATATGTGTGTGGGTGCCCATGGTGACCACAAGAGGGCATCAGATCCTTGGAGCAGGAATTGTAAGTGATTGTGAACTGCCAGATAAGGATGCTGGGAGCTGAAGTCCTTACTTCAGGAAGAACAGCAACATTCATAACAACTAAGCCATCTCTCCAAGTCCCGGAGCCCTTTTGTAACCTTCCAGTTACAGCATGAGTTAAACCCAACCTTACTGAAAACCTTAGGAGAGGAAAAGAAGCACTGGCCACTGGCAGTTGGGCACAGTGGCTTATCATGTAATCAGCACTGGCAAGGTCAAGGCCAGCCTAAGCTACTTAGTGAAAATTTCAACCAAAAATAAAAGTTTTCTTTTATCCTTTAAATGCATTATGCATAATTGAACTTTTCAAGGACTTAGCTTTCCATTTGTTCCTATTTATAAATTAATTATTTAAATTTTTGGGAATCTTTTAGATTTTGTATAAGAGAATTTTGTTTTACATTTTTTCCATATGGAAAACCTCCAGATTAATCTTGGTGCTTGTTAAGTTTTATGTCTCTAACTCTCTCCTTCTATGTTACAAACTACTAACACACACTCTTGTTTATGGTAGTAAGTGATCAGGCAGGCTTGACATGTTTCTTTTTTTATGGTATCGGGACCAGACTCCAAGCCTTGCACATGATAAGCACACGCTCTACCATTGTCCCCCTCAGCAAAGAAATGTGTTAGGCTATGTTCTTTGTTAGAATTTTAAAATAATATTTATTTTATTTTCATGTGTAATTTTTTGTTGCTGTTTTTTTGAGGCAGAGTTTTTCATTGTAGCCCCAGCTGTTCTGGAACTTGCTCTGTAGACCAGGCTAACCTCCCAGTTCAGAGAATCACTTGCTTCTGCTTCCCACATGGTGGAATTAAAGGTGTATACTACCACTGCCCTCTCTGTTTATATGTATTTATACCTACCTACCTACCTACCTACCTACCTACCTGTGCATGGGTGTTTTACCTATGTGTATATGTACCGTGTGCATGTAGTACCCATGACGGCAGAAAAAGGCATCAGACCCCTTGGAACTGGAGTTACAGATTGGTTGGAACCACTGTGTGGTGCTGGGAATCAAAGCCTAGGGTTTCTGGAAGAGCAGACAGTGTTCTTAACTGCTGAGCTCTCTCCAGCTCCTTGATGTAAGGCAGGCTGATCTCAAACTAGAGGGAATTGTTTTGCCTAGACCTAGAGCTATAGGTGTTTACCACCATAATGTTTTGATATACACATACACAGTGAAATGATAACCAGTCCTGCTTTGAGTGGTTTCAGATTCCTTACTTTTGACAGCTTAGGCCGTTCAGTAACATGGTTCAATTCTTATTTTGTGGTAAAGTCCCTAAAATTAGGATATTCAGAAAAGTCCCATTTTGTGTGTTTTTACTTCCCTAACTTCTATAATATATTTAAAAGTGTGCTTTTATAGAGCATATATTTTGTTTGTTTTGAGACAGGGTCTCATTATGTAGTTCTGGCTGTCCTTAACTTGCTATGCAGACCATGCTGTCCTTAAACTCACAAAGATCTGCCTGTCTCTGCCTCCCAAATGCTGGGATTAAAGGCTTGTACTACCATACATTCAGTTCACAGAGGTCCATCTGCCTCTGAGTGCTGTAGTTGTATGTGTATGTTTTGCCTGCAAATATGTATGCCTGGTGTCCAGGGAGGTCAGAAGAAGGCATTGGATCTCCTGGAACTGGAGTTACAAATAGTTGGTAGCTGCTGTGTTTATGCTGGAAATTGAACATGGCTTCTCTGGGAGAGCAGCTAGTGCTCTTAACTGCTGAGCCATCATCTCTCTAGCCCTCATGTGTAAAGTATTTTGATCTTATCCACCAACTACTACTTCCCTCCTACTTCCTCCAGGACCCTTTCATCTGATCTCCCTCCTAACATCGTCTTCTTTTACTATTTTTAGTGGTAGTGCAGTTAGTGCTGACCATATGGTTATTAGCGTGGGCCATTCACTGGGGACCTACTGGCAACCACATCCTCAAAGAAAAGTGACTTTCTCCTCAGCTGCTGTCAACTGCTAGTGGCTCCCCATTTCAGAGTGGGACCTCAGGAGTTCTTCCCCAGTCTATGCTGGGATTAAAAAAAAAGATGTATTCGTTTACAAATTTTAAATGTGTGTGAGTATTTTGTCTGCATGCCTGTATGGAGGTCAGAATAGAGTGTCAGATCCTCTGGAACTGGTATTATAGAGGGCGATAAGCCATCAGGCAGATGCTGGGAACCAAACCCAGGTTCTCTGTAAGAGCAGTATGTGCACGTGCTCTTTAAAAATTTTTTTTATTTAGTTTTTAAAGATTTATTTATTTTATGTATGAGTACAGTGTTGCTGTCTTCATGAGGAGGGCATTGGATCCCATTACAGTTAGTTGTGAGCCACCATGAGGGTGCTGGGAATTGAACTCAGGACCTGTAGAAGAGCAGTCAGTGCTCTTAACCACTGAGCCATTGTTCCAGCCCCCAAGATGGAATTTTGACTGGCTTGATCTTGTTCTGGTTTTGTACACAATCACTGCTGCTATGAAGTAGGCATGTATGTGTTGTTGATGTTATATGTAGAAGACAGCATTTCTCAGCTCCCCTTTCCATGTTCTTTTTCTGCTCATGCTTCCTTCTCGTTCTCTGAGACTTGGATAGGAGAGGCTGACATTTGAGAGCAGCACAAATCTTTGGGAATAAACAACACCTATAGATTTGTCCTGATAGCCCTATCTCTAGTCCTGTATTATATTTAAAAAATTAGCTTACGAACTATTGGGTTTCCATAGCCCTCTTAGTTTTGGCTAATCCACATGCTACACCCACTTTCTCACGTCTCCTACCCTCAATTCCACATATGTTTTTAACCTGGAGTATTCCCCTTGTTCTTTCATATCACTGACTCCACTGCCTGCCCTGATTGAGTTTTTTTTTTCATTTGGGTTGCCAGAGTGTAGGTTTCCACATAGCTTTACACACTCCCTGCATCTTAGGGAAACCTTCCCCTACCCCTCATGCCCTCATTCTCTATCCTTCATCTGTGAGTCTTCCCACCCCCAGGGTTCTCCCTCTATACTTCTATTTTACCCATTTCACTGTCTCCTCTCTCTTAATGATAGGGTATATTGTTTTTTTCTTTTTTGGTTTTTTTTTTCTTTCTCTGTGTGTGTGTGTGTGTGTGTGTGTGTGTGTGTGTGTGTGTGTGTGTATGTATGTATGTAATATGAGTGCTTTAGCTGCACATACACCCACATGTCAGGAGAGGGCATCAGATCCCATTACAGATGATGGTGAGTCACCATCTGTTGCTGGGAATTGAACTCAGGGTCCTCTGCAAGAGCAGTCAGTGCTCTTAAGCTCTGAGCTATCTCTCCAGCCTTATAGGCTGTATTCTTTTTTTGTTTTTAAAGATTTATTTTATTCATATGAGTACATTGTAGCTGTCTTCAGATACACCAGAAGAGGGCATCAGATCCCATTACAGATGGTTGTGAGCCACCATGTGTTTTCTGGGAATTGAACTCAGGACCTCAGGAAGAGCAGTCAGTGCTCTTAACCACTGAGCCATCTCTCCAGCCTGGCTGTATTCTTAATAAGTGATTTCGGTGACCTAATTCCAAGTTATTTTTCTTTCTGAACAGTGCTTAGTAAACAGGGTTTGCAATATATTTTGCAATACATTTTCTATCAGTTTTGAAAGAAGTTTCTTTTTAGCTAAACCGGTTAAAATTTGTCTTTGGGCTGCCCTCGAGGAGAGCTCATAAGCAATACCCCACGAGCAAACTTGAGACTCAGGACCACAGGTAACACCAACTTTTCGGATCCAAGCAACCTGACTGGTGGCCTCAGGACACACAGAGGCAAAATTCCTCTAGGACAGACACTTCCGGTTTTTAGCTGGATTCCCAACCTCGATGATCCCCTCCCACACCTCACTGCTCCCAAACCCCATGGGAGAGAGAGCTCACCGCCCGGACAGGTAGGCACTCCTGAGACTGCAGAGCGGAAGAGACCACCGACACTGCCCACCCCTGCCCACATCCCTGGCCCAAGAGGAAACTGTATACGGCCTCTGGGATCCGGAGATAAGGGCACTGGAGCTGCAGGTCCCCTGCGCCCGAGACACTGCCGGAACCTGAAGGGACCAACCGGATCAACAGTTCCCTGCACCCAAATCCCGTGGGAGGGAGAGCTAAACCTTCAGAGAGGCAGACAGGCCTGGGAAGCCAGAAGAGACTACACTCTGCCCACATTTCTGACTCCAGAGGAAAACACCAAATACCATCTGGGACCCTGGTGCACGGGGGCTCCCGGAAAGGGCGGTGCAGGTCCTCCTGGTTGCTGCCCTCGAGGAGCGCTCATAAGCAACACCCCACGAGCAAACTTGAGCCTCGGGACCACAGGTAAGACCAACTTTTCTGCTCCAAGTGACCTGCCTGGTGAACTCAGGACACAGGCCCACAGGAACAGCTGAAGACCTGTAGATAGGAAAAACTACACGCTCGAAAGCAGAACACTCTGTTCCCATAACTGGCTGAAAGAAAACAGGAAAACAGGTCTACAGCACTCCTGACACACAGGCTTATAGGACAGTCTAGTCACTGACAGAAATAGCAGAACAAAGTAACACCAGAGATAATCTGATGGCGAGAGGCAAGCGCAGGAACCCAAGCAACAGAAACCAAGACTACATGGCATCATCGGAGCCCAATTCTCCCACTAAAGCAAACACTGAATATCCAAACACACCAAAAAAGCAAGATCTAGATTTAAAATCATATTTGATCATGATGCTGGAGGACTTCAAGAAAGACATGAAGAACTCCCTTAGAGAAACGCAGGAAAACATAAATAAACAAGTAGAAGCCTATAGAGAGGAATGACAAAAATCCCTGAAAGAATTCCAGGAAAACACAAACAGTTGAAGGAATTAAAAATGGAAATAGAAGCAATCAAGAAAGAACACAGGGAAACAACCCTGGATATAGAAAACCAAAGGAAGAGACAAGGAGCTGTAGATATGAGCATCACCAACAGAATACAAGATATAGAAGAGAGAATCTCAGGAGCAGAAGATTCCATAGAAATCATCGACACAACTGTCAAAGATAATGTAAAGCGGAAAAAGCTACTGGTCCAAAACATACAGGAAATCCAGGACTCAATGAGAAGATCAAACCTAAGGATAATAGGTATAGAAGAGAGTGAAGACTCCCAGCTCAAAGACCAGTAAATATCTTCAACAAAATCATAGAAGAAAACTTCCCTAACCTAAAGAAAGAGATGCCCATAAGCATACAAGAAGCCTACAGAACTCCAAATACATTGGACCAGAAAAGAAACTCCTCCCGTCACATAATAGTCAAAACACCAAATGTACAAAATAAAGAAAGAATATTAAAAGCAGTAAGGGAAAAAGGTCAAGTAACATATAAAGGCGGACCTATCAGAATCATACCAGACTTCTCGCCAGAAACTATGAAAGCCAGAAGATCCTGGACAGATGTCATACAGACCCTAAGAGAACACAAATGCCAGCCCAGGTTACTGTATCCTGCAAAACTCTCAATTAACATAGATGGAGAAACCAAGATATTCCATGACAAAACCAAATTTACACAATATCTTTCTACAAATCCAGCACTACAAAGGATAATAAATGGTAAAGCCCAACATAAGGAGGCAAGCTATACCCTAGAAAAAGCAAGAAACTTGCTTTGTCTTGGCAACAAAACAAAGAGAAGAAAAGCACACAAACATAACCTCACATCCAAATATGAATATAACAGGAAGCAATAATCACTATTCCTTAATATCGCTAAACATCAATGGTCTCAACTCCCCAATAAAAAGACACAGATTAACAAACTGGATACGCCTTGAGGACCCTGCATTCTGCTGCCTACAGGAAACACACCTCAGAGACAAAGACAGACACTACCTCAGAGTGAAAGGCTGGAAAACAACATTCCAAGCAAATGGTCGGAAGAAGCAAGCTGGAGTAGCCATTCTACTATCGAATAAAATCAATTTTCAACTAAAAGTCATCAAAAAAGATAAGGAAGGACACTTCATATTCATCAAAGGAAAATCCACCAAGATGAACTCTCAATCCTAAATATCTATGCTCCAAATACAAGGGCACCTACATACGTAAAAGAAACCTTACTAAAGCTCAAAACACACATTGCACCTCACACAACAGTAGTAGGAGATTTCAACACCCCACTCTCATCAATAGACAGGTCATGGAAACAGAAATTAAACAGAGACGTAGACAGACTAAGAGAAGTCATGAACCAAATGGACTTAACATATTTATAGGACATTCTATCCTAAAGCAAAACGATATACATTCTTCTCAGCACCTCATGGTACTTTCTCCAAAATTGACCATTTAATTTGTCAAAAAACAGGCCTCAACAGATACAGAAAGATAGAAATAATCCCATGTGTCCTATCAGACCACTACGGCCTAAAGCTGGTCTTCAATAACAATAAGGGAAGAATGCCCACATATACGTGGAAATTGAACAATGCTCTACTCAATGATATCCTGGTCAAGGAAGAAATAAAGAGAGAAATTAAAGACTTTTTAGAATTTAATGAAAATGAAGGTACAAAATACCCAAACTTATGGGACACAATGAAAGCTGTGCTAAGAGGAAAACTCATAGCGCTGAGTGCCTGCAGAAAGAAACAGGAAAGAGCATATGTCAGCAGCTTGACAGCACACCTAAAAGCTCTAGAACAAAAAGAAGCAAATACACCCAGGAGGAGTAGAAGGCAGGAAATAATCAAACTCAGAGCTGAAATCAACCAAGTAGAAACAAAAAGGACCATAGAAAGAATCAACAGAACCAAAAGTTGGTTCTTTGAGAAAATCAACAAGATAGATAAACCCTTAGCCAGACTAAGGAGAGGACACAGAGAGTGTATCCAAATTAACAAAATCAGAAATGAAAAGGGAGACATAACTACAGATTCAGAGGAAATTCAAAAAATCATCAGATCTTACTATAAAAGCCTTTATTCAACAAAACTTGAAAATCTGCAGGAAATGGACAATTTCCTAGACAGATACCAGGTATCGAAGTTAAATCAGGAACAGATAAACCATTTAAACAACCCCATAACTCCTAAGGAAATAGAAGCAGTCATTAAAGGTCTCCCAACCAAAAAAAGCCCAGGTCCAGACGGGTTTAGTGCAGAATTCTTTTTGGTTCTTTTTTTTTTTTTTTTTTTTTTTTTTTCCCGGAGCTGGGACCGAACCCAGGGCCTTGCGCTTCCTAGGTAAGCGCTCTACCACTGGGCTAAATCCCCAGCCCCTTAGTGCAGAATTCTATCAGACCTTCATAGAAGATCTCATACCGATATTATCCAAACTATTCCACAAAATTGAAACAGATGGATCACTACCGAACTCCTTCTATGAAGCCACAATTACTCTTATACCTAAACCACACAAAGACCCAACAAAGAAAGAGAACTTCAGACCAATTTCCCTTATGAATATCGACGCAAAAATACTCAACAAAATTCTGGCAAACCGAATCCAAGAGCACATCAAAACAATCATCCACCATGATCAAGTAGGCTTCATCCCAGGCATGCAGGGATGGTTTAATATACGGAAAACCATCAACGTGATCCATTATATAAACAAACTGAAAGAACAAAACCACATGATCATTTCATTAGATGCTGAGAAAGCATTTGACAAAATTCAACACCCCTTCATGATAAAAGTCCTGGAAAGAATAGGAATTCAAGGCCCATACCTAAACATAGTAAAAGCCATATACAGCAAACCAGTTGCTAACATTAAACTAAATGGAGAGAATCTTGAAGCAATCCCACTAAAATCAGGGACTAGACAAGGCTGCCCACTCTCTCCCTACTTATTCAATATAGTTCTTGAAGTTCTAGCCAGAGCAATCAGACAACAAAAGGAGGTCAAGGGGATACAGATCAGAAAAGAAGAAGTCAAAATATCACTTTTGGCAGATGATATGATAGTATATTTAAGTGATCCCAAAAGTTCCACCAGAGAACTACTAAAGCTGATAGACAACTTCAGCAAAGTGGCTGGGTATAAAATTAACTCAAATAAATCAGTAGCCTTCCCCTACACAAAAGAGAAACAAGCCAAGAAAGAAATTAGGGAAACGACACCCTTCATAATAGACCCAAATAATATAAAGTACCTCGGTGTGACTTTAACCAAGCAAGTAAAAGATTTGTACAATAAGAACTTCAAGACTCTGAATAAAGAAACTGAAGAAGTCCTCAGAAGATGGAAAGATCTCCCATGCTCATGGATTGGCAGGATTAAGATAGTAAAAATGGCCATTTTACCAAAAGCGATCTACAGATTCAATGCAATCCCCATCAAAATACCGATCCAATTCTTCAAAGAGTTAGACAGAACAATTTGCAAATTCATCTGGAATAACAAAAAACCCAGGATAGCTAAAATTATCCTCAACAATAAAAGGACTTCAGGGGGAATCACTATCCCTGAACTCAAGCAGTATTACAGAGCAATAGTGATAAAAACTGCATGGTATTGGTACAGAGACAGACAGATAGACCAATGGAATAGAATTGAAGACCCAGAAATGAACCCACATACCTATGGTCACTTGATTTTTGAGAAAGGAGCCAAAACCATCAAATGGAAAAAAGATAGCATTTTCAGCAAATGGTGCTGGTTCAACTGGAGGTCAACATGTAGAAGAATGCAGATCGATCCATGCTTATCACCCTGTACAAAGCTTAAGTCCAAGTGGATCAAGGACCTCCACATCAAACCAGATGCACTCAAACTAATAGAAGAAAAAGTGGGGAAGCATCTTGAACACATGGGTACTGGAAAAAATTTCCTGAACAAAACACCAATGGCTTATGCTCTAAGATCAAGAATCGACAAATGGGATCTCATAAAACTGCAAAGCTTCTGTAAGGCAAAGGACACTGTGGTTAGGACAGAACAGCAACCAACAGATTGGGAAAAGATCTTTACCAATACTACAACAGATAGAGGGCTTATATCCAAAATATACAAAGAACTCAAGAAGTTAGACTGCAGGGAGACAAATAACCCTATTCAAAAATGGGGTTCAGAGCTAAACAAAGAATTCACAGTTGAGGAATGCCAAATGGCTGAGAAACACCTAAAGAAATGTTCAACATCTTTAGTCAAAAGGGAAATGCAAAAAAAAAAAAAAAAAGGGAAATGCAAATCAAAACAACCCTGAGATTTCACCACACACCAGTGAGAATGGCTAAGATCAAAAACTCAGGTGACAGCAGATGCTGGCGAGGATGTGGAGAAAGAGGAACACTCCTCCATTGTTGGTGGGATTGCAGACTGGTACAGCCATTCTGGAAATCAGTCTGGAGGTTCCGCAGAAAATTGGACATTGAACTACCCGAGGACCCAGCTATACCTCTCTTGGTCATATACCCAAAAGATGCCCTGACATATAAAAAAGACACGTGCTCCACTATGTTCATAGCAGCCTTATTTATAATAGCCAGAAGCTGGAAAGAACCCAGATGCCGTTCAACAGAGGAATGGATACAGAAAATGTGGTACATCTACACAATGGAATATTACTCAGCTATCAAAAACAATGACCTTATGAAATTCATAGGCAAATGGTTGGAACTGGAAAATATCATCCTGAGTGAGGTAACCCAATCACAGAAAAACACACATGGTATGCACTCATTGATAAGTGGCTATTAGCCCAAATGCTTGAATTACCCTAGATGCTTAGAACAAATGAAACTCAAGACAGATGATCAAAATGTGAATGCTTCACTCCTTCTTTGAAAGGGGAACAAGAATACCCTTGGCAGGGAATAGGGAGGTAAAGATTAAAACAGAGGCAGAAGGAACACCCATTCAGAGCCTGCCCCACATGAGGCCCATACATATACAGCCACCCAATTAGACAAGTTGGATGAAGCAAAGAAGTGCAGGCTGACAGGAGCTGGATGTAGATCTCTCCTGGGAGACACAGCCAGAATACAGCAAATACGGAGGCGAATGCCAGTAGCAAACCACTGAACTGAGAACAGGACCCCTGTTGGAGGAATCAGAGAAAGGACTGGAAGAGCATGAAGGGGCTCGAGACCTCATATGAACAACAATGCCAAGCAACCAGAGCTTCCAGGGACTAAGCCATTACACAAAGACTCTTGATGGACTGACCCTGGACTCTGACCTCATAGGTAGCAGTGAATAGCCTAGTAAGAGCACCAGTGGAAGGGGAAGCCCTTGGTCCTGCGAAGACTGAACCCCCAGTGAACATGATTGTTGGGGGGAGGGCGGTAATGGGGGGGAGGATGGGGAGGGTAACACCCATAAAGAAAGGGAGGGGGAGAGGTTAGGGGAATGTTGGCCCGGAAACCGGGAAAGGGAATAACATTCGAAATGTAAATAAGAAATACTCAAGTTGATAAAAAAAATAAAGTAAAAAAAATTAAAAAAAATTTGTCTTTGAACTAGTATGACACATATCAGTGCTAAAGATTCATGTTTTAGCTGAGCATTGTGGCACCTTTAACCTCTACACTCAGAAAATAGAGGCAAGACAATCAGGAGTTAAAAAAACATGAAATATTTAATCTTTTGTATTGGTTACCATTTTCTCTATTACTGTTACTTTAACTTGTGGTAAGCAAAAACATTGTAATTAACTCTTGGGGATGGGGAGGTGGCTTTGTGGCACTTGCTGAGTCAACCCAAAAACCTGAGTTTGTTCTGGAAAACTCGTGTGTATTAGTGAGGGTTCTCTAGAGTCAAAGAATTTATGGAATGTCTTTATCTATGAAGGGAATTTATTGTAATGACTTACAGCTCTTAGTCCATCTAACCCAACAATGGGCAGCTGTGAATGGGAAGTCCAAGAATCTAGTAGTTGTTTAGTTCCATGAGGCTGTTTCAGTTGGTCTTCTGTATAAGCTGGGATCCTGAAGAGGTAGGCTTCAGCAGACAGTTGGCAATGGCAAGTGTAAGCAGGCAGGCAGACAGACTTCTTTCTCCAGTGTCCTTATGTAGGTTTTCAGGAGAAGGTGTGGCCCAGATTAAAGGTGCGTACTATCCTTATACTATCAGCCTGGATTTGGAACTTCTTTTGTCTCAGGCTGACCTTGAACTCAGAAATCTGCTTGCTTCAGTCTTCTGGGATTAAAGGTATGTCCTGCCTTGCCTGGGCTTAAGCTTTTTATGGCCATTTTGCCTCAAGATCTCCTTGTCAAAATCCAGGCCAGAAGCCTGAGCCCTCCAGCCTCAAGATCAGGATCACATGTGTGCCCTCCATTTCTGGATTGTAGTTCATTTCAGATATAGTCAAGCTGATAACCAGGAAGAACCACTACACTGAGTAAAGGTGGATGGAGAGACTGACCCCACAAAGTTGTCCTCTGACCTTCACATGGACACCAGGGCACATGTACTCACTCACGTGGCTATGTTGTGTTATATGAGGTTAACTTTTTCTAGGGTGTGTGTGTGTGTGTGTGTGTGTGTGTGTGTGTGTGTTCATATGATAGAGGCCAGCACCAGAAATCCTCCTATCCTCCTGTCTCTGTCTTCCCAGCACTATCTCTCTCTCTCTCTCTCTCTCTCTCTCTCTCTCTCTCTCTGAATGCTTGAAGTCAGCTCCTATACTTTACTAACGGATCCATCTTTCTCTCAGGCCTGCCCCTTTAACCTCACGTGCTGGAGCTAGAGATGTGTGTCACCCTGCCTGGTTGTTGTTGTTTCGCCTTTCTTTGATTAATTCTTACCAGCCCAGCTTGTGTCCAGTTGAAAAGCTCTCAGGGAGAACTTTCCCTCGGGATGGAGACCCTCTAACTCCAAAGACCAGACCGAGACACCACAGGATGCAATCAGCAAGAGGATTTGGTTTATTGTCGGGATACACAGGCACAGGCACCTGCGGGCGCTTCAGTCACTCGGGGGACTGGCGCGCCCCACAGAACCAAGGATGGGCTTTTATAGGATTTTGGGGAGCAGAAGCAAGCATACAGAAGCAGATGCATGGTTACAGGGATATAATTGGTGGATTCTAATATGGCAAGGGTTTAGCCCGGGGGCAAGTTTCCTAGCTACCTTCCTGAAACATAACGGCTGACTCGGCCCCCCAAGGGTTCAGCCCGGGGGCAAGTTTCTTAGCTACCTTCTTGGAACATAACGACTGACTCGGCCCCCCACCAGGGTGTGGGACCTCTCCCGGGGCTTTTTTTCATTGTCAGGTGCTCAACCGAAGTCGTCCTGTTGCCAGGCCTTCAACCAAACACATCCTGCTTGGCAGCCGCTGTGTACTCAGTGTTCTAACTTTTCCCTGAACCAGTCATCTTAAGTACAGCCTTGCAAAATGGCGTTACTGCTGCTAAGCTGGGGTCTTTCATTCCCCCATTTTTTTTGTTAACTTTGAGTGAAATCTTTCACTCGACTTGGTCAAGAAATTTCTGTCTGGTGGGGGCTTATTCCCCCACTGACTCTAGGCCACAAAAGGGCTAGGAGGAGCCACGTAGGAGTTTTAACTTTAAGGGGTTTGGAGTGCGCTGAACTCTCCATGTCTGGGGTGTAGTGTTGTGATTAGTCAATTCCTCAGACCGGACTGCCTTGAGGTGTGGTGCGTGGATCTAAGCCGAGACTCCGTCTACCTTTAGGGCGGTCAGGGTAGTCAGGAGGACGGTGTAGGGTCCTTTCCACCGTGGCTCGAGATTCTTGGTCTGGTGTCTGTGCACCCACACGGTGTCTCCAATCTGGAACAGGTGTGGCACCACCGGATGTTCAAGCTTGTCCTGGTAAGCAGCGGCCAAAGGTCTCCAGACGTCTCTCTGCACAATCTGTAGGGCCTGTAAATGGGCCCTCAGAGAAGGGCTGTCAGCAAAATCAGCAATGTTTGAATCAAAGAAATGGACAAATGGGGGTGGTGTTCTATATATTATTTCAAAAGGAGTTAGACCATGGGGGCCCGGGGTATTCCGGGCCCGATATAGAACTAGGGGAAGGAGGGCCACCCAATCCTTTGAGCCAGTTGCAAGCGTATGTTTGGATAAAGTCTCCTTAATTGTTCTATTCATGTGTTCTACCTGACCTGAACTCTGGGGTCTATAGGCACAATGTAATTTCCAATCAATCCCCAGCAATTTGGCCACCAACTGACTTACTTGGGAGACGAAAGCGGGCCCGTTGTCTGACCCCAACGCTTGAGGCATGTCATACCTGGGAAAGATTTCCTCGAGGAGCTTCTTGGTGACCATTTTTGTAGTCTCGTGCTTCGTGGGGAAGGCTTTGACCCATCCTGAGAAGGTGTCTACAAACACTAGGAGATACTTGTATCCATATATACCTGGTTTAATTTTAGTAAAATCAATTTCTCAATGGATGTCGGGACGGTGTCCCCTAGGACGAACTCCTTGTCTAATCATGGTCCTTTCCGGGTTAACCTGAGCGCATGCTTTGTAACTCTCAGTCACCTTTTGTATCGCTTTGTCCCGATTTTAAAAAAAAACACAGATTTATCTCTTCCCGATCTAGTAAGGTTTTTATCTTCTTAAACCCCAAATGGGTTAATTTATGTAAAAAGGAGATCAATTCAAAAGTCATTTTTATTGGCATAACTGTCTTTTCTTTGTAGACCCACTGTTTTAGTTGAGGGTGGTAGATGGCCCCCATTTTTTCTAGGAGCTCTATGTCCTCATGGGCATAAACCCAACTGGTTTGTCCCACTGGTGGGGGCGTGGGTTGGTCTGGGCTATTTAAGGGCAAGATTTGTTTGTTCATGGCCGCTTCTCACGCCGTGGCATCGGCCAGCCGGTTTCTTCGTGCCTCTGGGTTGTGTCCTTTCTGGTGTCCTGGACAATGTATAATACTCAGTCTTTTGGGCAAGAATAGGGCTTCTAAGAGGGCCAGAATTTTAGCCTTATTTTTAATATCTTTACCCTCAGATGTGAGCAGCCCCCGCCTCCGGTAGATCTCCCCGTGGATGTGTGCCGTGGCAAAGGCATAACGGCTGTCTGTATATATATTTAGCCTCTTACCTTTTGTCATCTTGAACGCCTGAGTCAAGGCGATGAGTTCAGCCCGTTGTGCGGAGGTACCAGCAGGCAGGGCTTTCGCCCAAATCACTTTGTCCTCCGTAGTGACCGCAGCTCCAGCCTTTCGCTCTCCCTCTGCCAAGAAGCTGTTGTCATCCGTGTACCATGTGTGGTCAGCATTCTGAAGAGGCTGGTCCAATAGGTCCGGCCTGGTTCCATGTACTTCTGCGAGGATTTGTAGGCAGTCCTGCTGTTTTGCCTCCTCTGGTAGAGGAAGCAAGGTGGCAGGATTGAGGGCGACTACGGGCCCAAACTGAACCCGTTCTGCATCCAGTAACAAGGCTTGGTGTGAGAATTAGAGAGCCAGCGGTCTGGGGGCTGCTTTACCAAGGCCTCCACTGCGTGGGGTGCTAGGATGGTGAGTGGCTGTCCCAAAGTCAATTTTCCAGCGTCCTTGATCAGGACAGCAATAGCAGCCACCATCTTTAGGCACGGTGGCCAGCCGGAGGCCACAGGGTCCAATTTCTTAGACAGGTAGGCCACAGGGCGTTTTCAGAGTCCCAACCTTTGTGTTAGGACCCCTTTAGCATACCCCTGTTTCTCATCGATGAACAGTTACTGAGCAAATTGTAAGGGTTTGGAACAGTCGGATGAATATCTTCTATCCTCTTGTTGACCTTTCTCAAGTCTTGTACTGGCCTATAATCTCCAGTGCCGGGTTTCTTAACAGGCAGAAGAGGCGTATTTCAAGGTGACCGGCAGGGGATTAGGATGTCTTGATCTAGAAGCCTCGTAATGTGAGGCCTTATACCTTGATAAGCTTCATATGACAGGGGGTATTGTTTTATGGAGACTGGAGTTGTAATTAAGGGGGGCTGTTGGAGCGCCAACCCCATCCCACCAGTCTCTGCCCAAGCCAGTGTCCTGTCCCGGTTTATAGGGTTAGAACTTGAAGGGGAGTTCCGTGGGGGCCAGTTATTTGGGCCCCTCCTTCCTCAAAATGAATTTGTGCTTTTAGTTTGGTGAGCAGATCACGGCCCAGCAGAGGGTACGGGCAGTCTGGAACATGTAAGAAGGAATGGGTCACCTTACCAGTAGCCAGCTGAACCCGGCGGTCCGTAGTCCATCGGTATTGTTTCTCACCAGTAGCTCTTTGTACCCAGGCCGTCCGGTCGCTGAGTTGTCCTGAAGCTTGGGTGAGGACTGAATGCTGGGCTCCTGTGTCTACCAGGAAAGTAACCGGCTGCCCCCCAACTTTAAGCGTTACCCTGGGCTCAGGGGGGGGCTCCTGGCCCTGACCTCCCTAATCTTTATCTAGAGCCAAGAGGGAGGTTCGTGGTCGAGGCTTTCGGGGTCCGCCAGGCTTCTTGGGGCACTCTCTGGCCCAGTGCCCTTTCTCTTTGTAATAGGCACATTGATCTTTATCCAGCTTCAGCCCCTTTCGAGCTCCCCCCTATCTCCCTTCCTTTCTTGGCCCTGAACTACGGCGGCCAAGATTTGTCTCAATTCTCTCTCTTATTAAAAATCTTTTCAGCTTCTTTAAGTAAATCCTGTAATGTATAGCCCTGTAAATTTTTTAACCTCTGTAACTTAGTCTTGATATCTGGAGCAGCCTACCAGATGAAGGACATAGAGACACTCGTCATTTGTCCTGGGTCATCTGGATCATAGTGAGTGTACATACGGTAGGCCTCCTTAAGTCTCTCTAGAAAGGCGGAGGGAGTTTCCCCTGCTTCCTGTAATACCTGTTTTACCTGAGCCAAATTAGTAGGGCGTCATATAGCCCCTTGGAGACCCGCTAGAAGCAACTGGCGATAAAGGCGTAGGTGTCCCTTACCTTCAGCTGTATTAAAATCCCAGTTTGGTCTCTTAAGTGGGAATGCAGCATCAATTTTTTCAGGCAGCTGGGTGGGACGCCCATCATCTCCCAGAACATGCTTTCTGGCCTCTAGGAACACTCTTTGTTTTTTTTTTTCTGAGGTTAAGAGGGCCTGTAAGAGCTGTTGGCAGTCATCCCAAGTAGGCTGGTGGGTAAGTAAAACAGATTCTATTAGGTCGGTGAGTGCCACCGGATCTTTGGAGAAAGAAGGGTTGTGTTGTTTCCAATTGTAAATGTCAGCTGCTGAAAACGGCCAGTATTGGGTCTGGCCACCGGTTCCCTGTCTAAGTGGGAAAGCCTGGGAGGTTGAATCTGGCATCACCTCGCGCTTATTGCGCAATCTCCCTGCGACAGGGGAGAAACCCTTATCAGACTGTGGCCCGGCAACTGATCTGGCCGGCGGCTCTGCCTCCTCCATTTCAGCCGGGCCTGTCAGAGAGAAGATCTATGAGAGGGGAGTTTGGGTCTGCCGGGAGGACAGGTTTCTTAGAAGGCTCTGATTTCACAAAGGTAGAGAGAGGAAGACGTGGCCGGCGGACCGGACGGGGCCGAGGGGACAGGCTGGGGGTTGAGGGGAGGCCAATTCGGGTCCACGAAGGGTTCCGCCCGGGGGGGGGGGTGGTTAAGGCGAGACTCTCTCAAGTGATAATATAAGAAACCTGGTCAGGATGTCCGTGGACGACCCGATCTTTAACCTGTAAAATAATGATCTTATTAAATGTGCCATTCACTGGCCATCCGGCTCCGAAGGTGGGCCACTCGGATGTGCAGAGAGTCTGCCATTTTCCTTTTTTAACCTCGACGGACTGGTTGTGTGCCCGGTCGTGGACGTCTTTCCAATGATCAAGAGTGAGACTTAGGGGCGTTGTTAGTGACTGTCCCATGTTAGTTCTAAGGAAGATTAGAACACAGAGAAAACAAACAACACCAACAGTCAAACAAACAACAGCAGATAGAGGTGGCAAAAGTCCGGGGCCCTCTGAAAGCCAAAAATACAGACAGAGTGCCGTTAGTCCGGATCTTTCTCAGATGGAGGTGGCAAAGGTCCGGGGCCCTCTGAAAGACAGACAGAGGTGCCGTTAGTCCGGATCTTTCTCCTCTCCCAGATTGGGGCCCGAAAAGTCGGGCCCCTAGCACCCTTGGAACGTCTTCCAGGGCTGCGGGGCGAGAAGTCCGAGCTCGTCAGCTCCTTCTTCGTCCCGCCCAAATTCCAAACAACCTGGCTGAGCACTCACAGAACAGACCTGGCTGAGCGCTCACAGAACAGACCTGGCTGAGCGCTCACAGAACAGACCTGGCTGAGTGCTCACAGAACCTGGCTGAGCGCTCACAGAACAGACTTGGCTGAGCGCCCACAGAACAGACAGAATAAGGCAGAACGAGACAAAATCAGACAGACAGACAGACGCCGGCCGGCTTACCTCCCAGTGGGTGGTCGGTGGTCCCTGGGTGGAGGATCTCCTTTCCCGGCCAACGCACCAAATGAAAAGCTCTCAGGGAGAACTTTCCCTCGGGATGGAGACCCTCTAACTCCAAAGACCAGACCGAGACACCACAGGATGCAATCAGCAAGAGGATTTGGTTTATTGTCGGGATACACAGGCACAGGCACCTGCGGGCGCTTCAGTCACTCGGGGGACTGGCGCGCCCCACAGAACCAAGGATGGGCTTTTATAGGATTTTGGGGAGCAGAAGCAAGCATACAGAAGCAGATGCATGGTTACAGGGATATAATTGGTGGATTCTAATATGGCAAGGGTTTAGCCCGGGGGCAAGTTTCCTAGCTACCTTCCTGAAACATAACGGCTGACTCGGCCCCCCAAGGGTTCAGCCCGGGGGCAAGTTTCTTAGCTACCTTCTTGGAACATAACGACTGACTCGGCCCCCCACCAGGGTGTGGGACCTCTCCCGGGGCTTTTTTTCATTGTCAGGTGCTCAACCGAAGTCGTCCTGTTGCCAGGCCTTCAACCAAACACATCCTGCTTGGCAGCCGCTGTGTACTCAGTGTTCTAACTTTTCCCTGAACCAGTCATCTTAAGTACAGCCTTGCAAAATGGCGTTACTGCTGCTAAGCTGGGGTCTTTCACAGTAACACTTTATCCTTTGACCTGCTTTTCTGTCTTTGGACACAGTGAGGTAAAGGAGGTTGGGTGAGTGTACTGTCTTGTTTGGAGTCCCTCATGTCAGTGTTCAGTCATGATGTGGAATGAAGAAATAAAATTACTCAAATTGTCTTGTTTCCCACTAAGGGCCTCACATCCAGCAGGAAGAGTTCTGTCTTCTACTGCCCCGTACTCTAGCCTCTCAGGTTGCTTGGTTTTCCTTAGGTGTAGCTAAAAGAACAGCTTCTTTTAAGATGTCTTCAATTCAGAGAACTGTTTTCAAAGTGCTTACTTGGAACTTTGGCTTTTTATTTTTTGATGTCGAATCTCACTCTATTAATCCAGGCTAGCCTCAGACTTGTGGTAGTCCTCTTGCCTCAGCCTCCCAAGTGCTGGGATTACAGGCATGAGACACCATGTCCATTTTTTAAAAAAAATTTAAATAAGTGATTGGATGCAAGAATGAGAAAGAAGTTTAGTATTTTTTTCTGAGAGAGGATTGGGAGAAACAGTGTCTGGAAGATGTTTATGTTGTTGAAACATTTCTTTACTGTTCCCTTAGGACTGGTGGAGCTGGGGACAGAATGCAGAAGCTCTTTGTTTTGTTTTGGAATTCAGCTGATGCACCTTTTTTAAATTAAAAAATATGATTTATTTCACTTTAATAATGTGTATGTTTGTGTCCTTCAAGACCAGAGGAAGGTATCCGGTATGGAACTGGAGCTACAGGTGGTTGGGAACTGCCTGACACAGTGCTGGAGGTAGAACTCTGGTTCTTGGAAGAGCAGTGAGAGCTCTTAGCTCGTGAGTCCTCTCTCCAACCCTGTCAGTTGATACTCTTGAAAAGGGAAATATGGCCTGTCCTGAAAGGGAGCATGGGACCAGACTCCACAGCAGAGCAGGGTCTTTGACCACAGCTGTCTCTTGGTTTGGAATTATGGCAGATATTGCTTAGGAGCTGTGATTTATGATCTCAGCTTGTCAGACTGGATGGAAAGTAGGCCTTTTATTTGGATATAAGAAACCATTTCGAGTTGCTAATGTAGACATAATTCTATACTGATATACTGAATACTTGATACAAACTTGTTTATGTTCAAGAGTATGGAAGTTTCACAATATAGGACTTGGCATAAATAGGTCTTGTCAAATGTTTTATATTTTGATAACTGATCCCTAAAGGTTGGAGGCAAAGGAAAATAGTGCATTCAAATTTTCTTATTCCTTCCCTTGCTGGAGTCCCGTGTTCTCCTGTGATGTTCTTTAAGATTTATTTATTTATTATATCTGGTGTATCTGTCTTCAGACACACCAGAAGAGGGCATCAGATCCCATTACAGATGGTTTGAGCCACCATGTAGTTGCTGGGATTTGAACTCAGGACCTCTGAAAGAACAGTCAGTGCTCCTAACCACTGAGACATCTCTCCAGCCCTCCTGTGATGTTCTTATAACTGTGTAGTGACATGTAAAGTGAAGCCTTTGTGTACGGCTTTGAGTGAAATGTTTCAGCAAAGCCTTTGCTATGCTTGGGTCAGTCAGTAGAGGCTGAGAAATTGTTTGACTGTTTGAACCTTGAAGAAATGTTGTCTCCTTGGATAGTCTGCACTTGGTGCTACATGAGAGCTTGCAGCTGTACCAACCTTGGTCCTGGCACTCCTGGCAAATTTGGAGTTCTTATTTTTTATTATGGCTAGCTATGGTCAAAAGGAACTAAGATTTGTGTGGGTTTTCTGCTCTCTTGGATTGGAAGGGCAAGATGGCTTTGGTAGTTGGAACCTTTCCCCAATTAATCTTCTGTAATGAATGAATAAAAGTAACTGGAGTCACCTAGTTTGGGGTCAGTCTTTTTCCCAAGAAGGTTGAACCAACCCCTCTGCTCCTTCAGAAAGAGCATCTTGGTGAGCCTCTCTTTCTAATGCGGCACCTATGGCTAACATCAACCATTATAACTGGGTAAACATTAAGGCTAAGCTATATGTAGAGAGCTGTTCCTCATTTAGATTATGAATGGTGAGAAGTATTTCTGCTTGATTATGGTTTTATATTAAATAACTAATGAACATCTGAAATAGTTGAGTATATCTAGTACTAGGTATCTTTCATTACTAGCTTTTTATTTGGCATGCAAAATAATAGGTTTCATTACATTTGTATGTGCGTTTACCTGTGTACCATGGCCTATGTGTGGAAGTCAGAGGACAATTTATCAGATATGATTCTCTTCTTCTACCATATTTGTTCTAGGGAACCAAACAGGTTTTTAGGCTTAGCAGCAATTGCTTCTACCCCATGAGCCATTTGCTGCTGCTCCAAATAGTAGGTTTCAATGAAATTTTATTTTTATTTTTAGAAATTTACTTTTTTTTTTTTTTGTGACATGGTCTCACTGTGTTCCCCTGGTTGGCCTGGAGCTCTTTATGTAGACCAGGCTGGTAAATTCACAGAGAAATCTGCGTCCTGAGTATGGGGATTAAAGGCATGTACCATAATGTCTTTATTGTTACTTTATTATTATTGTTATTATTATTAGTGTGTATGTGTACACACACACACACACATACACACATATCGGTATATAGTCGTCTGTGTTACAAATATGAGAGAAAAATGTGGTATTTGTCTTTCTGCGTCTAGTTTATTTCACTTTAGCAAGATGATCTCTCGTTCCGTCTACTTTCCTGAAAATTACATGATTGCCTCCTTTTTTTTATGGTTGAGTAGCTCAGCTGTTGTGTCAGCAATAAACAGAGATGTACAATTGTGTGATTTGGATTCCTTTGAGTATATCTGACAGATTGGTAGAACTGAATCCCATGGTAGTTTTAATTTTAGTGTTTTGAGGAAACTGCATGCTGCTTTCCCACCAACACTGTGTAAGGATTTCTTTCCTTTTTTCTTTTTCCCACATAGAATCTCTCTTACGAAAATTTGTTTTCTTTCCAAGTTTGAGTTGGTTTTCTGCTTTCACCATGTGGGACCTGGGGATCAATCTCAGACTTTTAGGGGTCGGGCTACCCACTGAACCATCTCACATCCTCTATTTTCTTGATGATATTCCCTCTGATTGGGGTAAGATGAAATCAGTGTAGTTCTGATATGGGTTTTCCCAAAGGCTAAGGATATTGAACATATTTTTCTAACATTGGTTTGTCTGTCTGTCTCTTCCTTCCTTCCTCCCTTCCTTTCTTTTTTTGAGAACTGGTATTCAATTTAGTTATTCATTAGATAATTTGGGGAATTTTTTGGTGTTTAATTTTTTAATTTTAGTTCTTTATAGAATCTAGATGTTAATTCTGTCAGATATGTAGTTGGCAAAGATTTTTTTTTCTCTTATTTCACAGGCTCCTATTTTACTTTGATGAGTTATTTCTTCTGTTGTTCAGAAGCTTTTATATTTCGTGTATCCCCATCTAATTTTGGGGATTATTTTCTTTACAGGTGGTAACTTTTTCACAAAATTCTTGCCTGTGCCCCTGTGTCTTGGACTATTTTGCCTGTGTTCTCCTTATCAGTTTTAGAATTTCAGATCTTACATTAAGATCTTTGAATCATTTTTTATTTGAGTTTTATGTAGGGTGAGAAATGGGAATATGGTTTCATCCATCTACACGTTCATATCTAGTGTTGCCCGCACCGCTTGTTGAAGCAGTAGTCTTTTCTCAATTGTATTGTTTTGACACCTTTTCAAATTGTAGGTGGCAGTAACTGTGGGGGCTTTCTTAGGGGCCCTTCCTCTGCCCCAGTGGTCTCTGCATGAGTTTTGTGCTGTGTTGTCAGGATGCCATTGACACTGTTCTTGTGCTTAGGATTGCTTTGGCTCTCTAGGACCTTCGGTACTTCCACAGAAACTTTAGGATTTCTTTTCCAGTTAAAAAAAGGCCACTGAGGGTTGGGGATTTAGCTCAGTGGTAGAGTACTTGCCTAGCAAGTGCAAGGCCCTGGGTTCGGTACCCAGCTCCAAAAAAAAAAGGCCATTGAAATTTTGCTCGGGAAATACATTGAATCTATAGATCACTTTCAGCAATGTAACTATTGTCCCAGTATTCTGCCAATCTGTGAGCATGGGCTGTCTTTCCATCTTTTTGTGTCTTCTTTAATTCTTTCAGTGACTTAAGGTTTTCATTGTATAGAACTTTCACTTCATTGGTTAAGCTTATTCCCAGTTATTTTTTAAGTACTTACTATTTTTTATTTTTGAGATAAGGTCTTACTGTGTAGCCTTGGCTGACTTGGCTCTCATTGTGTAGAGCAGACTGATCCCAAATTCAAAGTGATCTTCCTGCCTCTCTTTTGAGTGCTGGAATTAAAGGTGCATGCCACCATGTCTGGCCTTAAAGACTATTGTATGTATTTGAATATTTCGTGTGTGTGTGTGTGTGTGTGTGTGTGTGTGTGTGTGTGTACATCGTGTGTGTGCTGTCCCCATAGAGGCCAGAAGGCGGTGTTGGGTTCCCTGGAACAGGAATTTCAAACTGTTGATTGTCAGCCACCATGTGGATGCTAAAAACTGAACCTGGTCTTCCGCAAGACTAGCAAGGATTTTAACCTTTGAGCCAATCTCTTCAGCAACTCCACCCTATTTATTTTTTGAGAATGTTATGAGCAGCATTTTGTTTTAAAGCAATATCATTCTTGGTAAGTTCATTATTAAAATACTGAAACACCATTTTTTGTAAATGTTATATCCTGGTATTTGCTAAAAGTATCAGGTCTAAGAATTTTTCTAGTGGAATCAGAATCAGCATCAAAGTAATAATATTAGCTTTCTAGAGTAAGTTTGGTAGTACTTCTTACTGTTCTATTTTATGGAACAAGATTATCTCTAAACCCCTTCTACGGTAAGTATGATTTTTTTTTAAAAGATTTATTTATTTTATATATGTGAGTACACTGTCGCTGTCTTCAGACGCACCAGAAGAGGGCATCAGATCCTGTTACAGATGGTTGTGAGCTACCATGTGGTTGCTGGGATTGGAACTCAGGACCTCTGGAAGAGCAGTCAGTGCTCTTAACCACTGAGCCATCTCTCCAGCCCCCATGATATTCTGATTTAGACACAAACTTCTGAAATAGCCATATCTTAGACCTTGTAATTATCTCTAATAGCATTAGCTTTGAAATGTTAGACTTTAACTGTCATGTGATAATCAGGCCGTAACTTAAGTTTTTAGATCTTTTAGTCCTTTACTCTACACTGCCTCTTCTATTACCATACAAGGTCCAGGTATTTTGTCTTTTTGTAGTTGTAATGTGTGTAGTTTGTAATTTCACAGACATTGCCGCAGCAAATATGTGTTGAACACTTGTTTGCCTTGGACATTTTGCCTTGGATAAGCAAAAGTAATTAGGACCCTGACATTAGGGAACAGCTTGTTGAGTGTTGAAAGACACTAACAAACTGTGAAACAAATATAACTATAAATTGTAATCCATGCCATAAAGGAATGGTAAGAATATCATAGAAGAAATCAGTAAGTGAAGTATCTCTTAGATTAGGTAGATAGGCTGGATTGGCTGGTTTCTTCCTGTTACCAAGAAGGGGACTAGGTAGTAAAGTCTTAAAACCCGAGGCCTTGTCTTAGTTATTGTTCTATGACTGTGATGAAACAGCCTATGATCAGGGAAACTTACAAAAGGAAGCCTTTAATTGGGCACTTGCTTATAGTGTCAGAGGATGAGTCTCTGATCATCATGGAGGGTGGAATGGGGTGGCGGCAGGCAGGCATGGTGCTAGACCAGTAACTGAGAGCTTACATCTGATGCACAAACTGTAGACAGTCAGAGGAAGAAACAGACAGACTGAGAGACTGGGCCTGGCATGTTCTTTTGAAATCTGTAGTTCACCCCCAAAGGCACACCTTTTCCAATAAGACAAACCTCCTAATCTTTCCTAAACCGTCCAGCAATTAGGAACTAAACATTCAAATATATAGGCCTATATAGACCATTCTCATTCAAACCACCACAATCTTTTTTATTTTAAAACACTTCAGCTCTTTGATTTTTCCTCCATCTTCTCTATAACATGAGAATGGATCTGGCATGTTCTCCCAAAGTCAACCTTATTCTAAAGCATTGTAGAGACTCTTCACTAATGCCTATGATTTATGGACTGGAAGAAAATACCCATCCTTACAATATCATCTGCTGAGGTGTCTTATGTAGAAAAATTTTATTTTAGAAATAAAATGTAGAAAATGTAAATGTAGAAAAAAGTTTATTTTCCTTTTATTCACTTTACATCCTGATTATACCCTTTCCCTCTCCTCCAATCCCTTCCCCTGCTGCCCCCTCCCTTTCTTCTTAAGGGGAGCCTCCCCGTTCCCTGCTTGGGTACCACTCACTCTGGCCCATCTAATCCCAGCAGTGGTAGGCACATCTTCTCTTGCTCAGGCCCAACTGATCAGTCCAGGTAGGAGGAGGGGATCCAATGGCAGGCAACAGAGTCAGAGATAGCCCTTGCTCCACTTGTTAGGGGACCCACATGAAGACTAAGCTGCGTATCTGCTACAAATGTGTAGGGGGCCTGGGTCCAGCCCCTGCATGCTCTTTGGTTGGTGGTTCCGTCTCTGTGAGCCCCCTAAGCCCAGGTCAGTTAACTCTGTAGGTATTCTCGTGATATCCTTGATCCTCTCTGCAGCTTTCTCAATTCTATCCCCCACTGTTTCACAAGACTCCCTGAGCTCCACCTTGGCTGTGGGTCTCTGCATTAGTTCTGTCTGCTCCTGGATAAAGCCTCTCAGGAGACAGTTAAGCTAGGCTCCTATCTGCAAGCTAGCAGAGTATTATTACTAGTGTCGGGGGTTGGGTTTCAACATGGGATGGGCTCAGGCTGGGGCAGTCATTGGTTGGCTCTTCCCACAGACTCTGCTCCATCTTTGTCTTTGTGTATCTTGTAGGCAGGACACATCTGTGGTTGAAAGTTTTGTGGGTTGATGTCCCCCTCCCTCCACTGGAAGTCCTGTCTGGTGACAGGAGGTGGTCACTTCAGTCTCCATATCCTCCGCTGGTAGGAATCTCAGCTAGGGTCACCCCTATATACCTCCCATAGCTTCCTCCCATCCCAGATCTCCAGATTGTCACCAGAAATGCTTGCCGCTGATTTCCATGCTTACCCCCAGACCCTTCTCCACCATCTCCCCACACCCGATTGCCATCCCTGTTTCCCTTCACCCCCCTCCAACCCAGTTCCCTCTCTTCACCCACCTCTGATGAGTATTTTGTTTCCCCTTCAGAGGGAGATTCAGTGTCATCCTCCCTTGGGCACTCCTTATTACCCAGGGTTTTTTTTTTGCGGGGGGGAGGGGAGTGTTGGGATCTGTGGATTGTAGCATGGTTATCCATGCAGAGGTATCTTTTTCCTCTTCCTTTCTCCCTTCCTAGACTGGTTATTCAGGATGGCTCTGAAGTCCCAAAGTATAGCTGCCTGGTTCTATGAAGAGGAGTATATAGTTAGGCTGGAGAGATGGCTCACTGGTTACGAGCACTGGCTGCTCTTCCAGAGGACCCAGGTTTAATTCTCTTAGCAACTCACAACCATCTGTGACTCTAGTTCCAGGGGATCTGACACCCTCACACAGACACATATACATGCAGGCAAAACACCAATGCACAAAAAATTAAAATAAACAGATCCAAAACAGGAAATGACAAGAGCACAGTAAATAAGGATGATAGTAAAGCCCAGGTAAAAAAGCAGAGATCAGCACTGTGTTCTGTCAAACTGGGTTGTGTGTTCTGTGACAGGTGTTAGGGACAGACACACCTAAGCCTCTAACAATGCAAGAACTGTGTATTATTTTGAACTGTAGTACAAACAATGAAATATAAGAGATGATAGAATAGCAGTTGGCCAAAGAATACTAGCAGCATGGCACATAGGGCTTCTTAGCTGTAGAATACATAGACCTCTACTCTAATTGTCATCGGGTAAGCCTGGTGAGTATGCATAGAGATCTTCTAACACAGAGCCACTAGATGGACTGGAAAAATCCAGGTTAGAGCATCCAGCCCTGGAACAGCCAGTCTTGCAACACCATTTCTGGACTGGTTACGTTATACCCAAGCCTGGAACAATCAGACCTTGAAGTCCCATCTCAGAATTGGAGAGTGAGTCTCTACAGGCATTGGGTTGAATCTTTTTAAAAGTTGTTTCTAAAATTAACCTCATTTATATTCACATAAACTTTTTAAGTGGGAGAAAGGAGTGAAATCACTGTTCCTGGGAGAGTGTAGCTTAAAAGAGCAGGAGAGATTCAGGATTTATTTGACTTCAATTCATTTTACTTTTCAATAGTTCACAGTATACCTGTTATGAAGGTGTCTCATCCTCAGTGTGAATGATGGAGGAAAGAGCTGAGAGCTCCTGATCCACAGGATAAATAACCCAGAGTTTTCCATAATCCAGTTCCCCGTTAGACATCTCCTGAGTGTCCGCCTTCATCCTGTTCCTCTCTGTCTTAGTTTGGGTTTCCACTGCTGTGAACAGACACTGTGATCAAGGCAACTCTTTTTTTTTTTTTGTCTTTTTTTTTCCGGAGCTGGGGACCGAACCCAGGGCCTTGTGCTTGCTAGGCAAGCGCTCTACCACTAAGCTAAATACCCAACCCAAGGCAACTCTTAAAAAGGCCAATATTTAATTGGAACTGGCTTACAGTGTCAGTCTATTATCATCATGGTGGCAGGCAGGCAGACAGACATGGTACTAGAGAAGCCAAGATTACTAGAGAAGCTGAGAGTTCTACATCTTGATCCAAAGGAAGTCAGAGGGAGACTCTCTTCTGCAGGCAGCTAGGAGGAGGATGTCTTCTATACTGAGTAGAGCTTGAGCACTAGGAGCCCTCAAAGCCCACCTATACAGTGACACACTCCCTCTAACAAGGCCATACCTCCTCTAATAGTGCCACACCTCCCAGTAATGCCACTTCCCATGGGCCAAGCATATTCAAATCAATACACCCTCTATCCTCCAAATCTGCTATTTTCTTTCATTTATTTATTGCTTCACTTTTATTTTTTTGGCAAGGTCTTACTATGTAGCTTCATCTGGAACTTGCTGTGTAGACATATAGCACAGTGATTCCTGCTGCTACTGCCTCCCTGGTGCTAGGAATAAAGGCACAGGCCATCATGCCTGACTCCCAAGTGCTACTTTTTTTTAATCACTACAGTCCTACATACATAATTTTCTTCTCCGTGGAATAGATTAATATCTTAGAACTGTTTTAGAAATACCTTCCCTGGATCCTCAAGACAAGTCTAATATCTGTTCCTTTGTCTAGTGTTGGTTAAGGCACTTATTTTACAAAATAATACTGTTTCTTGATTTGACTGACTCCTCATCAAATTAATATTGATGAGAAAAAAATGCTTCATCACTTTTAAGAAAATGTTTGAATATTTGAGTTACTGTTCTTTTTTCTGAGATAGTTACAACTATATCTACAGCAGATCAACCAAGCTTAGTGTTCAGAAAGTAGATGGAACAAGGAACTAGTTGAAAACACCTTTCTCAGGTATATTTGAATAGACAAAATTTGCAAAAACTGTGACCAGTCTCTAAGATGTATTCTTTTTTAGCTCCAAACTTTGATATTCTTTCAAAGAAAAATTTATGATTGAAAGATACAGAAACTAACTAGTAGCTCTGTTTCGGTTAAATCCCTTTAAGAAGCATTGTTTTGTGATTATTGTATTGGGGGCACATATGTGGGGGTCGCGCTTCTTTGTGGAATGGGTTCCCCTTCACGTTTTTATGGGTTTCTGGGATGGAGTTGAGGGCTGCCTAGCTTGTGTGCTGTGGTGGCTTGAATGAGAGTGCTCTCGTGGAGTCACGTGTTTGAATACCTGCTCTCCAGTTGATGGCTCTTCGGGAGAATTAGGAGATGTGGCTTTGCTGGAGGAAGTAAGCACTGCTACCTGGCGTTGAAGTTTCAAAAGACCTGGCCATTTTGAGTTAGTTTTTTCTGCCTCCTGTTTGTGGATCATTGTGAGCTCTCAGCTTTACCTGTTGCCATGCTTCTGCTCTGCCATCCTGGACTCTAACCCTTTGAAGTCAGCAGCCCAGTGAAATACTTCCTTCCATAAGTTGCCAAGGTAATGGTGTTTTGTCACAGCAATAGAAAACTAAGGCTTGTGGCAAGTACCTTTACCTGCAGAGTCATCACGCTGTCCTTAGTTATTTGCATTCTTATTCCTTAAAGAGCTGAGAATATTATGTTTTACATGGAACCACTGCTACCCAGAAAATATATTAGGAAATCCATTTTGTCGTGACTCATGTCTTCAATCTGAACATTTGAAAGGCTGAAGACTGAGGAGCTCTCAGCAGATGTGAGCTCTTAGGACCAAAACTCAAGCAGGGCAGGAACCTGGAGGCAGGAGCTGATGCAGAGGCCTGGAGGGGTGCTGCTTACTGGTTTGTTCCCCGTGGCTTGCTCAGCCTGCTTTCTTATAGAACCCAGGACCACCTGCCCAGGGACGGCACCACCTATAATGGGCTGGGTCCTCTCCCATCAAGAAAATGCCCCATAGGCTTGCCCATAGCCCAACCCCTAGAGGTATTTTCTTAATTGAGACTCCTCTCTGATGACTCTAGTTTGTGTCAAGTTGACATAAAACTAACCAGGACATCAGATATCTAGTTTTGCTATCATTCTTCCAAAACAAATCAAAAACATTAAAAAAAGAAATGCAAATCATCCCAATTAAAAACAAAACTAACAGAAACAACCAAAGAAACAAATCTATAATACTCCCTTATTCTCTCAATGAGAACCACTTAGGTAGGTATGAAACCATTTTGTAAATATCTTGTGGAATTCTTTATTTCCAGAGTACACTAGAAAAACAAAACAGCCTGGAAATTAGCAGATGTATAAGTTGTTTTCCTTTTCTTTCTTTTTTTTTTTCATTTCATTTCATTTTGTTTTGTTTTTCAAGATACATTTTTCTGTGTACCCCTGGTTTTCATGGACCTCACTCTGGAAACCAGGCTGGCCTCAAATTCAGAGATCTATCTGCCTCTGCCTCCTGCATGCTAGGACTGAAGGCATGTGCCACCCTTGCCTGGCATGCACATACAATTTAAAACCAGCTTTAATTTTTTTTTTTTAAATGGGGCTGGAGAGATGGCTCAATGGTTAACAGCACATGTTGCTCCTGGCAGGGGCCTGGGTTCAGCGTCTAGCACCTATATGGGTCACAACCGTCAGTAACTCCAGTCCCAGGGGATTCACTGTTCTTCAGACCTCCATGGCATTTGACACATACTTGTTGCACAGACACATGTGCAAACAAAACACCCTTAAACATAAATAGGTACATTTAAAGATGTTTAAAGTTTTTATTACATTTTTGTTTATTTATTTATTGTGTGTGTAGGTGTGTGTATGAAATGGCACAAGTATGGAGGTTAGAGGACAATTTGCAGGAAGTCCGTTCTCTTCTGCTGTGTGGGTCCTGGGGTCAAACTCAGGTCATCAGGCTCAGCAGCCAAGTTCCTCTACCTTCTGAGTCATCTTTTGACTGATCATCAGCCTTTGTGCTTCGTGATATCTAAAGTCACATGCTTAGGTTCCTAATGAAATGAAAAACGTCTATTTACTTATTCTTTTCTTTTATAGGAATATATATGTCCCAGATGTGAATCAGGCTTTATTGAGGAAGTGACAGATGATTCCAGGTATTGTATAAGCTTATGGATAAACCAAACTGTCTAGTACTGAAACTGTTTTCTCTTAGTGTTGACTGAGTGGAATGGAAGGAATTTGTTTTGTAGCTTACCCTCCTGGGAGTAGACACACACACACACACACACACACACACACACACACACACACACACACACACACACGAGGAGAAGAAGACAGGAGATGGAAAGGAAAGAAAATTTGGAAATCAATGTGATGATATGATTTTATCCGTTGCTCCTGATTGCATCACACCTGGAAAACCTCTGTAACCATATCAAAGAGAACTGAGTTTTCGTTTGCTTCTTTAGGGTCCTCTTGGATTACTAATTAATTCTTGGCAACTATTTTGTTGCCGGAAGTTAAACTGCTGATGCACATATTTGGTGGGCTATGGAGTGACTTCTGAGAAGGACGCTAACAAGGCATATGTTCTAGTCAGGGAAACTGAGTTGTTGCTCTGCCTTGAGGAGCCCAGGTCCATTGTTCAAATGAAGATTAGTGTTATCAGAGTGCCATCTTGCTGCTGTAATATTGATATTTGGGTTTGTTTTCTTGGCTTTGATAAAGGTTTAATATTGATAAAAAGAGGAAATATTTTCTCTAAGTAATAATATATTTCTTGTTTTTTTGTGAATAAAACTGTAATAACTTAATTCTAGCATTTGACCATTTGACAAAATATAAACTGCTTAAAGTGAATCTTGGAGTGACCTTGGAGCTTTATACCAGTTCATAATTCCCTCACATTGCTGTCAGCAGAATCTAAAGTTGAAGGTCTCTTCACAACCAGGAAAAACTACACCTTTTAAAGTATGTACTGTTAGTTCTACTGTACTAATTGTTGATGATTATATGTGGAAATGAGTTGGAGCTTCTGGGGCAATGTGTGGCATGGGATCTAGTTTGGTACAAACACTTGAACATTGGCGTGACAGTTTTGCCTTTAAATAACAATGCCAGCACTATGCCTGTAAGATTAGCATGACAGCAGATTTTGAAGTGTGTAGATGGCATGCTAATTTGGGATTTTTTTGTGTTGTTATAATTGCCTCAAATACAGTGCTCTGCATGTCTTGAATAAAGAGTATACTGGGTATAGGGGAATGAGTAATGGATGTTCTCCTAACATAGACATTTTAAATTTCTTTAGACATAGAGAGCTCTTAAACAAAGTGCAGCTATACCTGGTGTAGTAACTAGCTAGTCTGGATACTCTGGGGATTCAGTTTTCACTCAACCCTATGTGTGTGCCTGATTAAGTCAAAGGCTGTCCTGTGTAGATGCTATTGGTGGCAGCCATTCAAAAGGAAATATTGCGAGGTTTGAATGAAGTTGGTCGGGTTTTTGTTGTTTTCTTTTTTTGAGGCCCCTCCCCTATTCTTTTCTCAAAACCTGACTGTTCTGGAACTTACTCTATGGACCAGTCTGGCCTCACACTCAAAGAGATTTGCTTGCCCCTGCCTCTGGAGCACTGGAACTAAAGTTGTGGGCCTTCATTGCTGGGTGAAGTCAGTGTTTTTAAAGAGGGAAGAAATCTTATTCTTAGACTTGGAGTCTTACAGGCAATTACTTATTATTTTCTTTTATAAAATTTGTAAGCATTTGCTGACTTTAGTATTTAGAACCGCAGCGAGTAATAGTGAATTGTAAAGGTTATTGAAGCTGACATTGCAGAAATTCTAGTTACTCAGAAGGCAGAAACAAGATGAGTATAGGATCATGAGGCTTGCCTGAGCTGTAAAGTTCCCAGGTCAGTCTGGGCATTTAGACCTGGTCGCTAAAGAAAAAGTAAAAATAGAAAATGTGGCTACTGGGGCTGGAGAGATGGCTCAGTGGTTAAGAGCACTGACTGCTCTTCCAGAGGTCCTGAGTTCAAATCCCAGCAGCAACCACATGGTAGCTCACAGCCATCTGTAATGGGATCTGATGCTCTCTTCTGGTGTGTCTGAAGACAGCAATAGTGTACTCACATATAATAAATAAATCTTTAAAAAAAGATATTTTTTAAAAAAGAAAGAAAATGTAGCTCAGTGGTAGGCATGTTTGCCTCTTCTGTGTGAGGCCCTAGGCGTAACACTAGTTCCAGAAAAATAAATCAATACAAGGAAGTCTTTGCATATAAATATAAGATAGTGGGCTCCATCTGCCCCACACATGCTGGAGAACGTCTTGTAAATTTTCTTAATTTTTGTAAAGTTTATTAGAATATTGTTATTTTTTATTATGTCTTCTCTGTGTTTAGTTCTTTTAGGTACAGAAGAACTAGTTTGGGCTACATAGTGAGTTCAGGGCCAGTTTGAACTCATAGTGAGGTCAGACCATGTCTCAAAAACAAGACAAACACACACCACCACCACCGCCACCACTACCACAACCACCAACTGCACAACCTAGGAAAGATGATCCTTAGGAACTGTTAGGTTTGGGCAATAAAATATCTATACAGCCATGTATTATAGAATCTAGTGTTCAATTATTTATGTAGTATAGGTGTTACAAGTGCCTTGTTGCATAATTAAAATGATTTTTTTAAAGTATTTTTAACCTCTTATGTAAACACAAGTTTCCATTGGTTTCTTATCAGAGTAAGGCTTGAGACAAGTGTAGAAAGAACAATATTTGCCTTGGTTTTAGACTAACTAGGGTGTGCTTGTTTCCTTAGTGAGCGCAGTGCAGTGCCTGGAAAAGTGTTATAATCCTGAAGGTGAAGTGGTGTTCAGGAGTTCACAGGCTTATGATTAGGATGTGTGCTCGTGTTTGTTGCTGGAAGAGCTTTTAGCAGGTTTTTGTGACTCAGTTCTTCCTCCCTTTTAGGAGTGTTAGCCAGTTTCTTCTCTGCAAATTTCATATGGGTAGTGGGATTTAATTTTTTCCTGTTCTTCTGGGTTCTTGAAAAGAGGCATTTTGTCAATTAGACATGTGCTATTCAGCAGCTTCTATTTTGGAGTTAGAGGTATAGGATATGCCACCACAAGGTTTTCAAAGGTGAGGAATGCATTCATTATGTAACGTCTCACAAATAATAGAGTATATATGTGAGGTATTCATTATAAAATACAGTTTTTTGGCATTGTAGTTTTATTTATGAAAGGAACAAAGGGTTGAAATGGTTGAGGCAAATCCTAGCTGTTAATAATACAAGCTAGAGCTTAGAACCAGAGTCAGTGCAGAGGGGTGTGGAGGAGTCATATTCGGCTGGTGAGGTCAGAAGTGATTCATGGATGAGGTAGCCCTGAGACTGGGCAGGATAATCTAAGAATAGGATAACCTATTCAAACTTCTTTGAATACTTACTGAATTCTTTCTAACCTGCTAATCTATACCAGGCCCTTTTATATTAAACATTTAGTAATTCCAGAAGATACTAACTTTGGTTATCTTGATCATCTATCTGGTTAAATGGTTTGATGCTGAAATATTTTTACTTTCTTAGACTGTTTGAGGATACACGTCTACTTTTCTTCCTTTGCTAGGCTAACTTTGAATTGTGTTACTGGCTGTGAGTTCTTTCTGCTCGATGGCCCTTCTTTCTACATTTCCTTTTGATCTAGCTTTAATTCATTTGAAAACCATTTGATTTTGCCGTTTGGTATGCCCATTTTCTTACTGTTTTATTTGCTAAGATACTCTTACAGACATGGTGTCCTGCTGGGATGAGCTGGTCTCCCTATTGAGCTTTGTTCTCATTTGCCCTTTCTATATTTAGCTTCTGGGAAGGGAGGGGCTCATTCCTGGGAAGAGAGTCACCACCATGCTTTTCTCTTTAGTTTCTTAGGTGGTGGTGGAAGCCGGACAGACAATAGCACAGCAACACATTTTGCCGAGGTAAGTTTTCCTTTGACTGTAGAGATTGCATAGGGTGTGGCTGGGGATTAAAAGACAGATAACTACCCACCCAGTGCAGCATCACAGAGGATGTATGTGTAAGAAGAATGTAGTCAGGGGTACCCTGGAAAGATCTGTGTTCTCAGGAGTTAAGGGTTTTCATATTTCTTCTGAGGGAAAAGTCATAGCTGATAAAATATCCTGCTGCAAACCTGGTTGGGTTTTCTTTTGTTGCTGCTGCTTTCTGTGTATGAATTAAAAGCTTGTGATGTTTGCAGAGCACCAGCCTCCGCTGCAGTGGCAGCCCTGATGAGTTACTACTCAAATTGCAGTCAAGCAGTTTTAAAACAGCATTGTATAATACTAGTTTCTAGAATTTACCTTTCGTTAACATGATAGTTTGCTGTGAAGTAAGTATATTTATAGCCTTTCAGATCCTAAGATGAGACCCTTAAATAATTAACTTCTATTTCTTTGTATAATGTAGCATCCATATATTAAATATGAATATTCTCATCCCCCACCCCCCTTTGCCCCTGAGACAGGTTTCCCTATATGGTCCAGGCAGGCTTCATACTATACTCACTGTGTAACATTTGTTGGCCTTGAACCCATAATCCCTCAGCATCCCAGGAGCTAGGATTCATAGACGTATGGCACCAGCCCAGTTAGAAAATCAAAACTGTGAATTATTATTTGAAAATAGAGCACTAGGGCATTACTCTGTGTCCTTTAATGCCATTTATTTTTCAATTCAAATTACTTTGGCTTTTCATTGACCTCTTTCTTTTTGGCTTGTGTAACTGCTCGAACCTCTTGTTTCTTTAGAGAAGGGGTTTCATAAGGTTTCACTATATTGCCTCTGCTTGTCTTAAACTCATGAGCTCAACTGATCATCTGGGGAAGCTGAGACTGTAGACATGTGCTGCTATGCCTAGTTCTTAAACTGTTCTAAGTACACAACTCAGTGGCACTCAGACTCCATGCTTGTAGTTACTTAGAGACTGATTCCCAGATGGGAAACCCAGCTTATTGGACTGCAGACACTTCTACTTTCTTCTTTTACTCATGTATCTCTTTGTTGCCACACAGCTTTCAGGTGCTAAAAGCTGATATATGACCAAAACAATTTTTAACATTAAATCCCATAATCAGAATTCCTTTTTATTTTAGAATCATAGTTAATAAGCCCATAAGTCACTGAACTTTTCTTTTTTTGAAAATTATCTTAAGATCTAATATGTCTCCCTCCCTTGTTGACACTATAGTTAAGAATTGTGTTAGATCCTTCCTTTTGTTTATGGCTATGGAAATTGCTAACATCTAGTTCTGAGATTTCTAGTCAATTCTTAACTGTTTTAAGATGAGTTGATGTAAGCACGACTCCAGACAGATCAAATTTTGAACACTCATTTGTGTTTTCTTGTTGATAGATTTAGAAGCTTTTAAAGTCTATACACTCTGTGAGGCCTGGCAGCCTTCTTGATGTAGCATTTCCCAGGGTGTGCTATTCCTGGGAGCATAGTCTGTTCCTGACTGTGCATGTGCAGAAGAAACTTCACTTGATTTTCTTTAAGCATTGGTTCTCTTTTAGAAATGGAAATAGATATGGATCTGTCAGTTTTGTATGTATGAATCAGGAGGAGGAAATGCATTGAGTAAGAAGGAAAATAAGTAATGTGGTCAGCATTTTAACTTTAGTAGGACTGACTACATCTGACACTGTGGCGTGGGCCGCCCTTCAGGTGTTACTTTTGCAGAAGTCATGGTTCTGAGGTCATGATTCTTAGGCTTTGTAGTGACACACTTTGTGGTAGGTGTAATCATGCCCAGTCTTCTTTCCTCCAACAGAGTCTTCTTGTCACCATACCTCAATATTTAATTTTCTTTCTCTCTATTTTTTCCTTTCTCAAGACAATGTTTTCTTACTAGCTCTGGCTGTCCTGGAACTTCAGGCTGGCCTTTATGTCCCAGAGGTCCACCTGCCTCTGTCTACTGAGTGCTAGGGTTAACTTTTTTCTTTTAAAATATTGTTTTGCATATTTAATTTAATTTTTTTAAAATTTCCAGGTTTCCCCTTCAAAAACCCCCCATTCTACTCCCTTATCCCCTGCCTCCATGAGGGTGCTCCCCGACCTACCCACCCACTCCTGCCCCACTGCCCTAGCATTCCCCTTCACTGAGGCATCAAGTCTTCACAGGTCCAAGGGCTTCCCCTCCCATTGATGCCAGACAAGGCCATCCTCTGTTACATATGCAGCTGGAGCCATGGGTTTCTCCATGTGTACTCTTTGGTTGGTGGTTTAGTTAGTCCCTGGGAGCTCTGGAGGGTGTGGTTGGTTGATAATGTTGTTCTTCCTATGGGGTTGCAATAGTATGTTGCAAAGGTATGTGCTCCGTAAGTCCTTCCCCTAACTCCTCCATTGGGGTCCCTGGGCTCATTTGGGTGGTTGACTGCGAGCATCTGTATCTGTATTTGTCAGGCTCTGCCAGAGCCTCTCAGGAAACAGCTCTACCATGCTCCTGTCAGCATGCACTTCTTGGCATCAGCAGTAATGTCTGGGTTTGGTGTCTGCAGATGGGATGGATCCCCATGTAGGGCAGTTTTTGGATGACCTTTCCTTCAGTCTCTTCTCCACTCCTTGGCCCTGCATTTCCTTTACATGGGAGCAATTCTGGGTGAATATTTTTGAGATGGGTGGGTGTTTCTATCCCTCAACTGGAGGCCATTTGTAACCATTGGATACAGTCTCTAGTGTTCTCTTTCCCCTTTGTTGGGTATTTCTGCTAATGTCATCCACATTGGGTCCTGGGAACCTCTTGCGTCTGTTTTTCTTTATTTTTAATTTCTTTATTTTTATTTCATGTGCATTGGTGTTTTGCCTGTCAGTTTTGTCTGAGAGCATGTTGGATCCCCTGGAACAGGAGTTTAGAGGCAATTGTGAGCTGCCATGTGTATGCCGAGAGGTGAACCTGGGTACTCTGAAAAAACAGCCAGTACTATTAACTGCTGAGCCACTTCTAGCCCTCCCTAAATGGTCATATTAGAAAAAGCTTAGTCAAAGAAAATTTCCAAAATCCTTAATATTTATTTATCCTTCAAGTGAGGATGGAGGGGGAGGAGTTGGGAACAGAGGCAGGGAGAGGCCTAGCAGTTGCAGAGCAACAGTACTTGAGTGACATGTGAGAGGTAGTGGCGGGTAAATCTAAGATGCCTACAAGCTGACTCTGAAGAGCAGATGTCAGTGGGAATTGGTTAGGGGCTTTCAAGTAATCCATGCTTCCCTGGGTAACTGAGCTCATCGCTTCAAGTTCTCATCAGCAACCTCAGAATAGCAATGGCCTCTCACTCTGCAAATCAACACTGGTTAAATAAAATTGGCTATGGCCTATTATCATTTCCCTAATTTCTTTCTTAGCCTGTTTATCCTTTAAGTAGAGGAAGGCTACTGATTTGAGTTAATTTTATACCCAGCCACTTTGCTGAAGTTGTTTATCAGCTTTAGTAGTTCTCTGGTGGAACTTTGGGGATCACTTAAATATACTATCATATCATCTGCAAATAGTGATATTTTGACTTCTTCCTTTCCAATTTGTATCCCTTTGACCTCCTTTTGTTGTCTGATTGCTCTGGCTAGGACTTCGAGTACTATATTGAATAAGTAGGGAGAGAGTGGGCAGCCTTGTCTAGTCCCTGATTTTAGTGGGGTTGTTTCAAGTTTCTCGCCATTTAGTTTAATCTTGGCTACTGGTTTGCTGCATATGGCTTTTACGATGTTTAGGTATGGGCCTTGAATTCCTGATCTTCCCAGAACTTTTATCATGAAGGGGTGTTGAATTTTGTCAAATGCTTTCTCAGCATCTAATGAAATGATCATGTGGTTATTTGAGTTTGTTTACATAGTTGATTACATTGATGGTTTTCTGTATATTGAACCATCCTTGAATCCTTGGGATGAAGCCTACTTTACCGTGATGGATGATCATTTTGATGTGTTCTTGAATTTGTTTGTGAGAATTTTATTGAGTATTTTTGCATTATATTCATAAGGAAAAATGGTCTGAAGTTCTCTTTCTTTGTTGGGTCTTTGTGTGGTTTAGGTATAAGCAAAATTGTGGCTTCATAGAAGAAATTGGGTAGTGCTCCTTCTGTTTCTTTTAGTAAAATAGTTTGGACAGTGTTGGTATGAGGTCTTCTATGAAGGTCTGATAGAATTTTACACTAAACCTATCTGATCCTGCGCTCTTTTTGGTTGGGATACTTTTAATAACTGCTTCAATTTCTTTAGGAGTTACCGGATTGTTTAGATGGTTTATCTGATCCTGATTTAACTTTGGTACCTGGTATTTGTTTAGAAAATTGTCCATTTCATCCAGATTTTCCAATTTTGTTGAATATAGGCTTTTGTAGTAAGATCTGATGATTTTTTGGATTTCCTCAGATTCTATTTTTTTTATTTCTATTTTGTTAATTTAGATACTCTCACTGTGACCTCTGGTTAGTCTGGCTAAGGGTTTATCTATCTTGTTGATTTTCCTCAAAGAACCAGCTTTTGGTTCTGTTGATTGTTTGTATAGTCCTTTTTGTTTCTACTTGGTTGATTTCAGCTCTGAGTTTATTTCCTGCCTTCTACTCCTCCTGGGTGTATTTGCTTCTTTTTGTTCTAGAGCTTTTAGGTGTGCTGTCAAGCTGTAATGTATGCTGTCTCCTGTTTCTTTTTGCAGGCACTCAGAGCTATGAGTTTTCCTCTTAGCACTGCTTTCATTGTGTCCCATAAGTTTGGGTATGTTGTGCCTTAATTTTCATTAAGTTCTAAAAAGTCTGTAATTCCTTCCTTCTTTCCTTCTTTCCTTCTTTCCTTCCTTCCTTCCTTCCTTCCTTCCTTCCTTCCTTCCTTCCTTCTTTCCTTCCTTCCTTCCTTGATCATGTTATCATTGAGTAGAGCGTTGTTCAACTTCCATGTATAGGTGGGCTTTCTGCCATTATTGTTGTTAATAAAGACCAGCCTTAGTCCTTGGAGATCTTATAGGTTGTATGGGATTATTGCAATCTTCTTGTATCTGTTGAGGCCTGTTTTGTGACTGATTATATGGTCAGTTTTGGAGAATGTACCATGAGGTGCTGAGAAGAAGATATATGTATATGTTTTTGTTTTAGGATGAAATGTTCTATAAATATCTGTTAAATCCAACTTATCTGTTAAAACTAACTTCTGTTAGTTTCTCTATGTCTCTGTTTAGTTTCTGTTTCCATGATCTGTTCATTGATGACAATGGGGTGTTGAAATCTCCTACTATTATTGTGTGTGGTGCAATGGGTGCTTTGAACTTTTGCAAGTTTTCTTTTATGAATGTAGGTGCATTTGGAGCATAGATATTAGGATTGAGAGTTCATCTTGGTGGATTTTTCCTTTGATGAATATGAAGTGTCCTTCCTTATCTTTTTTGATAACTTTTGGTTGAAAGTCGATTTTATTCGATATTAGAATGGCAACTCCAGCTTGTTTCTTCTGGCCATTTGCTTGTAAAGTTGTTTTCCAGCCTTTTACTCTGAGGTAGTGTCTGTCTTTGTCTCTGAGGTGTGTTTCCTGTATGCAGCAAATGCTGGGTCCTCTTTATGTATCCAGTCTGTAGGTCTATGTCTTATTACTGGGGAATTGAGTCCATTAATGTTAAGAGATATTAAGGAATAGTGATTGTTGTTTCCTGTTTTGTTTTTGTTGTTGTTGTTATTGTTGTTAGAAGTTGAACTATGTTTGTGTGTCTTTCTTCTTTTGGTTTCTTTTCTTTTTCTAAAACAGGTCTTACTTTGTAGCACTTGTTGGTCTGCAACCATGTAGATAGACTAGGTTAGCTTTGAACTCATAGAGATCTGCCTGCTTCTGCCTCTGCCTCCTGAGTTCTGGAGTTAAAGGCCTAAGAAGGTTTTATAAAAATTAAAAACCTCCCATATTCTTATTATTTTATTCTTGCTTAAAAGTATCTATGTCATAGTACTTAACCATTTCTCCTATGTGTGCCTCATAACTTTTCAGTTACAATCATTGAGTTTATTCTAATTTTGCTTAAAATTTACTTAGGGTTTTGCTCTTTGTTCCTAGTCACTTTTTTATGAATTATTATATGTTCTATATTTTATGACTGCTTTTTAAAAAAAAAATTTAATGTATGAGTGCTCTGCTGTATATACATCCACAGGCCAGAAGAGGGCATCAGATCCCCTTATAGATGGTTATGAGCCACCAAGTGGTTGCTGGGAATTGAACTCAGGACCTCTGGAAGAACAACCACTGCTCTTAACTGCTGAGCCATCTTCCCAGTCCGACTGCTTCTTTTTTATGCTCATACTATTTTTTATTAAACTGTTAATCTGTGTTAGCTATGTCTAATTGTGTGATGGTTGGTCATGGAATTATACATATTTATTTCTTGCCCTCCTGAGTATAGGACGTACTAAGAAATAAAACATAGCAACTAGACAGATGGAAATAATTTTTGAGGGATGCAGAGATGGTGGTTAGAAGCACTGACTGCTTTTCCAGGGGACCGTGGTTTAATTCCCAGCACCTACAGGGAAGGTATTACCATGGTCTGTAACTCCAGTCCCAGGGGGATTTGGGGTCTTCTGGACTCCTTGGGTAGTGCACAGCTATAAATGCAGGCAAAACATCCATACACTTAAAAATAATTCTCAAGTTTTAAAAAAATTGTTTTTCTTTGACTTGGACAACTCAACTGGACTATGATCACATGGATGCCCTAACTTTATATGTGACAATACATCTGAAAGTTAGGCTATAGTAGGTACACTATCTCATAACCACACTAAATTTTTTTCCTTCATTTATGCAGTTTCCTACTACAGTAATTCTATCTACTAGAGGAATGTAATTGGTAGCCATTAGGCTCTTGCTATGAGATACATCATTCCTGTAGTAGTGAAGAGGAATGAGCAAAGAAGTCAGAAGTGGGTATGAGAGGTTAGGCTCTTGTGTTCAGTCTTTGTGGTTCAGAGTTTCCGTGTGTAGTCAGCAAGCACTGGAGTGGTGTGAAGTAGATGGGGGAGGTCAGCATCTGTGAGACAGTCCTGCTTTTACTTTCATCAGCATCTTCCACAGGACCAGTTTATGCTCCATTCAGCATGCTGGAGCCTATGGTAGGTATCGTACCTTTTTCCTGCAGAAAGCACTGAGTTGAGCAGGAGGAATATAAAGGTACAGTAGATTCTAAATAAAATTGTTGATATCCACTTGCTTTGATCTAAGGCCGTTTTAAATGATTAAGCACTTGTTCTTCTAGAGGACCCAGATTTGGTTTCCAGCATTCACACTGGGAGGCTCACAACCACCCAGTGACTCTAGTTTTAGTGGGATCTGACTCCTCTGGCCTCCATGTGTAGATACACTTATGTCTACCTACCCATCCTTACACACACACACACACACACACACACACACACACACACACACACACACGCAATTAAAAATAAACCTTTGATTAAAAAGTAAAATTAGCTGGGAAGTGGTGGCACACACCTTTATAGTCCCAGCACTTAGAAGGCAGAGGCAGGCAGATCTTTGAATTTAAGGCCAGCCTATTCTACAGAGTGAGATCTAGGACAGGCAGGGCCACACAGTGAAACCCTGACTTGAAAAACTAAAAACTAAAAAGTAAAATAATAAAAAGTCTGCCATGATGGTAGCCAGTCTTCATATTTTTTGGGGGGTCCTTTTCTTTTATTTCCTTGATATTACACACAGTTTAATTTTTATGTTCCTTTTCTCTTGGTGGGGCTCTTGTAGCTCAGACTGGTTTGGAACTTACCGTGTACAACGGCTAACTTTCAAATAATGAGAAGTCTGAAGTGCTCAGATTACAGGATACCCTGCTTCCCTTTACCTTTTCTGTTTGTTTGTTTGTTTGTTTTGACTTTTGTTTTTGAGATTTTGGAATCCTAGAGATAATTATGTAATACAGATTCTGCAACCAGTGATCTTCCTGCTTCATAGTGTAGTACTGAGGGAGGGTACAGGTATGAGCAGCCAGGCCTGGCTCAGTTTGCTGTTTTAGCCTTGTGTTCCAGGAACCCCAGGGCTCTAGTTTTATTTTCTTTCACTATCCCATTGTACTTTTTCTCTGCAAGTTATTTTAGTGCTTATTGTATAATACATTATTTTAAAAAATTTTTCTCTCTCTGTCTTTCATTCTCTCTCTCTTTCTCTCTCTCTCTGTCTCTCTCTCTTTCTCGTGTGTGTGTGTGTGTGTGTGTGTGTGTGTGTGTGTATGTGTGTGTGTTAGAGACAGGGCCTAGATTTATAGTTCTGGTTGGCCTGAAACTAACTATATAGACCAGGCTGGCCTAAAACTCACAGAAATTTTTCCCCTTTTGCTTCCAAAGTGCTTGGATTAAAGGTGTGTACCATTATACCTGGCTTTTCCTAATTTTTTGAAGAAGTTATTTTCTGGAAGTAGACCTTTTTTTTTTTTTTTTTCGGAGCTGGGGACCGAACCCAGGGCCTTGCGCTTCCTAGGCAAGCGCTCTACCACTGAGCTAAATCCCCAACCCCCAAGATAGACCTTTTAAAGCACAAGCTTTTTTTTTTTTTAAACTTTTTTCATTAATAAATCTTTACTTCATGTATGTGAGTACACTGTTACTGTCTTCAGATATAACAGAAGAGGGCATCAGATCCCCACTACAGGTGGTTGTGAGCCACCATGTGGTTGCTGAGAATTGAACTCAGGACCTCTGGAAGAGCAGTTAGTGCTCTTAACTTCTGAGCCATCTCTCTAGACCAAGTCTCTTAAATTATACTTTTAGCGTTTAACTGATCATATTCAACCTTCTTATTAACCATTGCTAAGTAGAAGCTTTATTTCTGTGACAAACGGGATCTCCTTGCTTTTTCAAATTTGCTAATAAAAACCTGATGAAGATGTAGTTTTCGTTTCAAGTATCTAAAACCTGGCTCAAGAGTTAGCTCTGAAATGCCTCTTTGGGTCCACAAGTAGTTCAAAGTAAGATAAAAATAAACTTGAAGTGTTTCTTAGTTATCTTTCCTGTTGCTGTGATAAAAAACTCTGACAAAACAACCTAAAGGATAAAGGGTTACGTTGACTTCACAGTCCACCATGTGGGGAAGTCTGGAGCAGGCATTTGAGGCAACTGGTTATATGAGATACACATGCACATAGGTGGTGCTACTTAGTTTAGTTTCTCTTTTCCATTCCATCTAAGACCCCAGCCTATGAAATGGTGCCACCCATCTTTATTAACCTAGTCTATGTAATGCCTCATAGGGATACCCAGAGGCTCATGTCCTAGATTCTGTCAAGTAAGCAGTCACCATTAACCATCACAGAGTAGCTGTGATGCTATTTAACTTACCTTCCAATGTCATCTAATGCCTCTATAGCCATTATAAAGACACAGTAATCACAAGTTACTCCAAAGCTGGGATATGTGATGTATAAATGAGAATGACCCCCCGAGGCTCATACATTTGGAAGTTTGTCTGCAGTTGGTAGAACTGTTTGGAAAAATTAGGCAGTGTGGAGGAGGTATGTTACTGACTTTGAGAATTAAAAAGCTCACACTATTCCCAGTTAGCTCCCTCTCTGTCTTGTGCTTGTGGATCAGATGTAAGCTGACAGCTGCCATTCTGGAGCCATGGCTACCTGCCTGCTGCCATGCTCCCTGGCATGATGGCTAAATACTCTAATCCTTTGAAGCCATGAACCCTCAAATTAAATGCTTTCTTTTGTAAGTTGTCTTGATCATGGTGTAACTAAGCCACAGCTTGGTACTATAAATTGTTATATTGCTGTAACAAGCCCGGCCATGCTGTTGTTTGGAGAAAATGTGGAAGACTTTGTGACATTGAACTAGAAAAATTGTTGAATGCTATAAGCCCATAAATGGGCTTTAATGGACCATCCTTGTAGGAGTTTGGAAGGCAGTAGTGCTGAGGCCAGTGTGGACTGTGGAGGCCCTGCTCAAGGTTTCAGAGGGACAACAGTAGCTAGAGACCGTAGGCTAGAGACCATTTTTGTGATCATTTGGCAAAGAAAGTTGCTACAATTTGCCTAAGACTAAATTGAAGAGTTTTGTAATAATTTCATTGGTCGATTTCAAGATGGCCTAATATTGAAATGTGTGGCTGTTAGTGATCACTCTTATGCAGATCTGCAATGAAAATGAAAAGCAGAGCAAAAAGAAGTACAAAATGTACTATTTGAGGAGGAAAAAAGAACCAGGAAATTTAAAGTTGAACCTTGGTTTGTGCTGAACGAGATAAGGAGAAATGAAAAGAAAGAAGTGGTGGCCACAGAGCAAGGCTCCCACTTAGCTAAGCCTGCCATCTGTGAAAAGAAAAGGCCAAAAGAATTATCTGTTCCTAAAGAGCGACAACAAAGGAAAGCTCATATGAATGTAATCCCCCTGTCTTAGCCTCTCTCTCAGTGCTGGGGTTATAGATGCATGTGGTCTACAGGATTTTATGTAGGTACTGTTCTCCACCAGTTTCTGAGACAGGGTCTATTGTAGAGTTGAAAACTTGCAGGTTCTGCTACACTAGCTAGTCTAGTCCACAGACCCCAAGGTTCCTCCAGTCTCTGCTATTCCAGTGCCTGTGTTACAAGCACAAGTCACTGTAGCTTTCTACATGGGTTCTAGGGATCGGATACAGGCAGAGGAAGCAGTTCACTGGCTTTGACAGCTCCTTAGTACCTTACTGAACTTTTCTTCTTCTTCTTTTTTTGTTTTTAATTAATTTTTACTTATATGAGCACACTGTAGCTGTCTTCAGACACACCAGCACACCAGAAGAGGGCATCAGATCCCATTACAGATAGTTGTGAGCCACCATGTGGTTGCTGGGAATTGAACTCAGGACCTCTGGAAGAGCAGTCAGTGCTCTTAACCACTGAGCTATCTCGCTAGCCCCTACTGAACTTTTTAAACTAAAAAGTTCTTTTACATTTACTTTATGTAAATAAATATACATTCTTGTACATTTGTGTGTGTGTGTGTGTGTGTGTGTGTGTGTGTGTTTTCATGTGAGCATGCAGTGTTACATGTGGAGAAGTCAGAGAACAACTTGCAGGAGTTGGATGCTAGTTTTGCATCCTTCTATTTTGTAAAAATGTTTATTAGTTCTAAGAGTGTTCTGATGGAACTTTTAGTCTTTTAAGTATAGGATTATATCTGCAATTAGGGTTAGTTTTGCTTGTTCACTCTCTGTTTATATCTGTTTCCTCTCTGTTTACATCTGTTTACTTTCTTTCGTTATTGCTCTTGCTAAGGATTAAGCACTTTATTGAGTAAGAGTTGAGATTGGGTATCTTGATTTAAATTTCTTCCTTACCTAGTCTATCTAATATTGGACTTAGGTTTGTCATAGATATTCTTTAGTATGTTGAGGTTTCTCCTAATACCCTCAAAGCTTTTCATCATGCAGGGACACTATAGTTTTATAGAGATTTTGTTCTCTATCTATTGAAGTGACCATGTGATTTCTGTCCTTAAGGCTATTTACATGCTTAACTACATTTACTGGTTGGTACATGTTGAACTATCATAGCAACCCTGTAATGAAGCCAGCTTAGTCATGGTGTGTGAGCTCCTCTTCCTCCTCTTCCTCCTCCTCTTCCTCTTCTTCCTCTTCCTCTTCTTCCTCTTCCTCTTCCTCCTCTTCTTCCTCTACCTCTTCCTCTTTATATTGCTCTTCCTTCTCTTTATCTTCCTCCTCCTTCATTCTTCCTCCTCTTCCTTGTCTTCTGAGACAGGGTTTCTCTGTGTAGTCCTGGCTGTGCTGGATCTTGCTCTGTAAATCAGACTGGCCTTGAACTCAAAGATCCTCCTGCTTCTGCCTGAGTACTTGGATGAAAGGCATGTGCCACCACAACCGGTGAAGTATGAGCTTGTAATATGTACTTGAATTTTATTCATACAAACTTTATGTCTGTGTTCACCAGGGAAATTGATCTACTAGCTTATAAATTAATTTGATAATGTTCTCTTTTTATTTCTATTATAAGTTTTTTAAAATACATTTTTCTTTTATGCATATGGATGTTTTGTCTGTATGTACCACCTGCACACCAGAAGAGGGCATTGGAGCCACTGTGACTACAGTTATAGACAGTTGTGAGCTGCCATGTGGGTGCTGGGAATTGAACTCAGGACCTTTAGAAAAGCAACCAGCAGTGTTCTTAACCACTGAGCCATCTCTTCAGCCTTATTTTGTTGAATTTTTGAGGAGCATTGGTGTGTGTGTGATTGTGTGTGTGTGTGTGTGTGTGTGTGTGTGTGTGTGTGTGTGTGTATTTCTTCTATCAGTATCGATCATTTCTTTTGAGACAGGGTCTCTGCTGGCCTGAAATTTACCAAATAGACTAGGCTGGTCAGCCATGAAGCTCCAGGGATCTGCCTGCCTCTTTTTCCCTGGTGCTAGCATAATTCCACACTTGGGTTTTTTGTTTTTTTGTTTTTTTGTTTTTTTGTTTTTACCATTTATACTTCTTATTTCTCTACAATTTCCCCACACTAATCAGCCACTTTCTATCTCTATGTAGGACGGTAACTATAAATGGTATCATATAAAATGTGACCTTTTCTGACTGAATTTTTTTTCTACTTAGCATAATGTTTTCAAGTTTCCCCGTGTTGTATCATGCATTACTACTTCCTGCATTGTGTGTCTGCACAATACCTTGAGAAAATATTCTTTTCCTTTTGGTGTTGGGAGTCGGCCCCTCAGCTTCAGTATGCAGGCAGGCAGTCTACTAGCTAAGGCCAGCTCTGTGTGACGATTATTGTGTGTTTCTCTGTTAGCTGATAGACACTGGACATTTACACTGGGCTCTTAGGAGTAGTTCTGCTATTAATATAATTGTACATGTTTCCTTGTGATATATTTTTAGCTCTCTGGCTTTTATAGCTAACAGTGAAATTCTTGTGTCATATTATAGTAAACTGTTCAGCTCTGAGGAACACATCTTAACATTTTAAGTATGTAGAGGATGTGTTTGCAGTCGGCTCAGAGCAAGGTCTGTCAAGTGGAAGACACCATCTGTCCTGCTGTTTGTTTTTTATTTATGTTTTAAGAGATTTGTTGATTTATATTTGTGCATCTCTGTGTGAGTGCATGCACATATGAGTGTGCTGGTGTGTGCATGGGTGGAGGCCAAAAGAGGCCCTTAGGTGTCACCCTCTATCACACTGCCTCTTCCATTGAGTCAGAGTTTTCTTGGCTAGCTTGATACCAGCAAGGCCTAGTGACCTTCCTGTCTCTGCCCTCCTGCTGGAGACGGAACGGTCAGCTTGTTAATGGGTGCTGGCATCCAGGCACCAGTCCTTACTGTGGGAACATGTGCTTAGTTGCCCCAGCTCTGTCTCGTTTATAATGACACTGGGGGCTTTGTCTTCTTACATCTGTTCAGAGTACCTTACTATGTTGTTTTTCAAGAAAAAATTTGTCAAACTGTGTAATTCTTTAAAGTGTTTTACTAAAACTCTGTAGTCATTCAGTTAGTTTATACTTATGTAGGCTGTGTCCTGAAGACCCAGTTCTGTTAATGAGCTCTTTTCCCTCATGCTTGTGTAAGTCTGCTCTGAGACAGATGACCTGGCTATTCTTATCCTTCTTGTTGGTTTGGAATAAAGTTCTGAGATGTACCCTTTCATTCTATGTTCTGTGCTTAGGGCATGCCGTCATCTGGGGATGAAAGTAGGCTAGAAAGACACTGTTACTATTAGTTGGTACCACTTTGCATTTCCAAACAAGTGGCAAAGTTCCTCAAGCTGATGCAGAAGGTGATTTGGATTTTCTACTTTCTTAGCTGTGGTAACCATTGACAGTAATCTAAAGAGTATAACTAACCAGGCTGGGAGATGACTCAGTGGCACAGCACTCACAGAGCAAGTTTGAGGACTAGAGTACAGATCCTAAGAACCCCATGTAGAGGGAGAGGGAGAAGCATCCTCTTCAGTAGTGTAGCTACTGTAAGGTGCCCATGCGCCTCTAAGTCTGTAAATAACCTTGTGTATGCCCTGTGAGCAACTGTGCCAAACTCAGTGGATCAACAAAAATATACAATACAAAAGGAAACAATAGCAAAAGAAAAAACCAAAGTGGAAGATCTTTAAAGTAGAAGGGGGCTGGTTGGGAAGAGGCCGGGACCAGCAAGAGTGGAAAGGGATAAAATATAATAGGGAGTGTATAAAAGTCACTATCTACATTATAATTAATGTATGCTAATATGCATTTTAAAATAAAAAGAAAAAAAGCCAGTGAATTATAAATAAAATATTTGGATAGCATTTACTTAGGGAGTTATAAGAGGGATATAGAGAATTTCAGTAGCTTTAGGGAGATAACAAAGAGACGGCTTACGGACATATCTTCTCTACATCTTATTCATGTGCTATTTTACATGTGTTGAATATATCGTGATGGTAATCTTAACATGTAAAATATCCATGACACATTGATACTGAAAAGAATGCTATGGTGGTATCCTGAGGCAATGCAGGCCTTCATCATTTAGGATGCTTACAGTTAGCTAACACATTACAGTTTCTGTATTAGTTACTTTTGGGTTTGTGTGACTACAGCACCTAAGAGAGACAGCTTAAGAGGAGAATGGTTTATTCTGGTTCAGAGTGTTGGAGTTCATCATGACAGGGAAGGCGTGGTGGGACAGCTTAGTTCTTGGTAGTAGGAGCACATGGCAGAGACTGTTCACTTCAGCACAGCATAGGAAGCACAGAGACAGCTGGTTTCACAGCTTCCCTCAGGAGCCCCCAAGGGGCCTGTATGGAACTTTTGAGCTAACTTTCCTATGGTAGGGTGTTGCTTGGGCTTGGTGTCTATATCTTTCTACTTGAAAATAAAATTCTTTTGAAACAGAAGAGTCTCTTTTTGTAAAAACTTGTTTTGGACTGGAGAGATGGCTCAGCAGCTAGGAGAACTCGATGCTCTTGAAGAGATGGGTGTGGGGTTCCCAGCACCCATGCTCTGTGGCTCATAACAGCCTGTAACCTTAGCTCCAGGGACTCTAGTCCTATGCTCTCTTCTGACTTCCTTGTATTTTTTTTTAATTATGTATTTGTTTTATGTATGTGAGTACACTGTCTCTGTCTTCAGACACACCAGAAGAGGACATCAGATCCCATTACAGATGGGTGGGGCCATGATGTGGTTGCTGGGAACTGAACTCAGAACCTCTGGAAGAACAGTCAGTGCTCTTAACTGCAGAGCCATCTTTCCAGCCCCTCTTCTGACTTTCTTGAACACTACATTCCTATGTGCAAACATACTCACAGAGACACATAGTTAAAAATAATCTTTTAAAAAATTAACTTACTTTTCATTTTCCCCTTTGCTTACTGATTTTCCCAAACCTAGTCTCTCTCCCTCCCATATTAATGATGAAAATGTGTACAACAGAGGCTCTTATCAGACATAGCTATACTGCTTTGGCATAGTTTTGACCCAGCCTGTCTTTGATGCCAGTGCCAAGTCAAGAGACGTATTTTAAAGATATCTATCTCCACTTGACAGTGATGAAGTGTTCTTTACAAGTGGAGAAATATATTTATTTGTTTTATTGAGAATGAAGATGCCACTTGTGATTAAACAAAGTATAACATTGATTTGAACTGTTACTTAAGCTTGGGACAGACGGACATCTGAGCTTTAGCTCATAGTATATTTCTGTAAGGGAACCTGGTCAGAAGCATGTGGAGATGGATGTTAAATAACTGTTAAGGAAAGAAGCTAGACATTTGTTTGCTTTCTTATATATATGTAGAAAATTATTTTACTTTGTTTATTTACAATCAGCCAGTGCAAGGAATTGAGCCTCCCACATTCTAGGCTAATGTGCTTTTTTTTTTTTTTTTTTTTACCAGCTCTGGGACCATCTGGATCACACAATGTTTTTACAAGATTTTAGACCATTTCTAAGTAGCAATCCTCTGGACCAAGATAATAGAGCCAATGAGAGAGGTCACCAAACTCACACTGACTTTTGGGGACCAAGTCGGCCTCCAAGGTTGCCTATGACAAGAAGATACAGGTCTCGAGGAAGCACTCGTCCTGACAGGTCGCCAGCTATCGAAGGGTGAGTTGTTGTTTTGAATTCTTGAGAGCTGTTTAGATTGTTACTGAAGCAGTCTAATCTATATTTTATAAAGTTCTCAGACTTACTTTTGTGGACACACAGAAATATAAACAGGATGAAAATGAAGCTACATTGAATGTCATACTCACAATGTTATCATTTAAGGATTGGTGATAAAGTAGTGGTCTATCTAATACACTTCTGTAGCATTTTCTAGTAATATCTCAGAGGGGATTTATTAAATTTTAGAAAAGGCTAGGCTTGATACTTTGTGCCTATAAGCATTTGGAAGGCTGTGAAGAACATGAGTTCAAGACCAACCTGGGCTAAATATTGCCTCAAAAAAGAATATGGTAGCACGCACCTTTATTCCCAGCCCTGGGGGGGCAGAGGTAGATGAATTTTTAGAAGACCACTCTGGTCTAGAGAATGAGTTCCAGGACCATACAAAGAGACTATGTCTCTAAAATAAAAACGTAAATAAGTAGATAAAAAGAAAAAGAAGTAAAGAGAAAAAGAAATTTGGAAGATACCAAAAGGTAAACCAAGTGTATATTCTATAACATTGAGATCTGTTTTAGTCACTTTTCTGTTGCTGTGACAACTTATGAACGAAAGCAGGGACTTGTGCTTGTGGCTTCAGAGGGCCAGGAGTCCATCGTGGCAGGACAGCAGGGCAGCAGGCATCAGACCGCTTGGCTGGGGCTGAGGACTCACATCTCGATCCACAAGTAGGAGGCAGAGGGAGGGTACAAGGGGACCTGCCCCTATGATACATCTCTTCCAACAAGTGCACACCTCCTAATTCGCAAATAGTTCCAACAACTGGGGGCCATTCTTATTCAAACCACCGCAGAATACAAAGATCTGAATTTAAAGAATTTAATAGATAAGAACAGCAGGCTTAACATGAAGTTGCTCTAGCATATTCTCTCTCCCACCCTCCATCTTAAAACCATTTTTATAGGCTAGTTAGATCTACCAGGTAGCTCAGGCTGGTTTTGAATTCCAGATCCTCCTGCTTTAGGCTCCCAGTTGCTCAGTGTGTGCCACCAAGCCTGCTTTATAGACATTTTTGTTAAAAGAAATGGAATCCTTTTCTACTGCCTCTTACTCTGTGCTCAGAATATTTCCTTTACTGAGCACTGTGTTATAATGTTTCCTGCCCACAGATGTGAAGAAAGCTAGATGAATGTAGAGTTAACTTTGTATCCTTTACTGTGAGGTGTTGAGGCAGTGGTGTTGAGGACGGTTTATGATTAGCCAGCTACAATGTGTGCTAATCACGTACAATAGAATAAATGGTATGTTTGAACTGGGTTTGCTGGCACATGCTTGTAATCCCAGCATTTGGAAGAATCGGGAATTCAAGCTGGCTTCAGCTCTCTACTGAGTTTGAGGCCACCCCAGGCTCCACAAGCCTTTAGCTGAAACAACTAGATAACAATAAAAAGCATGTATCAGGTGAGTAGTACTGTACAGTCAATATTTTTTCAATGTATAGCAATTTTCTGAGCATTTTTATTTTATTTATTTTCGTTGTAGGTGTTATAAGTTTAGATTTGGGCTCTCTGTTTTGTACATTAAATTATTTCTTGATGAATTTTTTTCTTTGTATAATCACTATTACATATCTTTAAATAGACCCACCTGTTTTCAGTTTTATTTATTTAGTGTATTGTGAAGTGAAACCACATGTTTTATATGCCCAAGTGTAGAGTCAGCAGCACTTTCCTTTTCCTCTTACTTTTCTTACCAAGTGGAGGATATTTCTTGAAATATGACCAGAAAATGCCAGATTACTTGCTGAGGGTTCTTGACATAGGGAATTGGTATGGAACCCATTTTTCACTATTGGGACTCTAAGAGTCTGCTGTAAGAAATCTGGATGCGGGGCTGGAGAGATGGCTCAGTGGTTAAGAGCACTGACTGCTCTTCCAGAGGTCCTGAGTTCAATTCTCAGCAACCACATGGTGGTTCACAACCATCTGTAATGAGATCTGGTGCCCCCTTCTGGTGTGTCTGAAGACAGCTACAGTGTACTGATATGTAATAAATGAATAAATCTTTTTTTAAAAAAAAGAAAGAAAGAAGTCTGGATGCATTTCCCAATACACACATGCTCTCTTATAAATATCCAAGGGGAATTCTATCTTTTATTTTGTAGAGATATTATGCTTACAGCTGCTGCAGCCAGCCTCCAGTTATGAATGGAGGGTATGACTGAAGCTGAGGACGGCAGAGGGAGAGGTTGAAGAGGAATTTGCTCTGTTGACGTCCTTCCCAGCCTCTAGAACTATAAATTGAACACATTTACTATTGCTTATATTCTTCCCACATTGTTTTATTTAGACTAAAACACAAGGTTATTAATATCTTTCTTCCTATTAAACTTTAGTTCCAAGAAGAAAGAGACCATTATTCATGCCATGATACGTGGCATATCATAATATGGTTTTTATGTCTTTCCTGGACATAAATTTGTAGCCCAGACTGGCCTTCCATTTGTCCTGCCTCAGCCTCCCTGGTACTAGGGGTGAGCCACTATACCCTGAAAACAAAACTTCCTTTTAAAAATAATAGTGTATATATTATACTGTATTATATCTATTATAACTGTATTATAGTTATTTCATACATTTCTGGGGCAAAATATCTGGCAAAAACAATTAAGGGAGAAAAGGTTTACTTTCACTCCCAGTTCCAGGGATGGTCTCTCATGGTGGGAATCAGCCACTGAGCAGTCTCTCTGGTACTTCTGATAAAACTGAGCCAACGTCTAACTTCTAGAGGTAAGGAATATAGAATGAAGAATGAGCCCCTGTTAAGGAGGTGACCCTGGCCGACTGCATTTGTAACAGGCTGGCTGCTTTCTCACTGTCTACGCTTGTCAATGCACCAGTGCGGTAATTGACTTTCTGTTCCTGGTAAGCAGGAGGGGCTTGTGTTAGTTACCCGGCTGACAGCTACAGTGTCGCTCTTTGTGCAGTTCTGGCATTGAGGAACAGCTTAGCTGGGTGGTTCTGGCAAAGGGCTCCAGTCAGGTGATTGCATGCCTACTGCAGGGTTGTCATTTGAGTACTTGAACTAGACATGGAAGGTCTGCTTCCAAGATGCCTCCTTCCCTCGGGAACTAGCAGGAGGCCTTAGTTTGCTCACCATGTGGGTCTCTCCACAGAGCTTTTTCCTTGTCCTCATGACCTGGCAGCTCTTTTAGAATAGATGATCCAATATAAATAGAGGTAGAAGGAAGGAAATCACGATAACTTTTGGTATTCTAATTTTGCAAGCCACAGTCACTTCTGTCATATCTTATCTGGAAGAAGTGAATCACTAAGTCCAACCAAGTTTGAAGGGAGAGAAGTATTGAATAATTTGTAGACATATTTGTCCTGTAGTCTGATATTGCCTGATAATCAACATAATCAAAATTATTTTGATTAGCTTAATGCCCTTCCTTGTTAAAAGGGAAATGGGTCCAGAGTTCTACTGGGTCAGCATCCTTTGGATCTTTCTCACCCTGGTGTGAAAAATCCAAGAAAATATTTTGAAAACCACATCATAACGTCAGGTCATTTCCTAATCTAATTAAAAAATCATGTTAGTCTATAAATGGCAGAATCTACAAAGAGCAACAATGAACACATGTACAACAGGTAGTGAACTGATTTCTGTTGGTGTCTTCTGTATAACAACCAGTGGAAACTATTGTGGTTTAGAGTGTTGATTGTTGACTAGTCAGTCATGATTGTCTATAGAATACCTCTGTGTACTGTTTTATCTCAGTTTTCCTCTTTTTTTTTTTTTTAACAGAATAATACAACAGATCTTTGCAGGATTCTTTGCAAATTCTGCCATTCCTGGGTCCCCACACCCCTTTTCTTGGTAAGTGACCATTCTTTATATTACATTGCTTGAGTAGTGCCATTTTAGGTGCTGTCCTTTCTGTACCATAGAGAAAGCAAACCTGCATAGGTGAGTATGTGGGTATGCCTGGGATATTGGAGTACTTTTTTTTTTTTTAACCAAACTCAATCAGGGCTCACTTCTCCTTATTGATGTTCAGAACAGCTGGCAGCTGGTCTGGTCCCCTAAGATATCGCTCGATGTGCCTGGTTGTTTCCTGTCTTGGTCTGAGTTATGTGGGTGGGGAATGAGATGGTTCCTGCCAGGCTTCTGATCTGATTTGCAAGATCAAATTTTTTCTTATGGACTACACAGGAAGATTTTGTGCTTTAAGAATTCCTGAAGTTGAGAACATAGCATTTTACTTTCTTTTCTCAAAGTAAGAAAGTTTCTCCAAATAAACAAAGGCACATGTAGTTCAGTATCAGAGCCACAGCAGGCATGGTAGGGCTTGCAGACAGTGTTTTCTCCTTCTAGGACGAGCCGCCATTCCTGCAGTGATTTGTGATTTCTAACATTGCTGCACAAGGGCTCTCTGCTCAGTTCTTCCCGAATTTACTCTGCTTTACAGCCTCTGGTTACTTTAAGTGTGGTCTAGCTAGGGCCTGTGCCTGTCATCCAGGGTACTGCACCAACAGCACCAAGAAAGAAGTCCGGCCAAGTCCCTTTGTAAGTGCTCTGAGCCACAATCCACAGGAGCTGCTGTGGCTGCTTTTCTACCAAAAGTCCTTACTGTGCAGGGCACGTGTGGCCTCTTTGAACAAGGGAAGTCTGCTGTAGATTTGGGCCAACCAAAACACAAATTTTTTTTTAAACCCACAGGCTCTTTTTGCTCTGGGATATCCTGTAGCAGTTTAGAGAGCATCACATTTTGCTCCAGTTAGGTAAAATTTGTTGAGAATAAAAGCCTATCTCTAGGTAATCTGCTTGACTTCTCAATACAAAGACCTTGCCTCCAGGTTGTAGAGGACTAGTGCCTTGCAGCTCTGAGAGAGCAGTAATCCACTGCTAGGTCCCCACTGTGGTACATGGCAGAGAGCCTCATGTCACCGACCTAACCCTGTCTGTCTCATCTCATGTATAGGAGCGGGATGCTGCACTCCAACCCTGGGGACTATGCCTGGGGTCAGACAGGGCTTGATGCCATTGTAACCCAGGTGAGGAGCTGCCTTTTGAGAGGGTGTCTGTTTGATGTGTCTCACGGTTCCACAGACTCCTGCATTCCTTCTACTTTCTGAAATGTCAATCGCTCTGCTCTCACTGATAGTGTGAACTTTTGGGTTTCTGTTTTTACTAAGTGGATGGATGGATGGGCTATGGGCGTAGCCTACTTTCCATGTTCCTGCTAGGCATCCCAGGATTTCTCGAGAATTACTTTACCTCTGGAAGAAGTAAATACTTATCCTATACAAGCAGTTCATTGTAATTTGTCCTTTTGTTCAGTCCTGGGAAGCACAGGCTCCCTCCACCCCCTCAAGGTTGAAGCAGGGTTTCTGCCGACCTAGCAAAGTAGAGGAAGGAAGCAGAGGCGAGAGCGCCCCGTACTGTGTAATTGCTTCCACGTGGTTTTGCAAGTTTAATTTGACTGGTTTTCATTGCACTGTGGACTGGTGAGAGTAAATAGAAAGCATGTCGTTTATTTCTGAGTCTTCTCACACACAGTAATGTATCCATCTCTTGACTTTTTGCTGCTTTCCATACTTCCACACCTTCCTTCTAACTGAATGACATTTTGACCCAGTTTACAGTTGGTTTTTATTAAGTTGTAATTTTATCCAGGACATCACAGCTCTTTTGGTATCTTTAAGTTTGCTTTATGCCCAAGGGTAGGCCTTTCAGTTATGAGTCTGCCCTATAATCACGCTTTACACTGGTGCCGCTCTGACATTGGAAAGCAGCGTGAGTGCTCCAGCACCTGCAAGAGCCCTGCACAAGTTAAGGGCAGCAAACATCCTTAATGCCTGCGCTGTGTGTTCTCAGCTAGCATGGCTCTCCCCAGTTAGAGATATGAACATTACCACCTCTTCTTTTCATAGCTTCTAGGACAGCTGGAAAACACAGGGCCCCCTCCAGCTGACAAGGAGAAGATCACGTCTCTGCCAACAGTGACAGTAACTCAGGAGCAAGTCAGTAAGTTTACTTCCCTATTGTTCTGTCTTCTCATGACATCTGATCAAGCATTTAGTGCATTTCTCTTCTAAAGGTATGTTTCCCTAACATTCTGTCTGGCTACCAGCTATGGAGGGCCTAGTTAACATGCCTGCTTTCTAGGTCCGGAAAGAAATAGATAGCTGTTTGTCCGAAGCTTGATTATAATTAGTACAAGAACTTCTGTTGGAAACAAAACTCACTAAGTGATTTAAAAAGCTGTTGAAAATAGTGTTGGGCCCATGATCGAATAGGGAGGGAAAGAGGCCAGATAGGCTGGGGGATTGTTTCACATGGAAGGTCCAGTCAGGCAAACAGAGACATGGTTTTGAAAACTTTTTACCACCTAAACATCTTGAAATGTGTTTTACTGTTTGAAGGTTTTCTAAACAAGCCCCTCCCTTCCCTATTTGGTCAGAGTCCATTCCAGATCTAATAAAAGAGCAGTTTCTATCTGACTCAAACAGCACAGCCCTGCAGGTATTCTTCAGTGACCCCACTCTTCTGAAAGGGGGTCCTCAGGTGGAGGAGCGAGGGTGTGAGGGGTCTTTAGGAAGATTCTTCTGGAAATAATATGTAAGATGCAGTTTAAAGGAGAGCGAGAGGAAGCAGGGATCGGGGAGACTTGCTGGCATTGAGATGAGGTTCTAGTGATGGCTGCAGTACTGATAAAAGAAAAGGTAGATTTAGAGGTGTGGGTGTTGGGTTGTTACGGAGGCACACAGCTTTAATCCCAGCACTATGAAGGGAGAGACAGGCAGATCTCTGAGTTCAAGGCCAGCTTGCTCTATATACTGAGTTCTAGGCTAACCAGGGCTACATTGTGAGATGCTAAGAAAGGAAGGAAGGAAGGAAGGATGGAAGGAAGGAAGAGAGAGAGAAAGAAAGAGAGAAAGAAAGAAAGGTAATGTAAAGTTCAGTTTCGAAAAGACTTCGTTTTATTATTGATTACATAGTAAGAGAAGGAGGCAAAGGGTTATTAAAGATGATTGTAAGATTCCAGAGCTTTATAAAGGTGGCACTACCACCATTGGGTGACAGTGAATCATGAACTGGCCCTAGGCCTGATGAGGAGAGGCTGTGACAGTTTTAATTCTGAATTTATTGATTCTAAGGTGCTAGCTGAGAGTCCAGATAGAGATGTGTGGGATTGTCTTGAGGTTGGCATTGGGGGAATCAGCGGGTGATAACGTTTGTGTGTGTTTGGATGGCTAAAGAGTTAAGAGTCGGGATGCTACCTGGAAGGCTGTTGTCACGGCCGTGACGGGGAGTAGTGAGAGCTAGCATGAGAGTTAGCATGAGGGATGGGATGGAAAGGGAGGAAGAGTCTTTTAAGGGGCAGTTCTCTTCCGGATGCTTCTTCCTTGATCATCATCAGGGCCTGGAGTATAGCTCAGGCATTATACTATTGACCACATTTCTGCCGTTCAGAGTTTGCCACTTAGAGCTCTCTCTACAGAAGCCATTTTCTCGGAGAAAAGGCTTCTGTTGATTGATTTGGAGTCCTGAGTACACTTGTCCCCTGTAGTTTTGAGGTACCGTCTCCTGGTTCATCCTTTAACAACTTGAGAGGACCTTGGGACAGCTACACTGAAAAGAGCGTAGTACGGAAAAGAGCAGGAGACAGGTGGTTAAGGCACTGAGTAGACACCACTGAGGTTGCTCAGTCCCTCAGGGTAGACAGGTTGCCACTGTTTCCTAGGCTGGACCTGGCTGACAGAGGCTGTCACACACTTGGGAAGATGCTTCTCCCTGTTTTATTTAATAGACAAATATGTTTCTGATTCTGTTTTTTTTTTTTTTTAAATTTGTTTGGTTTAGTTAGGCAATTTTTTTAGATTTATTTATTTGTTTGTTTAATGTATTTGAGTTCTTTTTCTGCATGTATGTCTGCATGTCAAAAGAGGGTATCAGATCCCATTACAGATGGTTGTGAGCCACCATGTAGTGGGAATTGAACTCAGGACCTCTGGAAGAGCAGTCAGTGCTCTTAACTGCTGAGCCATCTCTCCAGCTCTGCTTACCTATTTTTTAACTTCAAAATTCTATTTATTTTGTGTGTGTAGCACATGTACCATGTGCACGTGTGGGGTCAGATGATAACTCTGGGAGCCGACTTTCTTCTCCCATCATGTGGGTCCCAGGGACAAGGTTATCGGGCTCGATGGCAACCTTTTTATTCTCTAAGGCACCTCACTGGGTCAGCTCTGCTAATTCCCTCTAACTCATTACACTGAAGATGGGGCCTATTACATGATCCCTCCTAGGTCTGTTGAAATTGGCCCCATTCGTTTCCATGTCTTTTGCCATTTCTGTCTCCATTTTGAATAGAATTCATACTTCTCATCTGCCCCCCCACTTAGACATAACTTTTCTTCCCCATCCCCATGATGTATATGGTGGGGGGACACCTGCGTTTATTGGGTTGATAAAGACATCTGGTTTGGTTTTGTTCTTTTGTTTGTTTATGAGGTAGACTTTGTAGCTCAGGTTAGCCTTGACCATTTGTGCTTCTGCCTCCCCCATGCTGGGGTTATAGGCCCTCAGCACATGCCGGGCTCTTGACTGTTTAACTTTCTTCGTTTTGCTTGTTACTTTAAAAACGCACATCTTCCTCAAACAGATACGGGTTTAGAATGTCCAGTATGTAAAGAAGATTACACAGTTGAGGAGAAAGTCCGGCAGTTACCCTGCAACCACTTCTTTCACAGCAGCTGCATCGTGCCCTGGTTAGAACTGGTGAGTACAGCGGCTTGACCCGTGACAGGGCAGCAGGCAGGTGAGCTGTTGGCTGAGGGAGGCTGGTTCAGTGTAAAGATGTAGTTGCAGTTCAGAGAGCCAAATAGATGAGATTTTAGCCTCCCTGACTGACCCTAGTGCTACCAGCATTGCTTGTTTAATTACTACCTGTCGTAGTGCTTCTGACAAAGGAGAGTGAGCTGTAGCACACACACAGGCCACGGTGGCACAGCAACAACTTAGGTGAATAAAGCGATTCTGAAGCACACTCAGCAACTGTGGCTGTTCCTGCACTCACTGGGCAGAGCTGAAAAGTTGTAACAGAATTAGTATAGAATAGCCTGCAGAGCCCACAACACTTCCTCTCTGTCCTTTAAAGGTCTCATTATTGGTTTTAGTTATGTGTCTATGTGTGTGGTTGGAAGGGGTATATACACACGAGTATAGGTGCCCTTGGAGCTGCAAGAGAGTATTGGATTCCTGGGTACTTCGCTTACAGGTCACTGTAACTCATGGGTGCTGGGAACGAAACTCATTCTTCTGCAAGAGTGGTGCATGCTTTTAATTGCTGAGCATCTCTCCAACTCCCTCGCTGTCCCTTTAAAGACAGTTTGCCTAGTCTCACTGAGACTACACGAGGAAGTGGTTGATCGTTACCTTTCTGTATAGTTGAGCTCACTGTAAGCAGTTACATTTGTTTGCTGTTATGTGTTAGCATTTATACTAACTTCTTGGCTTAGAATTCTGTTCAGTCTGCTTAAAATTCTATCCAGCACATATTCTGGTATGGTACCTTTCCAGTTGTCAGCTCAAAGGCAGGTTCCTTGAATCATAATTGGGGGTGAGGTAGCATGTGGGTACTCAGATTATATGTGTGCATGGGGAGGCAGAGATCAACCTTAGATGTTGTTCCTTAAGAACTGTTGACTTTGATTCTTAAGACAGTGTCTCTGATTGGTTGACCTGGAACTAAACAGATCAGACTAGCCTGGCCGGCCACAAACCCCAGGGATCTCTGTGTCTGCCTCCTTAGCTACAGGATTACAAACATTGATCACTGGCCTTTTACATGGGCTCTGCATTTGTTTGTAAACGTTTTACTGACTAAGCCATCTTGACTTTGGGGTTTCTTAAGTGTTTGGTGTTCTGACTCCTCAGGCCATGCTGTTTATATTGATCGATATCTTTTGTTTCAGCATGACACATGTCCAGTATGTAGGAAGAGCTTAAATGGTGAGGACTCGACTCGGCAAACCCAGAGCTCCGAGGCCTCTGCAAGCAACAGGTTTAGCAATGACAGCCAGCTACACGACCGATGGACTTTCTGAAACTAAAGACCACACCCGAACCAGGGCTGCCTGTGTTAGTCCTGTTGTCATAGCTGTAAATTGTATCAAAACTAAACAAACAAAATAGTAGATGGATTTAGGAATCATGTAAGAGACTCAAACCCATAATATTAATGCAATGAGTGTATTTCTTCTCTAAATTTAAAGTTAGGGCTTACAGATGGAATCGTATCGACAACCAAATGCCTCTTGTTCCTGAATTGAGTGATAGTTTTCTAAGTGTGAAACTTAATTATGTCAGTTTGCTCCTGCCTGAGTAGAATCAATTCCGTAAAGTCTAGGTAGGTTCTGCTGTCATGTTGTCTAGTAATGGATGGCTCTACCTCCTCCTCCTGTCTCTGTCCTACCATTAGTGGATTTCACAGCAAATACAGACAAGCCAGAGCCCTCAGGTCCTGTCATATAAAGCCTTTTTTCTTAATTGTACAAGAGTACAAGTACACACTTCAGGAATCTGAGACTCTAATGCTGTCTTGTCTTGATCATCAGAGAGCAATTCCAGTGGGAAGGAGAAACGACGGCCTGCACTGTCCACGTGGGCTTTCTTATTTTAGTTCAGGAAGTACAGTTTCCCTAAAAACCACCATGGCATGTCTTAGTTTTGGGTTGGTAGAAATCTGATTTTGGTTTCTCTGTGAAATTAGATTGAGCAGCATATAGATGTGGAAAGACAGATGTGGGAGACTTTACTACTGCGATATTTTTTAATGACCCTCAACTGATTGTTTATTGTCTTTCATACTAGGAACCTTATAATAATTTTCTTCATAAAATTAATTTCCTTCAAAAATACAATAAATTCCTTCATAAAAAATAGGATTATTTTATTACTGTTTCTATACCAGTTCACAGTTCTGGTAATTCATTGTTATTTAGGAATTAACATTGTGTGTTGTCTTGTTTTAGTTTGTACAGCCCATTTTTCATGTCTGAAACTTTGCCTGTTCTGTTCAGTTCTAGCTGTACTTGGAATCAATCTGATCAATGTAATCATGCCCAAAACAACTTAGTTTGGGAAAGGTAAACCTTGTTTTAAATTCTAACAATGCTCATACGCATACTCTGTACATGTTTACAATGGAATAAATGGAGATTGTGGAGCATGTCATTGAGCTTCGGCGCCTCAAAGGGACCCGGTGAAGACAGATCAGCTGTTGGTGTACCAGAAAGGGCCTGGAGGTGTGCAGTAGCTCCATCTGTAGGGTGACATTAGCATTTCATATTTCAGAATAATCAGAGCAGGCTCACTATAATTTGGTGTGTCTCTTTCGTGGTAAGGAGTCCTTCCCTAGTTTTTGATGACTTGCAGTCTGATTTGGGGGTAAGTGTGTGGGGTTAAAGATGTTTTTGTACTTTGTTAGAGGATAAAGAAGTTGGGGAAGGAAAAGAAAGAGATGGGGGAGTGGCCTGCTGAACTAATAGCCTGCCCCTAAAGGTTGTGGTCAGAGGCCTGGTTCAGAAACCAGTCCTGGTGGCATGGCTCCTATAACCCCAGCCATTTGGGAGGCTGATGCAGGCTGATCACAATTTAAAGGTTTGCCTGGGCTTCAAGGCCAGCCTAGGCCACTTAGTGAGACTCTATTTTAAAATAAAAAAAGAGGGCAGGGATATTGCTAAATGTACAGCACTTGCTTAGATGTATAAGGACCTACATTCAATCCCCAGTACTCTCAAAACATGTGAGCTCATGTGTACGTGTGCACACGTCCATGCACACACTCACACAATTTAAATAGCTTAAAGAAAATGAAAAATGTTTCTTATATCCTTTCATGCTATGCCTTCATAGTGGGTGGTCATTCAGAGGGTATGACCTGTTTATTGCGGTTAGTCTATAAAGTGTAGTCTGAAAATACACAATGACTTTCCATTGGGAGGAGAATGCACCCACTGACTTGAGAGAGACCGCCTTTTTGTTCAGTTCATGTCCTCATTTGTTTGGGCTTCAGAGTAATACACTGCTTTTCGGCCAACTGACAATGTTAATTTCATTAAAAAACAAAAACAAAAAACAAAACGCCTTCAATGAATCCTATGAATAGTGTTTTGAGTGTCTGAGCCTCCTGCAACCTATTCAAGTTGCCACATAAACTTGACTATCACAAGGAGGTCATAATGATCCATGCCATTGTGACTTTCATGCCATTTGAGCAAAACTTACTGGCTAGTAAATAAGTGTCCAGGTTGGCCTAGAGACTGTAGTGGGATGGCATGTAGTGTGTGCTTAACTTAACTTTACCTCGGCACAGTTTAACTGGGAAGTAAGAGATGTTGCCCATTGTAGGAGAGAATGGATGAAACATTTTTCTGTTCTTTGGTCTAACCCCAGATTGTGAACTGGGGTTAAAAGCTTATTTGCATAGTGCTTTACCCTTAAATTTGAAACAGTTTAGATATGGCTCCCATGTCGGAAGTCTAGTAGTATCTTAGTTTTATGTCTGTTGCTAGGTTGGCAAAAAAACAGCTTAGCAGAGGAAAGGTTATTTGCCTTGTCAATTCCAGGTTGCAGTCGTGGTTGTGGGGAAGTCAGGGCAGAAACTTGGAGCAGCTGGTCATATGCTTAGTTGAGCAGAGAGAGGATATAAGCATGCGTGCCTATCTGCCCAGTTCACTCTGCCACACTTCATTCTTACAGTTCAGTGCCCAGTCCCATGAAATGTACTATTCCTGTTCAGGATGGCGCTTCCCACCTCAGCGAACCAATTAAAAGAACATCCCCTCTATAGGCCAACTTAATCTAGGCAGTCTTCATTGAGATTCTCTTCTCAGATGATTCTTGGTTGTGAAACGTTGAAACTTAAGAATGAAGGGTCATAAGACCTATATGTTAATATTAATGCCCTACCCTTTGAATTCTGGGCAGAGCTCAGCAGATTTTGCTACTCCAGTTTTGCTTGCTGTATATGGATAGAAATAAATGCTTCTGTATTTGTATAGATACAGCTATTCTTATCTGCTGCGCTGAAACAGTTACTTGTACATTCAGAACATGGCAGACTTGAAAGCAGGGAAACTAGGCCAGAGCCTTGCTGCCTTTCCAGGGACTAATTGCCCTTCATGTTTTTCAGACATCGTATTCAAATCCATTTTCATATTGATTAGTCTTTTTTTTTTATTTATTTATTTATTTATTTATTTATTTATTTATTTATTTATTTTTATTAACTTGAGTATTTCTTATATACATTTCGAGTGTTATTCCCTTTCCCGGTTTCCGGGCAAACATCCCCCTCCCCCCTCCCCTTCTTTATGGACGTTCCCCTCCCCGTCCTCCCCCCCTTGTCGCCCTCCCCCCAACAATCTAGTTCACTGGGGGTTCAGTCTTAGCAGGACCCAGGGCTTCCCCTTCCTCTGGTGCTCTTACTAGGATATTCATTGCTATCTATGAGGTCAGAGTCCAGGGTCAGTCCATGTATAGTCTTTAGGTTGTGGCTTAGTCCCTGGAAGCTCTGGTTGCTTGGCATTATTGTACATATGGGGTCTCGAGCCCCTTCAAGCTCTTCCAGTTCTTTCTCTGATTCCTTCAACGGGGGTCCTATTCTCAATTCAGTGGTTTGCTGCTGGCATACGCCTCTGTGTTTGCTGTCTTCTGGCTGTGTCTCTCGGGAGAGATCTACATCCGGCTCCTGTCGGCCTGCACTTCTTTGCTTCATCCATCTTGTCTAATTGGATGGCTGTATATGCATGGGCCACATGTGGGGCAGGCTCTGAATGGGTGTTCCTTCAGTCTCTGTTTTAATCTTTGCCTCTCTCTTCCCTGCCAAGGGTATTCTTGTTCCCCTTTTAAAGAAGGAGTGAAGCATTCACATTTTGATCATCTGTCTTGAGTTTCATTTGTTCTAAGCATCTAGGGTAATTCAAGCATTTGGGCTAATAGCCACTTATCAATGAGTGCATACCATGTGTGTTTTTCTGTGATTGGGTTACCTCACTCAGGATGATATTTTCCAGTTCCAACCATTTGCCTATGAATTTCATAAGGTCATTGTTTTTGATAGCTGAGTAATATTCCATTGTGTAGATGTACCACATTTTCTGTATCCATTCCTCTGTTGAAGGGCATCTGGGTTCTTTCCAGCTTCTGGCTATTATAAATAAGGCTGTGATGAACATAGTGGAGCACGTGTCTTTTTTATATGTTGGGGCATCTTTTGGGTATATGCCCAAGAGAGGTATAGCTGGATCCTCAGGCAGTTCAATGTCCAATTTTCTGAGGAACCTCCAGACTGATTTCCAGAATGGTTGTACCAGTCTGCAATCCCACCAACAATGGAGGAGTGTTCCTCTTTCTCCGCATCCTCGAGAGCATCTGCTGTCACCTGAGTTTTTGATCTTAGCCATTCTCACTGGTGTGTGGTGAAATCTCAGGGTTGTTTTGATTTGCATTTCCCTTATGACTAAAGATGTTGAACATTTCTTTAGGTGTTTCTCAGCCATTCGGCATTCCTCAGCTGTGAATTCTTTGTTTAGCTCTGAACCCCATTTTTAATAGGGTTATTTGTCTCCCTGCAGTCTAACTTCTTGAGTTCTTTGTATATTTTGGATATAAGGCCTCTATCTGTTGTAGGATTGGTAAAGATCTTTTCCCAATCTGTTGGTTGTCGTTTTGTCCTAACCACAGTGTCCTTTGCCTTACAGAAGCTTTGCAGTTTTATGAGATCCCATTTGTCGATTCTTGATCTTAGAGCATAAGCCATTGGTGTTTTGTTCAGGAAATTTTTTCCAGTGCCCATGTGTTCCAGATGATTCCCTAGTTTTTCTTCTATTAGTTTGAGTGTGTCTGGTTTGATGTGGAGGTCCTTGATCCACTTGGACTTAAGCTTTGTACAGGGTGATAAGCATGGATCGATCTGCATTCTTCTACATGTTGACCTCCAGTTGAACCAGCACCATTTGCTGAAAATGCTATCTTTTTTCCATTGGATGGTTTTGGTCCCTTTGTCAAAAATCAAGTACCCATAGGTGTGTGGGTTCATTTCTGGGTCTTCAATTCTGTTCCATTGGTCTATCTGTCTGTCTCTGTACCAATACCATGCAGTTTTTATCACTATTGCTCTGTAATACTGCTTGAGTTCAGGGATAGTGATTCCCCCTGAAGTCCTTTTATTGTTGAGGATAATTTTAGCTATCCTGGGTTTTTTGTTATTCCAGATGAATTTGCAAATTGTTCTGTCTAACTCTTTGAAGAATTGGATCGGTATTTTGATGGGGATTGCATTGAATCTGTAGATCGCTTTTGGTAAAATGGCCATTTTTACTATCTTAATCCTGCCAATCCATGAGCATGGGAGATCTTTCCATCTTCTGAGGACTTCTTCAGTTTCTTTATTCAGAGTCTTGAAGTTCTTATTGTACAAATCTTTTACTTGCTTGGTTAAAGTCACACCGAGGTACTTTATATTATTTGGGTCTATTATGAAGGGTGTCGTTTCCCTAATTTCTTTCTTGGCTTGTTTCTCTTTTGTGTAGGGGAAGGCTACTGATTTATTTGAGTTAATTTTATACCCAGCCACTTTGCTGAAGTTGTCTATCAGCTTTAGTAGTTCTCTGGTGGAACTTTTGGGATCACTTAAATATACTATCATATCATCTGCCAAAAGTGATATTTTGACTTCTTCTTTTCTGATCTGTATCCCCTTGACCTCCTTTTGTTGTCTGATTGCTCTGGCTAGAACTTCAAGAACTATATTGAATAAGTAGGGAGAGAGTGGGCAGCCTTGTCTAGTCCCTGATTTTAGTGGGATTGCTTCAAGTTTCTCTCCATTTAGTTTAATGTTAGCGACTGGTTTGCTGTATATGGCTTTTACTATGTTTAGGTATGGGCCTTGAATTCCTATTCTTTCCAGGACTTTTATCATGAAGGGGTGATGAATTTTGTCAAATGCTTTCTCAGCATCTAATGAAATGATCATGTGGTTTTGTTCTTTCAGTTTGTTTATATAATGGATCACGTTGATGGTTTTCCGTATATTAAACCATCCCTGCATGCCTGGGATGAAGCCTACTTGATCATGGTGGATGATTGTTTTGATGTGCTCTTGGATTCGGTTTGCCAGAATTTTGTTGAGTATTTTTGCGTCGATATTCATAAGGGAAATTGGTCTGAAGTTCTCTTTCTTTGTTGGGTCTTTGTGTGGTTTAGGTATAAGAGTAATTGTGGCTTCGTAGAAGGAGTTCGGTAGTGCTCCATCTGTTTCAATTTTGTGGAATAGTTTGGATAATATTGGTATGAGGTCTTCTATGAAGGTCTGATAGAATTCTGCACTAAACCCGTCTGGACCTGGGCTCTTTTGGTTGGGAGACCTTTAATGACTGCTTCTATTTCCTTAGGAGTTATGGGGTTGTTTAAATGGTTTATCTGTTCCTGATTTAACTTCGATACCTGGTATCTGTCTAGGAAATTGTCCAATTCCTGCAGATTTTCAAGTTTTGTTGAATAAAGGCTTTTATAGTAAGATCTGATGATTTTTTGAATTTCCTCTGAATCTGTAGTTATGTCTCCCTTTTCATTTCTGATTTTGTTAATTTGGATACACTCTCTGTGTCCTCTCCTTAGTCTGGCTAAGGGTTTATCTATCTTGTTGATTTTCTCAAAGAACCAACTTTTGGTTCTGTTGATTCTTTCTATGGTCCTTTTTGTTTCTACTTGGTTGATTTCAGCTCTGAGTTTGATTATTTCCTGCCTTCTACTCCTCCTGGGTGTATTTGCTTCTTTTTGTTCTAGAGCTTTTAGGTGTGCTGTCAAGCTGCTGACATATGCTCTTTCCTGTTTCTTTCTGCAGGCACTCAGCGCTATGAGTTTTCCTCTTAGCACAGCTTTCATTGTGTCCCATAAGTTTGGGTATTTTGTACCTTCATTTTCATTAAATTCTAAAAAGTCTTTAATTTCTTTCTTTATTTCTTCCTTGACCAGGTTATCATTGAGTAGAGCATTGTTCAATTTCCATGTATATGTGGGCATTCTTTTCTTATTGTTATTGAAGACCAGTTTTAGGCCGTGGTGGTCCGATAGCATGAATGGGATTATTTCTTTCTGTAACTGTTGAGGCCCGTTTTTTGACCAACTATATGGTCAATTTTGGAGAAAGTACCATGAGGAGCTGAGAAGAAGGTATATCCTTTTGCTTTAGGGTAGAATGTTCTATAAATATCTGTTAAGTCCATTTGGCTCATGACTTCTCTTAGTCTGTCTACGTCTCTGTTTAATTTCTGTTTCCATGATCTGTCCATTGATGAGAGTGGGGTGTTGAAGTCTCCTACTATTATTGTGTGAGGTGCAATATGTGTTTTGAGCTTTAGTAAGGTTTCTTTTCCGTATGTAGGTGCCCTTGTATTTGGGGCATAGATATTTAGGATTGAGAGTTCATCTTGGTCGATTTTTCCTTTGATGAATATGAAGTGTCCTTCCTTATCTTTTTTGATGACTTTTAGTTGAAAATTGATTTTATTTGATATTAGAATGGCTACTCCAGCTTGCTTCTTCTGACCATTTGCTTGGAAAGTTGTTTTCCAGCCTTTCACTCTGAGGTAGTGTCTGTCTTTGTCTCTGAGGTGTGTTTCCTGTAGGCAGCAGAATGCAGGGTCCTCAAGGCGTATCCAGTTTGTTAATCTGTGTCTTTTTATTGGGGAGTTGAGACCATTGATGTTTAGCGATATTAAGGAATAGTGATTATTGCTTCCTGTTATATTCATATTTGGATGTGAGGTTATGTTTGTGTGCTTTTCTTCTCTTTGTTTTGTTGCCAAGACAAAGCAAGTTTCTTGCTTTTTCTAGGGTATAGCTTGCCTCCTTATGTTGGGCTTTACCATTTATTATCCTTTGTAGTGCTGGATTTGTAGAAAGATATTGTGTAAATTTGGTTTTGTCATGGAATATCTTGGTTTCTCCATCTATGTTAATTGAGAGTTTTGCAGGATACAGTAACCTGGGCTGGCATTTGTGTTCTCTTAGGGTCTGTATGACATCTGTCCAGGATCTTCTTGCTTTCATAGTTTCTGGCGAGAAGTCTGGTATGATTCTGATAGGTCCGCCTTTATATGTTACTTGACCTTTTTCCCTTACTGCTTTTAATATTCTTTCTTTATTTTGTACATTTGGTGTTTTGACTATTATGTGACGGGAGGAGTTTCTTTTCTGGTCCAATGTATTTGGAGTTCTGTAGGCTTCTTGTATGCTTATGGGCATCTCTTTCTTTAGGTTAGGGAAGTTTTCTTCTATGATTTTGTTGAAGATATTTACTGGTCTTTGAGCTGGGAGTCTTCACTCTCTTCTATACCTATTATCCTTAGGTTTGATCTTCTCATTGAGTCCTGGATTTCCTGTATGTTTTGGACCAGTAGCTTTTTCCGCTTTACATTATCTTTGACAGTTGTGTCGATGATTTCTATGGAATCTTCTGCTCCTGAGATTCTCTCTTCTATATCTTGTATTCTGTTGGTGATGCTCGTATCTACGGCTCCTTGTCTCTTCCTTTGGTTTTCTATATCCAGGGTTGTTTCCCTGTGTTCTTTCTTGATTGCTTCTATTTCCATTTTTAATTCCTTCAACTGTTTGTGTTTTCTTGGAATTCTTTCAGGGATTTTTGTCATTCCTCTCTATAGGCTTCTACTTGTTTATTTATGTTTTCCTGCGTTTCTCTAAGGGAGTTCTTCATGTCTTTCTTGAAGTCCTCCAGCATCATGATCAAATATGATTTTGAAACTAGATCTTGCTTTTCTGGTGTGTTTGGATATTCAGTGTTTGCTTTAGTGGGAGAATTGGGCTCCGATGATGCCATGTAGTCTTGGTTTCTGTTGCTTGGGTTCCTGCGCTTGCCTCTCGCCATCAGATTATCTCTGGTGTTACTTTGTTCTGCTATTTCTGTCAGTGGCTAGACTGTCCTATAAGCCTGTGTGTCAGGAGTGCTGTAGACCTGTTTTCCTCTCTTTCAGTCAGTTATGGGGACAGAGTGTTCTGCTTTCGGGCGTGTAGTTTTTCCTATCTACAGGTCTTCAGCTGTTCCTGTGGGCCTGTGTCCTGAGTTCACCAGGCAGGTCACTTGGAGCAGAAAAGTTGGTCTTACCTGTGGTCCCGAGGCTCAAGTTTGCTCGTGGGGTGCTGCCTACAAGCTCTCTGCGGCGGCAGCAACCAGGAAGATCTGCGCCGCCGTTTCCGGGAGCCTCCGTGCACCAGGGTTCCAGATGGCGTTTGGTGTTTTCCTCTGGCGTCAGAGATGTGTGCAGAGTGCAGTGTCTTCTGGTTTCCCAGGCGTGTCTGCCTCTCTGTAGGTTTAGCTCTCCCTCCCACGGGATTTGGGTGCAGAGAACTGTTTATCCAGTCTGTCCCTTCAGGTTCCGGCGGTGTCTCAGGCTCAGGGGTCCTGCCGCTCCTGGGCCCTCCCCCATGGGAACCCAGAGGCCGTATACAGTTTCCTCTTGGGCCAGGGATATGGGCAGGGGTGGGCAGTGTTGGTGGTCTCTTCCGCTCTGCAGCCTCAGGAGTGCCCACCTGACCAGGCCTTGAGGTCTCTCTCCCACGGGGTTTGGGAGCAGAGAGCTGCTGCGGGCCGGGATCCGCAGGTTTGGGACTCCTGGTAAACCATATTGATTAGTCTTATAGTTCTTTTTCTATTGCTTTGACAAAATACCATGACCAAAACAACATGTGAAAGAAAGCATTTAATTTGGAGCTCATGGTTCCAGAGAGTTAGAGTCCGTCATGGTGGGGGTCATGGTAGCAAGGGCAGGTACTGGAGCAGCAGCTGAGAGCTTCTATTCTTGTTCACAAGTAGGCAGAGAGAGCTAGCTGGGAATGGCTGGACTTTGGAAACTTCAAAGCCCATTATTAGTGAAGCACTCCTTCAACAAGGCCATGCTTCCTAATCCTTCCTGAAAGTTCCATCAACTGAGGACCAAGCATTCAAATTTATGAGCCTATGAGGGGTGTTCTCATTCAAAACACTCATTCAAAAAACATTTGGCTGATGGAATTGGGGAGAAATGGACACAGAGCCTTATCTTCCACGTCTTTAAAGTATGAGGGCTGGATTGTTGCAAGGAAGGAAAAGGAGTAACGACACGGTGTTTACAGTTAATTTCTCCCAGCGGTCCTATTTCCAATTCTTGCAAATGTTGAGAAACCTGACGACTCAGGATGCCTCTGTTGCTGTATGTAATTCTTTGACCCTTTGTAGTGGGTTGGCCTGATGCTCTTTGTATCCTGATTCCCCACGAGGGGTTGGTTGCCTCCTTCACACACTCAGGTGATGCTATGAGCCTTCTCTCCATTTGAACTGGTCAATAAAAGGCTAGATAGAGCCTGTGATTGGGCAGTGGAAGGGAAAGGTGGGACTGGAGGATCGAGATGGAGAGGCATCTAGAGCGGGAAGAAGAGGAGGAGAAGCCGAGATAAACTAAAACTGCATGGCCAGCCAGGAGAAACTGCAAGTAGCAAGGGGTCTTCTAGCTGGGGAATAAGTTAGTATAGTACTAGATCTGCCCAATCTAGGCACATAGCTTATAATTAAAATATCTGTATTGTGTGTCGTTTATACGAGCTTATTAGGGTTGGAAATTCCAACAACAACCCTTTCCTTACAATATGGTTTAATTTATCAGAAAACGTAATTCCTGGGCCGGAGAGATGGCTTAGGGATGAAGACACCATATGGTCTGGCACCTAGGTAAGCATGACATGCAAATTTGAGAAGCATTCCACATTTTTTAAGGAAAAATTGTGTGTGTGTGTGTTCACAAAAGTCTCTCTCACACAGAACCACCAATACCACCAACAAAAACCAAGAATCAATAGTCATCAGTTTTTGATATCTCTCAATATCAGTTGTCTCACTTCCTCAATAAAAAGACACAGTCCAACAGAATGAATTTGAAAGATTCCCTCCTTCTGCTGCATCCCAGAAACACACCTCAACATCAAAGACTGGCATTGCCTCAGGGTAAAAGGTTGAAAAAAATATTCCAAGCAAATGGACCTAAGAAGCAAGCTGGTATTGCCCATTTAATATCTAACAAAATAGAGTTCAAAACAGAACTAATCAGAAGAGATAGAGAAGGGTCCTACTTAACTCCTCAGAGGAAAAATCCACCAAGATGACATTTCAATTCTTAACATCTGTGTTCCAAACACAAGGGAACCCAAAGTTTATAAAAGAAATGCTACTACTGCTTAAATCACTTATTGACCTTCACACACTTGATAGTGGGAGATTTCAACACCTGACTCTCACCAATGGGCAGTATGGTGGTTTGAATGTGCTCGGCCCATGGGAAGTAGCACTATTAGGAGGCGTGGCCTTGTCAGAGGGGGTGTGTCACTGTAGGTGTGCTCAAGCTCTGCCCAGTGTGGAAGAGAGACGTCCCCCTGGCTGCCTTAGCGAGCTGTAGAACTCTCAGCTCCTTCTCCATGTCTGCCTGGATGCTGCCATGCTTCCCACCATGATGATGCATTAAACCTCTGAAACTGTAAGCCATTCCCGATTAAATGTTATAAATAACATTCATAAATGCCTTTATAAGAGTTACATTTATCATGTCCCTCCAGAGCAATGAAACCCTAACTAAGACAGGTTATGACAAAACTGAACAGAGAAATAATAGAGACAGCAGACATTATAAACCAAATGGCCCTAACATCTACAGAGCATTCCACTCAAAGACAAAAGAATACACCTTCTACTCTGCCCCTCATGGAACTTTCTCCAAAACTGACCACATTCTTAGACACAAAGTAAGTCCAAACAGATAAAAGAACATTGAAATAACTCCCTGCATCCTATCAGACCACCATGGATTAAAGCTAGATATCAACAGAAGAAAAGCAAAAACCAGAAAGCTTACAAACTCATGGAAACTGAATCACTCTCTACTGGATGAAAAAATGGGTCAAGACAAATAAAATAAAGACTTTCTAGAATTCAATGAAAATGAATACACAACATACCCAAACTTACGGGCCACAACGAAAGGGATGTTACATGAATGTCAAGGGTTTTCCCTCTGTGGCAGAGAAATGGGAAGGTAAAGGTGCTTGTGATGGCTATTCTTGGTTGCCAACTTGACTACAGCTGGAATTAACTAAAACCCACACCAGGTACACCTGGGTTACACCTTCTGGGTTAATCTGGCCTCCACCTTCTGGTGGCAGCCTGCATAAGAACATGGAAGAAGGAAGCCGGCTCTGCTTGTCCTTCCTCTTGCTGGAAAGGTCCTCACTTCACTGGCATTGGAGCTTACTTCTGGTGTGTTCTGAAGACCAGCTGAGACATCATGGACTGAACAACTAGTGGATTCTTGGACTTTCTGTTGGTAACCATTGTTGGATTAGCTGGACCATAGCTTGTAAGCCACTGTAGTAAATAATGTGTAATTCATTAATATATGAATTCTGTATTATTTATATGAATAAATACATATACTAATGTACATATGAATATGTATAGAGGATCAGTTCTGTTCCTCTAGAAAACCCTGACTAATACAGTGCGATTTGTGAGATTAATGGAGATTTGAAATTCAGATGACATTACATTTGAATGTCCTAAGTTCTTGCGTAGGGAGTTGGGGAAAGATATAACGGAATGGTGTTATTCCTGTGACAGGAAATTCTGGCTGGTACTAATGTCCCTGTCGGAGCACACAGACTGGGCACCTCAGGGTTGCTCCACAGGTTTGTACCGGAAATCAGAACAATGCATGACTGGGGGCATGTATAGCTTTCACCTGAACTAGAAAATCTTGGGGGCGGGGGTTGCCCTTTCTTATCTGTCTGAGACAAAAGGAACATAGACATTAAAATTTGAGGGTTTTTGTTTTTAACATAAAAATTTTGTTTTGCTGACAAATTAGATGGTCCACAGAAATGAAGTCTTTATTGTAGCCTTTTTTTTTTTTTTTCCCACTAAGATCCTTAGGTCTGTAAGTCAGTCTGTGGGCTTACGGTGCTTAGTTTGCCTAATCAGAAGTACAGTTTTTTTTTTCTTTTTTCTTTTTTTCGGAGCTGGGGACCGAACCCAGGGCCTTGTGCTTGCTAGGCAAGCACTCTACCACTGAGCTAAATCCCCAACCCCAGAAGTACAGTTCTTAAAACCTCAAATGCATTAGAAATCCTCCAAGCAAGAAGAGAAATAGCTATGTTTCTAGCAACTTTTGATGAATGAATAGCACAAAGCTGCTGTAATTTCTATATGTATTTAAATCAATTTGTCTTTATTAGTTATATCCAGTTACACGTGCACATATTTATTTGAGCAGAAGGAAATGGGTTTGTAGGTTCTGTGTAATAGCTCAGTGGCTTCACAAGTTGTGAATTATTCATACAGATTTTGAGCTTCATACATGGAAGTTCATGGGCTTACTTGAAAAATTGAAATTGATTGTGTCAACACATTTTAAACCTAAGACAGTATTCCCCATTTCTGCCTAATTGAATCATGGAAGCAGCAGAAGAAACATCGTTTTAGACCTCTGCTTTATGGTTGCTTAGGTAAATGCTGTGAGTGTCTTGATAAGCAAGCAGAGATCACGTGCAGATCTGTGTGCTCTTCAGTTAATACAGTGCGCTATATGGAACCTTCCCTGTATTTGGATGTGGTGCTGAGGTGACTGGTCTGAGTAGTTCCAGAAGGTTCTCTGAAGAGTAAGAGGCGAATGACATCTCTGTTTATGTGAGCTTAACATTTAGTTAAAACCATAAACAGATAGAAAGGATGACAGAGAATATTATATAGTGGAGAAAGTTTTGGAGACTTTGGTGTCAAACTTCAGATGTCTCTGGGCTCCAGATGTAGGGTCTTATTTGATTCTCAGAAAAACAACGTGGGTGCTGTCTCCTTTACACATCACTAATGCAGTTCCAGGGGATCTGAGCTGCATTTTCCGTGGGCACCAGGCTTTCATGCGAGGCACATGTGTGCAAGTAAAACACTCAACACATAAAGTAAGTTTTATTTGCCTAAAGGCATGCAGCTATCACATCGCAGTGCCAGGATTTGGATCTAGGTCTTACACTTCAAGCCTTTTTCTTTTATCTCTGTAGGACACCAAGTCAAAAGTCTTCAGTTTGAGGTTCAAGACCATCCTATTAAAGATATTACTACAACATATCATCCTTGGGTCTTAGTCTCCATAAATCTTAGTTCCCACCTTTGGTAGGTCTGTGCCAAAAAGATGACAGGTAAGGTGTCTATTTTGATGGCTTGCCACTTGGGTCCGCAAAATATTCTGATCTTATCTTTATTCCCTGCTGTTGGGAATAGTCTGTTCCTTGTTCTGTTTGTGACAGGAGGTTATCTGTCCAAAGTCGAAAAATGTGTGTGAGTTTAGGAACAGGAAAAGTGTGCAAATAAAGGCTTCGAGCATCTTTTAAAATGACCAGTGCCAGCCTAGCAGTGGTGGCTCACACCTTCAGTCCTAGCACTCATGAGGCAGAAGCAGGAAGATCACTGTGGGTTTGAGGCCAACCTGGTCTACAGAGCAAGTTCCAGAACAGCCAGGATTACAGAGAGAAACCCTGTCTTAAAACCCACAAAAACAAAAAGTCAGTGACTAAAGAGGCTATAGGTCCTGACGACAGATGACTGCAGTCAGGGAAGTTCTTGGCCTGCCTGAGTTTGCCTCCTCTTCTAGCAGTGGGGGCGGGCGGGCAGGCGGGGCATCAGACACCAAATCTGCCTTCAGTTTTGTTTTCCTTGTAAGCCAGTCACTGCACCTGAGTCTCTCGCTCTCTCTTTCCCATATTTGCTTGTTCTATATTTTTCTTTAAAGCGTTAAATAAAAGTTCTTTAAAGTTTTTTTAAGAATGGTGTTTTCATTTTTAATGATTTATTTCTTTAGTGTGTGTGTGTGCATGTGCACATGAAGACCTGAAGGCGTCGTGTGTCCTCCATTCTTCTCTACCTACTCCTCTGAGGTAGGGTCTCACATTTTTTCTCCACCACTCTGGAAGCTAGCACGCTCCAGCAATTCTGTCTCTGTCCTCTTGAAGCTGAGGCTTGTGGAAACTCATGGATGTTACATGGGTGCTGAACTCCAAACTCCAGTGTTATGATTGCACGCTCTCTCTAAGCCATCTCTTCAGCCTCTATGTTCTTATGTTTTTTAAAGACAACTTGCTTATTTGGGGCTGGCGAGACGTGCACAAGCCTAGCCACCTACGTTTGATCTCCAGACCCCATGGTAGAAGGAGAGAACTGACTCCCAAGAGTTGTCCTCTGACCTGACCTCCACGTGTGCAGTGCCCTCACAAATGCCTCATACACATAAAATTAAAACTTGCTTATTTTATTGTGTGGAGAAAAAACATTGTTCTGTGGTGTAAAACATACCTGGTATTTAAGGACTATACATCATTGACATTTGCAAAATGTTTTCTTTAGTGGCACTGAGGTGGGAGAAACCACCCTTGCTCCGACAGTGTGGGAGGAGATCCAGACGGATACCAACTGTTCTTCCAGATTCTTGGGATGTTTTTGTTGACTGGGATGGAGGCATGGCACTCCAGTGGAGATCAGAGGACAGCTTGTAGGAATCAGTTCTGTCCCTCCACCATGTGGGTACACGGGTTTGACCTGAAGTGTGGCAGGCAAGCACCTTTACTTGCTTGAACATCTCGCTGGCCCTGCTGGTGCTGGAGTACTTTGGCATCCGTCCTATGGACCAGTTTTCTCTGTGTTCATCGTCAGGTTTCCCTTGCTGTAGCTTCCTCTGAAATTTGTTTTTTCTCTTTGTCACAAGGTTCATAGAGCTGTAGGAGGAAAATAAAAGTTTGCATTATTACCTCACAACTTAGACTAGCTGTGAAATAGAACACTTGATGTGAGAAGGCTCACCTGTCCTGAGATGTGTGTTTGGTAGGATTTCATGCCTGGAAAGGGAATGGGGAAAATATATGGACATAATATATGTGTTGTGTGGGAGGCATAGAGGGAAGCAGGGATCCAGGAAACTCCATCTTTTTCCTCACACAAAAGGAAGCATTATATATCTTGGTCTCCATGATATTGCTAAGGTCCAAGAAAACATGTCTTTTTGTGTGGAACACTGCCTCTTCCATAATTCTACTAAGCCTGAGTTTCAGAGAGATGAAGAAAAGGGACAACTAGGCATGGTTGTTGACGTCTGCAATGCCAATACCTTGTCTCAGTTTCTCTCACAGCTTCATCACGTAAGTAGTGGGGTTCAGCTTTGGGTTTTTGTTTGTTTGTTTGTTTTTGGTTTTGGTTGTTTAAAGCTTTGTTGTTCAAAAGTAGTGGTGATAGGACAAGGCTGGACTCAGTTTCCCCACTGAGTTTGTACTGTGCCTAAAGAAATAACATTAACAAGAATTTAGCTTAACCTGCTAGGGAGACTTGTATTCAGTGAACTGTGAATAAAGGGTCAGACCACTTGATTCCCAGAGCCCCTGTGTGAAACCTGGCCCAGTTTTAGCACGTCCTTGCCTGGGTGTAGGTACAGGCAAGGGAGATGTACTTTGCTTACGAAGTTGTCTCTGTTTCTGGGTATATGAGGAGGCAGTGTGAAAATGCAGAGGGTTGTAATGGGGATAGAAGTGCTTTACATGTTAGAGGAGTTTTGCATTATGCGGAGTTAGAAGGATCTGTACTAGATCCTGTGAGGGGCACACTTAGTTCTCCATTAAATAATAGGGATATTTGCTTGGAGGTGTTGTTGAGGTTAGAGTCACCAATCCATCATACAGTTTACAGGAAAGATCTCTGCATTTATAGAGCTTACATTACGGTATCATTCAAACTAGTAGTTATTAATTTGAGAAAAGCTTAAATGAATTAATTCCAAGGACAGGCAAAACTTGCATTAGTTGCTTGTTCAACAAGCAACTAGTTGCCTAGTGACAAAATTATTAAATGCCCCAAACTTTTAATACTCAATAAGGTCATCAGCTTTGGGGAGGAGCTGTGTTGGAGCCCATCTTAGCCCCATCTCCTGCTTTGTTTGTCTTTCTATAATATCTAGATGAACGTTGCCTCCACTTGCAGCACTGTTCAGTGAGTGGAGGTCGCTGTGTTTACTGTCTCCCACAGCCTCTCCTAGAGGGTCTGACCTCTTCCCTGGTGGGAAGTCTGATCTGGCTGTCTCCATGTAGATACAGATTTGTGAGGACTTAACACATTAGAACCAGTGTCACCCACATACTGGTTTGCATGCTTGGAGAACATTTTTCCCTCCCTAAGGTCTTCCTTTCTGTACTTTCCCTCCTAGGAAATAATTAAGCAAAGACAGACTGAGCTGGCAGAGCTGAGATCTCTCCCGGACATACCTTGAAAGGCCACCAGGCTGGAGACCAGCATCCCCCAAGCCTTTACTTGCAGGAAGCCTGAACTGAGAGTGCCATTCATATGGCTGAAGTCAGGGTGTGACCTTTTCCTCTGTCTTATTTCCGTGTGGTTCTCTGTTCCAGGTTAAAAAGAGAATTGTGGATCAAAAGAGGGTTCCGGAAGTCCAATCTTCCTTTTGTAGCATTTCCTATGTAGTCTCCAAGAAAGCCTAGTAGTCCAATTCACTTCCTGAATAAATATTTTTGATACCTGTGAGCTATGCTATTTATAGTTAAACGTAGAAATCAACACAGAATCTAGCATTCACCAGAGACAGAGATGCATGTAGGCCTCCAGGAGCTCTAGAGTTTTGACAGAAGGTAAAACAGATTATCCTGAACTTTGGGGACTTTGGGTTTCTGCTAGATTTCATTCATTATAAATAGTCTTCTGGAATGGATCAAGTCATTTAGCATAAGTTAAAATCTCAGGTGCTGGAATAGAGCTGGGGCTTCGGTCCTTGTCTCTCTGTGTGAGCATTGAGTATGAGTTGTCAAAGGACAACGATAGTGCCTCCTGAAAGTCTGTATGGATTAATATGAGCACAATCCCTGGCACATGCTGAGCGCCCAGTACATGGTAGGCATTGTTTTTTAATGCCACCTGTTGCCCATCTGCTCCTACTTTCCAGAGGGCACCTTATTGCCGCTGTTGATGGTCATTCATGATGAATGTTTAAGTAGCCTGAGAGGATATAGACAGTCCTTGTTAAGAAAAAGTCAGCTCAAGTAGGAACACTCGGGGTGCATTAGGAGCCTGTGAACACCAGGTTTAAGGAGCAAGGACTCCTGGCATGCAGCACTTGGCACTGTGCTCAGGATGGCTACTCTTGCGGTTTAACTAGAGCAGAGTAGCTACATAAATACAATGAAATTGCCTAGAGCAATGACTCTCAACCTCCCTGATGCCATGACCCTTTAATACAGTCCCTCATGCTTTGGTGACCTCCAGCCATACAATTATTTTGCTGCCACTTATAACTAATTTTGTTACTGTTATGAATCATAATGTACATATCTGATATGCAGTTCACAGATTGAGAACCACTGGCCTAGAGCCTCATACTAGGCTAGAATGATTAGGCATTGTAGACACTGAGAAGCTATTGATTCTTTGAGTGCCTGCACAGCTGACCTTCTAGATATGTCTGCTGGCAACCTAGACTGGATTGGGACAGTGCTTAGAGTTGGTGGCCCATTTATTGAACAATAAGCCCTGTAGAAAGTTGAAAGAGAAATGATTGGTAATCTCAAGGATCTCACTTGTTAAAGTCTAGAGAAATATTTCAATTGTGATTTAAAAGACTTGGAGAGTGTATTTGGAAAGAAAAGGATAAATGTAGGAAAAACTTGTAGTAAATAAAGAAAATCAGGGTTTTGACAGAGAATCATGGACAGATGCAGTCTCGGGAAGACAAGTTTGAGGAGATGGAGCTGCCCAGAATCGGTTCAGCATTAGTGGGGTGCTTGAAGTAGAGCTAGAAAAGGTGATTTGTGCGTCACTTGCAAAATGCAGGTTTAAACCAGGGTCCGTGCAAGCTTGAGAGAGGGTAGGAAGGCAGAATGGTGAGGACGGGTTTGATAGATGGGAAGAGGAAATAAAGGCAAAACAGGAGAGCAATTAAACAAGTCAGAGAACACTCACAGAACCCAAGAGAGAAGATTTCAGTGGAAGAAAGAATAGTCAAACTGCTGAGTAACAGGTCACATAGGTATGTAGCAACAAGCAAGCAAGAAAATATAGGTCACACTGAAGTGGAACATTTGAATGACTAGTACCATAGAAGAGAATGGGAATGTTTACTAAAAGGCCCTTCCTCTCTCTCAGATTTTTATTTACTGCAGATAAAATGCAGAAATAATATTTATTTGTTTACTGGTTTGATGTAGCTATGTAGCCCAGGCCCAAAACTTATGATCAGTCTTGGTTTCCTGAATGTTGAGATCCTAGATATGTGCCACCATGCTGGGTTGATGGCTTTTTAAAAAATTTCATATGAGGCTGGCATATGGTTTAATGGTAAAGTATTGGCTTAGCATGCTCTAGGTCCTGGGTTCAATATGCAGCACAGAGAAAAGTTCATACAGACAACAAGTTCTTCTAAAATTTTTGTATAGCTGACAGTGTCTCTCTTCTTACATATTGGTAGTTTGGTTGGGAATAGAATTCTAGGTAAAAGATACTTTTTCTTTTCCCCACAGAATTTTTGAAGGTTTGCTCTCAGATGGGCCCTTTATAAAGCTTGTCTAGGTTTGTCACATTTATTGTATTGTTGTGGTAAAGAAATGCATGATACTGTTCTATTGAGGTGGTAATGGAGAAGGGAGGCACGCCCACTATGAAGGACACAGTCAGAAGAGGAAGCCTTGCTATCTCGGTGAGCTTAAGACCCAGAATAACAGTTCAGGGGTCTGTCAACTTTCTGACTTCTGATTCTAGAAAACTGAACTCACGGGGGCCACATTTTTGCTTTATTTCTGTTTTTTTAATCCAATAGTTTCAGTGGGTTCCAGTTTCTTAGAACTGAATGCTTCTTAGGGCAATTTCAGACCAATCTCTGTCTATTGGAGGAAATACAGCTTCATCTCTAGGAGACCTCCAAAGTAGGCATCAAAAGATCTAGGTTGTAGACCTGTATTTTTACTAGCCTAGTCAATGAGTATCATTAAATAAATTTCTCTACCTCCTAATGACTCAGTCTTCCAATGAGAATGAAAGGCATTCTAGAAAGATTTGGAGTAGTAAAGATGCAACTACGTTTGTATACGTACTTTGAAGAAAGGTGTAAGACAAGGAGTATCTGCCAATTGGGGTGTCAGCAGAGGACTGGGTAGTAGGAAGGATTCTTAAGGGGACTGCTATCTAGGACCTCAAACTGCTACTTGAAATTCCCACTGTCTGCCCTGCTCACTGCTTCTCTGATGGCATTAGGGATATTAGGGACTCACCTGTGACAAGAACAGAGAGAAAATGGTCATGAATGTAGATTTCTGGCTTCTGGCTTCTGGCACAACACTGGTAGGTCCCACTGTCTGATGGTGTGGCTTGTTCTATTGTAAACACCAACTGAGATGACTTTTCAATGACACCGTCTGTCCCAGGATCCCTTTTAACCTTTAGCTGTTCCAAGCTGGTCTCAGGGGAACAGTTCCAAGATCTGTCTTTGCACCAGAAGAGAATTAGCCCCTCAGCTTCATCTTTCTTGTACTGCAAAGTACAGGTGAAGTCCAGTCGCCCTCCTTTCTGGGATGCTGAGCTGCTGATATGAATACATCCTGGAATGGAATGCAGAAGTTACCTGTGGGAAGCCAGGGTTCCTCAAGTCCCACCCCGCTGGTCCTTGTCACTAGAACACAGTCTGACACTGGCAGATGGGAAACACAACTGCTAATTGCTTCTGTGACGGTAAGCACACAGCCTGCCTCTTCTGATTCTTTAGGGACCAGATGTATACAGGTAAAACTTCTACACCATGCATGGGGCCATGGCAAATAAAACAGGAGCTGGATCTTAGTTACTTTTCAACGGCTGTGGCAAAACACCATGACTGAAGCAACCTAGAAAAGAAAGTGTTTAATTTTCCTGGGAATGTGAAGAGCGGAAGCATGGTGGCAGGAAGAGTTGAGAACTCATATGTCAAACTGTAAGCAAGAGGCAGACACACAGTGAGAATGGAGAGAAGATTTTGATACCTCAAACCTGCCCCCAGTGACACATCTCCAACAGAGTCATATGGCTTAATCCTTCCTAAGCAGCCACTATTGGGGAACAAGTATTCAAATGCCCAAGACTTTCTAGGACACTTCATTCAAACCATCACAGCTCTGCTCTCAAAGCCCAAAGTATAGTTGGCCAAAATACTGCACTTTGGTCTATGGCAAACACTGAGATTTCAGGCCACGGTCCCTTGATAGAGGTGGAGGCCGTAGCAGTGATGTTCCTGGGCCTAGAGGTGGTAGGGCGGATGGATGGGAGGAAGCCCTACCCCAGTGGGGAGGATGTGTTTGCCAACAAAGGTTTTTCCCTGTGTGAATGGATGCAAACAAGTGCTCTGAAATGCCTTCCTATTTCAGGGAGATAGAGTCTAATTTCTGGGAAAGTGTAACACACCTGGCATTAAAATGAAGACGTATTCTCGTAATGTTTCTGTGTTTTTCAAAGAAACCAAAATTCTCACCACAGGAAGGCCTTACTTGGAATCTACAGGAAGTAAGGAGAACAAAGAAATGGCGTGCGCATGAAATGGAGCTCGGAAGGTGGAACAGGGAGTCGGAGATGACAGGAGAGGCTCTCAGGCCAAAGACCAGAAGGAATGAAGCCTCAAAAACTCTACTCTCGTGGTATGATTCCACAAAGGAGCTGTGGCCAGACAATCCCTGAAGAAATCCCTCAAGGGTAAACAGGTTCATAAAAATATGGGTTGGGTGAACTGCTACAGAGTAGTAAAGGAAGACAGGCGCATGGTGGCCACCAAGCATTCTCGAAGAGCACCTTCGAGGTGGTGGAACGCCGAGGGCCTCACCTGCTTCGCTGACACCATGAGTGCAGGGGCGGTGTGGGCAGAAGATCCCTCCATGGGTCGTACATGCTATTGCACTATTTTCAGCATCTGAGCAAAGACTACTGCACAGATGCTGTCACAGGCAGATCACCCGGGCAGACTCATTACTCCTGACCAGCGTGGGAACTGCCAAATGTAGGTGATGTGCCCTGTGCCTGCTGCCTCCTGTCAGTGTGGTGACGGTGGCTGTCATGGAAGCCACCTATGGATGAAGCATGAACTATTGCTTTGTTCTTTCAGCTGTCTCCCCTCTTCAAAGGGCAGAGACCTCAAAGGGAAATGAGTGTTTTTATGCATGAGTGTAAATGGTGTGTGTGTGTGTGTGTGTGAGTGTGTGTACACGTGCACTCGCGCATGCGCGTGTGCACGTGCAGACCATAGGATAACCTCGGTGGCATCTTCAAGAACATGTTACTTCCTTTGAAACAGGGTCTCTGGTTAGACTGGCTGGTCAGTGAGCCCAAAGGATCCTCCTGGTTCCCCCATCCCCTGCCACCATCCCTGGCATTTTGTATATGTTTGGCAAACACTTTTCCAACTGAGCCGTCTCCCCAGCACAAGTTTTGTTGTTTTTGTTTCAACACAATCTTAGCAAATTATTTAAGCTGCATTTTAAAAAATTAAAAGATTTATTCATTATATGTGTATGTATGTTTTGCCTGCATGTTTGTGTATGTACCATGTGCATGCCTGGTGTCTGAGGTTAGAAAGGGTAATGGAGCCCCTGGAACTGGAGTTACGGATGGTTGTGGGTGCTGGGATTGAACCAGGTCTTCTGTGAAAGCAGCAAGCACTCAGCTGCTGGGCCATGACTTTAGCCCCTCAGCTGCTTTCAAAAGCTCGTCTGCATGTCTTTGTGCTCCAGTATTATTAAGCGTTGGATAGGTTTCCAAAGCTAGACTTGAAAATGTTCTCTTATATTATCAGAAATTTTATATTCTAATTATTATATCCAGGAGTCAGATGTTTTTATTTCCCATTCACATGGTCAGAGTTGGCACAGACTGTAGAGGAAGGAGTCAGACATGGGGGTGCCCAAGTCTCTGACTGTGAAAGATTGAACTCCTCCCATACGAAGGTTGGTTGTGAGGGGTACTGCCTGGATGAGGCAGTGGGATGACTTCAAGCTCTCTCCTTACACCATGACAGATGCACATCAAAGTTTATTGCTATATAGTCCTAAAGGTTTCTCAGGAAGCTGGCCTTCCTTCCTTTTTTTTTTCTTTTTTTTTAAGTTTACAGGCCCTCGTAACCTGAAGGCTAAGTGGGTATAAATCTCTTCTCTCACAGGCTGCAGTTGCCCTTGCACGGTAGAGCATCAAGGTAAGGCAGGCAGAGAAGTGTGGCTTCCCTGACCACTGAACTTCTGTAAATCCCTAAAGCTCCAGCGTTAGGTCCCGCCCCCAGACTTCTCTAACTGCCGCAATTGCCTTTCCAGCCCTTCAAGGCAGGTGAATGGCCAGGCCCTGCCATACAGGAAAAAAAGTCAAGATCAGGCCACAGAATCCCACCAATCCCAGGGCACCCCAAGAAACATAAAGCCTGCCTCCTGCTTAGTTCTTTGCTGCTTCTCTCTCCAGCAGAGGCTGCCTTTCTTCTGTCTCTCCCAATCTCTGGTTTGAAGTTTGTTGTGTGGTGTGACTTTGTGGTATTCCTTGGCTCCTGACTGCCAGGTTACCTTCCCCCTCAGAACTGTAACATTTACAAGTCTATCTATCTATAACCACAAAATCAAACCATTACTATGAAATTATGCAGTCACGATAATTTAGAGAGCTTAAGAGTTCCTTCATATGTCTTGAAAAAAATCAGGGCATCTTTACTGATAAATGAAATCATGCACAGAGAAAATCATTTCCCCAAACCCAGAGTTCTCCCAATGACTGTCTCTGCCCTGGACCTATCCTCACCACCATGTTGGAAGTTCACAATTGCCAGCAGGATAGCCAGGGCACAGCAGCTTTGGCCAGGTGCCATCAGGATTTGCATGTTTTTGTCAGCCGCAGGAATTTCACGTAGATGTTGACTTTGCTGGTCTGTGGCTGCACACCCCTGAAAAGCACAGAAAGACACTCATTAGATGAAGACGCTAAGGCCGCTAAGACCAGCTCCCTGTTTTGGGTACTTGCTGGGGTTGTCTGACTGTGGCGGAGGTGAAGAGAACTTCAGGGTACGGCTGGTTTGGGAATGATAGAGAAAGATCAAGAAGAGGAGAGAAGAATGGGGCGGGGAGCTGGGCTGAGAGACTTTGCCTATTTTTCTTGGGCTCTTTTGCCAAACAGCCCGTTATACACATATGTGTGTATATGTGTATGTGTATATGTATATGTACATTTGAATACATATATGTAAATACATGTGGTAAAGTATAATATGTAGAAAGGAGAACAAGAAAGGGTAAATATAGGGGTGAGGAAGGACTGAATTCAGGTGAAGGGCACTTGTATCATGAATGAAGCTAATTTTGTTCTAGTTTCAAGTGTATCATGAATATTTCGGTGATTTGTAAGAACTAAAAACCATATTGGATAATGAAAGTATAAAACCCGACAAGAAGATGCCGCACGGCTTCAGAATGGCTGCCTGGCTGCAGGGAAGTTTACAGATGCACACACTTTGGATTTGGCTAATTTTAATGCGTCATCATTTTCTTATTTGAGAATTCTTTACAATAAAGTTTTCATTAAAAAAAAAGTTGTTTGGTTTCCAATATTCTTTCCATAAGGTTTCCCTGATGTTGAGAGCGTTTTCTCCTAATATTTTATTATTATTATTTATATTTTTATATTCTAATCTTGGTTAAACAAAATTATGTCCACATTTTAAAAAGCACTCAAACACAGGAAACTGAGTTGATAAATTTGATTCGTTCATTCAAGAGAATATTCCTCAGGCGTGTGCCTTCTGCCAACATTTCAGGCCTATACATCAGTGGCACAAGAGATTTTAATGAAATGGGGACAGAAATGGGTGACTGGAGGGTCAAAAGGAAAAAGAACAGAGGAAAGGAGAATAGGGAGAAAGGAAAGAGAAAATAGGGCAGAGGAAAAGAAAATAACAGAACTCCAAGAAAACCTACAGGGAAGCAGTCCAAAGGCTTTGCAGACCTTAGCAAGCTTTAAAA